>NC_090937.1:184594464-184961964 GCF_040938575.1 Ambystoma mexicanum
TCTGCCTTTAACTTTCTCAATTTTGGAGTGTCTGGCTCCAACACTGACAATAAGGGCCGAATCCTGGAGGGAAACGGACAGAGGTCTGCGCCCTGCGTCCTCCACGCGTCCCAAACGCTCCCAAACGCGACCACAGCCCTTACGGGCACAGCCCTATGTCCTATGCGGCCCCTCTGGTGCAGCCACCCACACAACTTAGGGTTAGGATCTGTGCGCTTCCACGTAGGCCTGGCCACCTAGGCCCCAGAAAGTGTCACAGCCTGCTTTGTAAACCTTAGTGACGGTGGCTTAGGTGGACATGATCTTGGTGGAATAGAGATGCCTTTTTCCTCCCAGAAGCCACCCCGGGAGCATAGTAAAATGAAGGGGTGTGCCTGCTCAGTTGCCCTCTGTTTAGCCTCGGCCCAAGTAACATTAGTTCTGGGCTCTCCAGGCAAATGTATCCATCCGGGAGAGAGCTAGGAATAGGACGTCTCTTTCTGCAGGCACAGTGGGGAAGACTCAGAGAGCTGCATGCCTGAGACATCTTTCCTTGTCCCTCGCTCATTGTTGTGTTCTCTAACTTCTAACTCTCTGCCAGGCCAGGCCCTGTTTCTTTTACTGCCAACCCCCCTGACCCCTCGTCGTCCACCTACTTCCCGCTCTATTATGCCTTCTCCTTTTTTGCTCTCTTCTATGGCCCTTTGAAAAGGAATGCAGGCCTAGCTAAACCTCATGAAGGAAATCTACCAACCAAAGATGCATTCCTCACTCATGGCAGGTGCTGTGATACGAGTAAGAAGGGATCATCTGTCCGTGAAGCAAAACATCCTCTGAATTGGGGTGAAAGACAGATGTAATGTGCCAAAGGAAGGCAACATGGAAATTCAGTTTCCTGCTCTCTGAGGAAGGAGGGTCAACAGCCCAATGGGTTAATGCACCTACTGCAGCCTCCTATGTGTAGCCTGCAGGTGACAAATTCAGTTGATGGTGGGATGCCGATATAGGTTAGCTAGCTATGCAGGGGCGGGTGGTCACCTCACATCGCCTCGAGAAGGTGTCCTGTTTGAATCCCTGTGCAAATATCGTATCAACCTTGACCCGTAAATTACACTTTTTCCCCTCGTTTTTTCCAGTCAGTGTGGGCCAGAGAGACAAGCTTTAGTATGGGTGTTACCAAGGCAGAGTGCAGAAAACAAAGGTGCAACTGTTAGTAGCAATGCTGGTATTGAAGGGGCATTAACTGTTGGCTGATCGCGCAGGGCAATGCTTACCCATTTTCAATTAAAAAAAATAATAATAATTAAAAGTTTGCCCAGGAGGTTCCGGACACTGGATGAGAACTAAGGTCCCCAGCAGTCCAAGACCAAGCACTTATCAGTTGAGCCACTGGTGGTTGTGTTCCTGAGAGCAGCTTTTGGGCGTATATATCTTTCTTCTGCATGTCCCTGGGAGAATACCCATTCAGATTGTGAAACATGTTCCCTGAAGAAAATGAGGATAGAACTTCTGGCACCCCGCTCCACTAAATACCAGTCAACTGCAGTGGCCTAGAGGTTAAGTGCTTGCGTTACAGCGCTGGGGGGGGTCTGGGTTCGAGTCCTGCTTTCGGCACATAAACTGAATAGTTGGGTAATCTCCTTGTACAACTCCTTCTAAAAGGTTCAGTGGGTGTGAAAAGAGTTCTCTGGCAAAGGGAGGGTGGAAGAAAGCAGAGAAGTGGGACGGAGGAGGTGGGGCAGGCCAAAGGGGGAGGCAGAGCTGGATGAAGGGGTCCCTGTGGAGAGGAGGCAGGGCTGGGTGATTGGGGAGGAATCGAGAAGGGCATGGCATAGGTTCCCCTGGTAAAGGGAAGGGGGAAGAAAGCAGAGAGGTGGGACTGTGGAGGAGAGGACTGAATGAAAAAAAAAAATGTGGGTCCATTCCATCCTGCTGCAACTTTTTTCCCTCATTAATGCTCCCTTTCCCCCACATTAGCACCCTGGTTTACACACCCCACCCTCCACAATTCAGGGCCCTCCGCCCCCACCAGGGCTGACTTATTCCCTGTCTCCCCAGGGCCCCCTTTATCCTACATCCCCAGGCCCCTCTAGACCTACCCCCTACTCACCCATCCCCTCCTCGTCTCCACAGGGACCCATTCATCCAACCCAACCTCCCCCTTTAACCTGCGTGCCTCCTTGCTTTCTTCCACCCTCCCTTTACCAGGGAAAGCTTTTCATACCCATCGAACCTTTTAGGAGGAGTGTGGATACCGCAACCATACAAGGACATTACCCACCCAACTATTCAGTTTATGTGCCGAAAGCAGGACTCAAACCCAGGCCCCCCAGCGCTGTAAAGCAAGCTCTTAACCTCTAAGCCACTGCAGTTAGCTGGTATTAATTGGAGCGGGGGGCCAGATGTTCTATCCTCATTTTCTTCTGTGAACATGTTTCACAATGCAAATGGGTATGCTCACAGGGGCTTGCAGAAGAAAGATGCATACGCCCAAAAGCTACTCTGAGAAGCACAGCCACCAGTGGCTCAGCAGGTAAGTGCTTGGTCTTGGAATGCTGGGGCCCTGAGTTCTAATCCAATGTCAGGAACCTCCTGGGCCTGCTTATAATGTATCTTTTTTTGTTTTAATTGAAAATGTGTATGCATTGCCCTTTGCGATCAGCCAACAGTTAATGCCCCTTCAATACCTGCATTGCTACTAACAGTTGCGCCTTTGTTTTCTGCACTCTGGTCTTGGCAACACCAATACAAAAGCTTGTCTCTCTGGCCAAAACTGACTGGAAAAAACAAGGGGAAAAAGTGTAATTTACGGGTCATGGTTGATACGATAGTTGCACAGGGATTCAAACAGGACACCTTCTCGAGGCGCTGTGTGGTGACCACCGGCCCCTACATAGCAAGCAAACCTGTATCAGCATCTCACCAGCAGCTGAATGTGTTGCCTGCAGGCTACACATTGGAGGCTGCAGTTGGTGCGTTAACCCATTGGGCTGTCGGCCCTCCTTCCTCTGAGAGCAGGAAACTGAATTTCCATGTTGCCTTCCTTTGGCACATTAGATCTATCTTTCGCCCCAATTCAGAGGATGTTTTGCTTCGCAGAGAGAGTGGGCATTTACAGATTTTGGGTGGGCCTTGCCCCTCAGGCCCTACCCTGCCTCTGCTCTCACCCCCAGGGTAAAGAGTGGGAAAGGCTCGCTACAGCAAGAGTCTTTCAAATCTTTCACTTTTGAGAGCAGAGTGTTTACATTTAAAAATCATGAACAAGCAGCAATAAGCTAAGCTGGTCAGTTAAATGTTTGCCTTTGTCATTGGGGTGTATTGATATGGGCAGGGCTGTCTTCTGTTCGATTTCTTAATGCTGCTTGTTCATGATTTTTAAATGTAAACACTCTTCTCTCAAAAGTGAAAGATTTGAAAGACTCTTGATGTAGCAAGCCTTTCCCACTCTTTGCCTTGGGGGTGAGAGGGCTGCTTTCTGCCTTTAACTTTCTCAATTTTGGAGTGTCTGGCTCCAACACTGACAATAAGGGCCGAATCCTGGAGGGAAACGGACAGAGGTCTGCGCCCTGCGTCCTCCACGCGTCCCTAACGCTCCCAAACGCGACCACAGCCCTTACGGGCACAGCCCTATGTCCTATGCGGCCCCTCTGGTGCAGCCACCCACACAACTTAGGGTTAGGATCTGTGCGCTTCCACGTAGGCCTGGCCACCTAGGCCCCAGAAAGTGTCACAGCCTGCTTTGTAAACCTTAGTGACGGTGGCTTAGGTGGACATGATCTTGGTGGAATAGAGATGCCTTTTTCCTCCCAGAAGCCACCCCGGGAGCATAGTAAAATGAAGGGGTGTGCCTGCTCAGTTGCCCTCTGTTTAGCCTCAGCCCAAGTAACATTAGTTCTGGGCTCTCCAGGCAAATGTATCCATCCGGGAGAGAGCTAGGAATAGGACGTCTCTTTCTGCAGGCACAGTGGGGAAGACTCAGAGAGCTGCATGCCTGAGACATCTTTCCTTGTCCCTCGCTCATTGTTGTGTTCTCTAACTTCTAACTCTCTGCCAGGCCAGGCCCTGTTTCTTTTACTGCCAACCCCCCTGACCCCTCGTCGTCCACCTACTTCCCGCTCTATTATGCCTTCTCCTTTTTTGCTCTCTTCTATGGCCCTTTGAAAAGGAATGCAGGCCTAGCTAAACCTCATGAAGGAAATCTACCAACCAAAGATGCATTCCTCACTCATGGCAGGTGCTGTGATACGAGTAAGAAGGGATCATCTGTCCGTGAAGCAAAACATCCTCTGAATTGGGTTGAAAGACAGATGTAATGTGCCAAAGGAAGGCAACATGGAAATTCAGTTTCCTGCTCTCTGAGGAAGGAGGGTCAACAGCCCAATGGGTTAATGCACCTACTGCAGCCTCCTATGTGTAGCCTGCAGGTGACAAATTCAGTTGATGGTGGGATGCCGATATAGGTTAGCTAGCTATGCAGGGGCGGGTGGTCACCTCACATCGCCTCGAGAAGGTGTCCTGTTTGAATCCCTGTGCAAATATCGTATCAACCTTGACCCGTAAATTACACTTTTTCCCCTCGTTTTTTCCAGTCAGTGTGGGCCAGAGAGACAAGCTTTAGTATGGGTGTTACCAAGGCAGAGTGCAGAAAACAAAGGTGCAACTGTTAGTAGCAATGCTGGTATTGAAGGGGCATTAACTGTTGGCTGATCGCGCAGGGCAATGCTTACCCATTTTCAATTAAAAAAAATAATAATAATTAAAAGTTTGCCCAGGAGGTTCCGGACACTGGATGAGAACTAAGGTCCCCAGCAGTCCAAGACCAAGCACTTATCAGTTGAGCCACTGGTGGTTGTGTTCCTGAGAGCAGCTTTTGGGCGTATATATCTTTCTTCTGCATGTCCCTGGGAGAATACCCATTCAGATTGTGAAACATGTTCCCTGAAGAAAATGAGGATAGAACTTCTGGCACCCCGCTCCACTAAATACCAGTCAACTGCAGTGGCCTAGAGGTTAAGTGCTTGCGTTACAGCGCTGGGGGGGGTCTGGGTTCGAGTCCTGCTTTCGGCACATAAACTGAATAGTTGGGTAATCTCCTTGAACAACTCCTTCTAAAAGGTTCAGTGGGTGTGAAAAGAGTTCTCTGGCAAAGGGAGGGTGGAAGAAAGCAGAGAAGTGGGACGGAGGAGGTGGGGCAGGCCAAAGGGGGAGGCAGAGCTGGATGAAGGGGTCCCTGTGGAGAGGAGGCAGGGCTGGGTGATTGGGGAGGAATCGAGAAGGGCATGGCATAGGTTCCCCTGGTAAAGGGAAGGGGGAAGAAAGCAGAGAGGTGGGACTGTGGAGGAGAGGACTGAATGAAAAAAAAAATGTGGGTCCATTCCATCCTGCTGCAACTTTTTTCCCTCATTAATGCTCCCTTTCCCCCACATTAGCACCCTGGTTTACACACCCCACCCTCCACAATTCAGGGCCCTCCGCCCCCACCAGGGCTGACTTATTCCCTGTCTCCCCAGGGCCCCCTTTATCCTACATCCCCAGGCCCCTCTAGACCTACCCCCTACTCACCCATCCCCTCCTCGTCTCCACAGGGACCCATTCATCCAACCCAACCTCCCCCTTTAACCTGCGTGCCTCCTTGCTTTCTTCCACCCTCCCTTTACCAGGGAAAGCTTTTCATACCCATCGAACCTTTTAGGAGGAGTGTGGATACCGCAACCATACAAGGACATTACCCACCCAACTATTCAGTTTATGTGCCGAAAGCAGGACTCAAACCCAGGCCCCCCAGCGCTGTAAAGCAAGCTCTTAACCTCTAAGCCACTGCAGTTAGCTGGTATTAATTGGAGCGGGGGGCCAGATGTTCTATCCTCATTTTCTTCTGTGAACATGTTTCACAATGCAAATGGGTATGCTCACAGGGGCTTGCAGAAGAAAGATGCATACGCCCAAAAGCTACTCTGAGAAGCACAGCCACCAGTGGCTCAGCAGGTAAGTGCTTGGTCTTGGAATGCTGGGGCCCTGAGTTCTAATCCAATGTCAGGAACCTCCTGGGCCTGCTTATAACGTATCTTTTTTTGTTTTAATTGAAAATGTGTATGCATTGCCCTGTGCGATCAGCCAACAGTTAATGCCCCTTCAATACCTGCATTGCTACTAACAGTTGCGCCTTTGTTTTCTGCACTCTGGTCTTGGCAACACCAATACAAAAGCTTGTCTCTCTGGCCAAAACTGACTGGAAAAAACAAGGGGAAAAAGTGTAATTTACGGGTCATGGTTGATACGATAGTTGCACAGGGATTCAAACAGGACACCTTCTCGAGGCGCTGTGTGGTGACCACCGGCCCCTACATAGCAAGCAAACCTGTATCAGCATCTCACCAGCAGCTGAATGTGTTGCCTGCAGGCTACACATTGGAGGCTGCAGTTGGTGCGTTAACCCATTGGGCTGTCGGCCCTCCTTCCTCTGAGAGCAGGAAACTGAATTTCCATGTTGCCTTCCTTTGGCACATTAGATCTATCTTTCGCCCCAATTCAGAGGATGTTTTGCTTCGCAGAGAGAGTGGGCATTTACAGATTTTGGGTGGGCCTTGCCCCTCAGGCCCTACCCTGCCTCTGCTCTCACCCCCAGGGTAAAGAGTGGGAAAGGCTCGCTACAGCAAGAGTCTTTCAAATCTTTCACTTTTGAGAGCAGAGTGTTTACATTTAAAAATCATGAACAAGCAGCAATAAGCTAAGCTGGTCAGTTAAATGTTTGCCTTTGTCATTGGGGTGTATTGATATGGGCAGGGCTGTCTTCTGTTCGATTTCTTAATGCTGCTTGTTCATGATTTTTAAATGTAAACACTCTTCTCTCAAAAGTGAAAGATTTGGAAGACTCTTGATGTAGCGAGCCTTTCCCACTCTTTGCCTTGGGGGTGAGAGGGCTGCTTTCTGCCTTTAACTTTCTCAATTTTGGAGTGTCTGGCTCCAACACTGACAATAAGGGCCGAATCCTGGAGGGAAACGGACAGAGGTCTGCGCCCTGCGTCCTCCACGCGTCCCAAACGCTCCCAAACGCGACCACAGCCCTTACGGGCACAGCCCTATGTCCTATGCGGCCCCTCTGGTGCAGCCACCCACACAACTTAGGGTTAGGATCTGTGCGCTTCCACGTAGGCCTGGCCACCTAGGCCCCAGAAAGTGTCACAGCCTGCTTTGTAAACCTTAGTGACGGTGGCTTAGGTGGACATGATCTTGGTGGAATAGAGATGCCTTTTTCCTCCCAGAAGCCACCCCGGGAGCATAGTAAAATGAAGGGGTGTGCCTGCTCAGTTGCCCTCTGTTTAGCCTCGGCCCAAGTAACATTAGTTCTGGGCTCTCCAGGCAAATGTATCCATCCGGGAGAGAGCTAGGAATAGGACGTCTCTTTCTGCAGGCACAGTGGGGAAGACTCAGAGAGCTGCATGCCTGAGACATCTTTCCTTGTCCCTCGCTCATTGTTGTGTTCTCTAACTTCTAACTCTCTGCCAGGCCAGGCCCTGTTTCTTTTACTGCCAACCCCCCTGACCCCTCGTCGTCCACCTACTTCCCGCTCTATTATGCCTTCTCCTTTTTTGCTCTCTTCTATGGCCCTTTGAAAAGGAATGCAGGCCTAGCTAAACCTCATGAAGGAAATCTACCAACCAAAGATGCATTCCTCACTCATGGCAGGTGCTGTGATACGAGTAAGAAGGGATCATCTGTCCGTGAAGCAAAACATCCTCTGAATTGGGGTGAAAGACAGATGTAATGTGCCAAAGGAAGGCAACATGGAAATTCAGTTTCCTGCTCTCTGAGGAAGGAGGGTCAACAGCCCAATGGGTTAATGCACCTACTGCAGCCTCCTATGTGTAGCCTGCAGGTGACAAATTCAGTTGATGGTGGGATGCCGATATAGGTTAGCTAGCTATGCAGGGGCGGGTGGTCACCTCACATCGCCTCGAGAAGGTGTCCTGTTTGAATCCCTGTGCAAATATCGTATCAACCTTGACCCGTAAATTACACTTTTTCCCCTCGTTTTTTCCAGTCAGTGTGGGCCAGAGAGACAAGCTTTAGTATGGGTGTTACCAAGGCAGAGTGCAGAAAACAAAGGTGCAACTGTTAGTAGCAATGCTGGTATTGAAGGGGCATTAACTGTTGGCTGATCGCGCAGGGCAATGCTTACCCATTTTCAATTAAAAAAAATAATAATAATTAAAAGTTTGCCCAGGAGGTTCCGGACACTGGATGAGAACTAAGGTCCCCAGCAGTCCAAGACCAAGCACTTATCAGTTGAGCCACTGGTGGTTGTGTTCCTGAGAGCAGCTTTTGGGCGTATATATCTTTCTTCTGCATGTCCCTGGGAGAATACCCATTCAGATTGTGAAACATGTTCCCTGAAGAAAATGAGGATAGAACTTCTGGCACCCCGCTCCACTAAATACCAGTCAACTGCAGTGGCCTAGAGGTTAAGTGCTTGCGTTACAGCGCTGGGGGGGGTCTGGGTTCGAGTCCTGCTTTCGGCACATAAACTGAATAGTTGGGTAATCTCCTTGTACAACTCCTTCTAAAAGGTTCAGTGGGTGTGAAAAGAGTTCTCTGGCAAAGGGAGGGTGGAAGAAAGCAGAGAAGTGGGACGGAGGAGGTGGGGCAGGCCAAAGGGGGAGGCAGAGCTGGATGAAGGGGTCCCTGTGGAGAGGAGGCAGGGCTGGGTGATTGGGGAGGAATCGAGAAGGGCATGGCATAGGTTCCCCTGGTAAAGGGAAGGGGGAAGAAAGCAGAGAGGTGGGACTGTGGAGGAGAGGACTGAATGAAAAAAAAAAATGTGGGTCCATTCCATCCTGCTGCAACTTTTTTCCCTCATTAATGCTCCCTTTCCCCCACATTAGCACCCTGGTTTACACACCCCACCCTCCACAATTCAGGGCCCTCCGCCCCCACCAGGGCTGACTTATTCCCTGTCTCCCCAGGGCCCCCTTTATCCTACATCCCCAGGCCCCTCTAGACCTACCCCCTACTCACCCATCCCCTCCTCGTCTCCACAGGGACCCATTCATCCAACCCAACCTCCCCCTTTAACCTGCGTGCCTCCTTGCTTTCTTCCACCCTCCCTTTACCAGGGAAAGCTTTTCATACCCATCGAACCTTTTAGGAGGAGTGTGGATACCGCAACCATACAAGGACATTACCCACCCAACTATTCAGTTTATGTGCCGAAAGCAGGACTCAAACCCAGGCCCCCCAGCGCTGTAAAGCAAGCTCTTAACCTCTAAGCCACTGCAGTTAGCTGGTATTAATTGGAGCGGGGGGCCAGATGTTCTATCCTCATTTTCTTCTGTGAACATGTTTCACAATGCAAATGGGTATGCTCACAGGGGCTTGCAGAAGAAAGATGCATACGCCCAAAAGCTACTCTGAGAAGCACAGCCACCAGTGGCTCAGCAGGTAAGTGCTTGGTCTTGGAATGCTGGGGCCCTGAGTTCTAATCCAATGTCAGGAACCTCCTGGGCCTGCTTATAATGTATCTTTTTTTGTTTTAATTGAAAATGTGTATGCATTGCCCTGTGCGATCAGCCAACAGTTAATGCCCCTTCAATACCTGCATTGCTACTAACAGTTGCGCCTTTGTTTTCTGCACTCTGGTCTTGGCAACACCAATACAAAAGCTTGTCTCTCTGGCCAAAACTGACTGGAAAAAACAAGGGGAAAAAGTGTAATTTACGGGTCATGGTTGATACGATAGTTGCACAGGGATTCAAACAGGACACCTTCTCGAGGCGCTGTGTGGTGACCACCGGCCCCTACATAGCAAGCAAACCTGTATCAGCATCTCACCAGCAGCTGAATGTGTTGCCTGCAGGCTACACATTGGAGGCTGCAGTTGGTGCGTTAACCCATTGGGCTGTCGGCCCTCCTTCCTCTGAGAGCAGGAAACTGAATTTCCATGTTGCCTTCCTTTGGCACATTAGATCTATCTTTCGCCCCAATTCAGAGGATGTTTTGCTTCGCAGAGAGAGTGGGCATTTACAGATTTTGGGTGGGCCTTGCCCCTCAGGCCCTACCCTGCCTCTGCTCTCACCCCCAGGGTAAAGAGTGGGAAAGGCTCGCTACAGCAAGAGTCTTTCAAATCTTTCACTTTTGAGAGCAGAGTGTTTACATTTAAAAATCATGAACAAGCAGCAATAAGCTAAGCTGGTCAGTTAAATGTTTGCCTTTGTCATTGGGGTGTATTGATATGGGCAGGGCTGTCTTCTGTTCGATTTCTTAATGCTGCTTGTTCATGATTTTTAAATGTAAACACTCTTCTCTCAAAAGTGAAAGATTTGAAAGACTCTTGATGTAGCAAGCCTTTCCCACTCTTTGCCTTGGGGGTGAGAGGGCTGCTTTCTGCCTTTAACTTTCTCAATTTTGGAGTGTCTGGCTCCAACACTGACAATAAGGGCCGAATCCTGGAGGGAAACGGACAGAGGTCTGCGCCCTGCGTCCTCCACGCGTCCCTAACGCTCCCAAACGCGACCACAGCCCTTACGGGCACAGCCCTATGTCCTATGCGGCCCCTCTGGTGCAGCCACCCACACAACTTAGGGTTAGGATCTGTGCGCTTCCACGTAGGCCTGGCCACCTAGGCCCCAGAAAGTGTCACAGCCTGCTTTGTAAACCTTAGTGACGGTGGCTTAGGTGGACATGATCTTGGTGGAATAGAGATGCCTTTTTCCTCCCAGAAGCCACCCCGGGAGCATAGTAAAATGAAGGGGTGTGCCTGCTCAGTTGCCCTCTGTTTAGCCTCGGCCCAAGTAACATTAGTTCTGGGCTCTCCAGGCAAATGTATCCATCCGGGAGAGAGCTAGGAATAGGACGTCTCTTTCTGCAGGCACAGTGGGGAAGACTCAGAGAGCTGCATGCCTGAGACATCTTTCCTTGTCCCTCGCTCATTGTTGTGTTCTCTAACTTCTAACTCTCTGCCAGGCCAGGCCCTGTTTCTTTTACTGCCAACCCCCCTGACCCCTCGTCGTCCACCTACTTCCCGCTCTATTATGCCTTCTCCTTTTTTGCTCTCTTCTATGGCCCTTTGAAAAGGAATGCAGGCCTAGCTAAACCTCATGAAGGAAATCTACCAACCAAAGATGCATTCCTCACTCATGGCAGGTGCTGTGATACGAGTAAGAAGGGATCATCTGTCCGTGAAGCAAAACATCCTCTGAATTGGGGTGAAAGACAGATGTAATGTGCCAAAGGAAGGCAACATGGAAATTCAGTTTCCTGCTCTCTGAGGAAGGAGGGTCAACAGCCCAATGGGTTAATGCACCTACTGCAGCCTCCTATGTGTAGCCCGCAGGTGACAAATTCAGTTGATGGTGGGATGCCGATATAGGTTAGCTAGCTATGCAGGGGCGGGTGGTCACCTCACATCGCCTCGAGAAGGTGTCCTGTTTGAATCCCTGTGCAAATATCGTATCAACCTTGACCCGTAAATTACACTTTTTCCCCTCGTTTTTTCCAGTCAGTGTGGGCCAGAGAGACAAGCTTTAGCATGGGTGTTACCAAGGCAGAGTGCAGAAAACAAAGGTGCAACTGTTAGTAGCAATGCTGGTATTGAAGGGGCATTAACTGTTGGCTGATCGCGCAGGGCAATGCTTACCCATTTTCAATTAAAAAAAATAATAATAATTAAAAGTTTGCCCAGGAGGTTCCGGACACTGGATGAGAACTAAGGTCCCCAGCAGTCCAAGACCAAGCACTTATCAGTTGAGCCACTGGTGGTTGTGTTCCTGAGAGCAGCTTTTGGGCGTATATATCTTTCTTCTGCATGTCCCTGGGAGAATACCCATTCAGATTGTGAAACATGTTCCCTGAAGAAAATGAGGATAGAACTTCTGGCACCCCGCTCCACTAAATACCAGTCAACTGCAGTGGCCTAGAGGTTAAGTGCTTGCGTTACAGCGCTGGGGGGGGGTCTGGGTTCGAGTCCTGCTTTCGGCACATAAACTGAATAGTTGGGTAATCTCCTTGTACAACTCCTTCTAAAAGGTTCAGTGGGTGTGAAAAGAGTTCTCTGGCAAAGGGAGGGTGGAAGAAAGCAGAGAAGTGGGACGGAGGAGGTGGGGCAGGCCAAAGGGGGAGGCAGAGCTGGATGAAGGGGTCCCTGTGGAGAGGAGGCAGGGCTGGGTGATTGGGGAGGAATCGAGAAGGGCATGGCATAGGTTCCCCTGGTAAAGGGAAGGGGGAAGAAAGCAGAGAGGTGGGACTGTGGAGGAGAGGACTGAATGAAAAAAAAAAATGTGGGTCCATTCCATCCTGCTGCAACTTTTTTCCCTCATTAATGCTCCCTTTCCCCCACATTAGCACCCTGGTTTACACACCCCACCCTCCACAATTCAGGGCCCTCCGCCCCCACCAGGGCTGACTTATTCCCTGTCTCCCCAGGGCCCCCTTTATCCTACATCCCCAGGCCCCTCTAGACCTACCCCCTACTCACCCATCCCCTCCTCGTCTCCACAGGGACCCATTCATCCAACCCAACCTCCCCCTTTAACCTGCGTGCCTCCTTGCTTTCTTCCACCCTCCCTTTACCAGGGAAAGCTTTTCATACCCATCGAACCTTTTAGGAGGAGTGTGGATACCGCAACCATACAAGGACATTACCCACCCAACTATTCAGTTTATGTGCCGAAAGCAGGACTCAAACCCAGGCCCCCCCAGCGCTGTAAAGCAAGCTCTTAACCTCTAAGCCACTGCAGTTAGCTGGTATTAATTGGAGCGGGGGGCCAGATGTTCTATCCTCATTTTCTTCTGTGAACATGTTTCACAATGCAAATGGGTATGCTCACAGGGGCTTGCAGAAGAAAGATGCATACGCCCAAAAGCTACTCTGAGAAGCACAGCCACCAGTGGCTCAGCAGGTAAGTGCTTGGTCTTGGAATGCTGGGGCCCTGAGTTCTAATCCAATGTCAGGAACCTCCTGGGCCTGCTTATAACGTATCTTTTTTTGTTTTAATTGAAAATGTGTATGCATTGCCCTGTGCGATCAGCCAACAGTTAATGCCCCTTCAATACCTGCATTGCTACTAACAGTTGCGCCTTTGTTTTCTGCACTCTGGTCTTGGCAACACCAATACAAAAGCTTGTCTCTCTGGCCAAAACTGACTGGAAAAAACAAGGGGAAAAAGTGTAATTTACGGGTCATGGTTGATACGATAGTTGCACAGGGATTCAAACAGGACACCTTCTCGAGGCGCTGTGTGGTGACCACCGGCCCCTACATAGCAAGCAAACCTGTATCAGCATCTCACCAGCAGCTGAATGTGTTGCCTGCAGGCTACACATTGGAGGCTGCAGTTGGTGCGTTAACCCATTGGGCTGTCGGCCCTCCTTCCTCTGAGAGCAGGAAACTGAATTTCCATGTTGCCTTCCTTTGGCACATTAGATCTATCTTTCGCCCCAATTCAGAGGATGTTTTGCTTCGCAGAGAGAGTGGGCATTTACAGATTTTGGGTGGGCCTTGCCCCTCAGGCCCTACCCTGCCTCTGCTCTCACCCCCAGGGTAAAGAGTGGGAAAGGCTCGCTACAGCAAGAGTCTTTCAAATCTTTCACTTTTGAGAGCAGAGTGTTTACATTTAAAAATCATGAACAAGCAGCAATAAGCTAAGCTGGTCAGTTAAATGTTTGCCTTTGTCATTGGGGTGTATTGATATGGGCAGGGCTGTCTTCTGTTCGATTTCTTAATGCTGCTTGTTCATGATTTTTAAATGTAAACACTCTTCTCTCAAAAGTGAAAGATTTGGAAGACTCTTGATGTAGCGAGCCTTTCCCACTCTTTGCCTTGGGGGTGAGAGGGCTGCTTTCTGCCTTTAACTTTCTCAATTTTGGAGTGTCTGGCTCCAACACTGACAATAAGGGCCGAATCCTGGAGGGAAACGGACAGAGGTCTGCGCCCTGCGTCCTCCACGCGTCCCTAACGCTCCCAAACGCGACCACAGCCCTTACGGGCACAGCCCTATGTCCTATGCGGCCCCTCTGGTGCAGCCACCCACACAACTTAGGGTTAGGATCTGTGCGCTTCCACGTAGGCCTGGCCACCTAGGCCCCAGAAAGTGTCACAGCCTGCTTTGTAAACCTTAGTGACGGTGGCTTAGGTGGACATGATCTTGGTGGAATAGAGATGCCTTTTTCCTCCCAGAAGCCACCCCGGGAGCATAGTAAAATGAAGGGGTGTGCCTGCTCAGTTGCCCTCTGTTTAGCCTCGGCCCAAGTAACATTAGTTCTGGGCTCTCCAGGCAAATGTATCCATCCGGGAGAGAGCTAGGAATAGGACGTCTCTTTCTGCAGGCACAGTGGGGAAGACTCAGAGAGCTGCATGCCTGAGACATCTTTCCTTGTCCCTCGCTCATTGTTGTGTTCTCTAACTTCTAACTCTCTGCCAGGCCAGGCCCTGTTTCTTTTACTGCCAACCCCCCTGACCCCTCGTCGTCCACCTACTTCCCGCTCTATTATGCCTTCTCCTTTTTTGCTCTCTTCTATGGCCCTTTGAAAAGGAATGCAGGCCTAGCTAAACCTCATGAAGGAAATCTACCAACCAAAGATGCATTCCTCACTCATGGCAGGTGCTGTGATACGAGTAAGAAGGGATCATCTGTCCGTGAAGCAAAACATCCTCTGAATTGGGGTGAAAGACAGATGTAATGTGCCAAAGGAAGGCAACATGGAAATTCAGTTTCCTGCTCTCTGAGGAAGGAGGGTCAACAGCCCAATGGGTTAATGCACCTACTGCAGCCTCCTATGTGTAGCCTGCAGGTGACAAATTCAGTTGATGGTGGGATGCCGATATAGGTTAGCTAGCTATGCAGGGGCGGGTGGTCACCTCACATCGCCTCGAGAAGGTGTCCTGTTTGAATCCCTGTGCAAATATCGTATCAACCTTGACCCGTAAATTACACTTTTTCCCCTCGTTTTTTCCAGTCAGTGTGGGCCAGAGAGACAAGCTTTAGTATGGGTGTTACCAAGGCAGAGTGCAGAAAACAAAGGTGCAACTGTTAGTAGCAATGCTGGTATTGAAGGGGCATTAACTGTTGGCTGATCGCGCAGGGCAATGCTTACCCATTTTCAATTAAAAAAAATAATAATAATTAAAAGTTTGCCCAGGAGGTTTCGGACACTGGATGAGAACTAAGGTCCCCAGCAGTCCAAGACCAAGCACTTATCAGTTGAGCCACTGGTGGTTGTGTTCCTGAGAGCAGCTTTTGGGCGTATATATCTTTCTTCTGTATGTCCCTGGGAGAATACCCATTCAGATTGTGAAACATGTTCCCTGAAGAAAATGAGGATAGAACTTCTGGCACCCCGCTCCAGTAAATACCAGTCAACTGCAGTGGCCTAGAGGTTAAGTGTTTGCGTTACAGCGCTGGGGGGGGTCTGGGTTCGAGTCCTGCTTTCGGCACATAAACTGAATAGTTGGGTAATCTCCTTGTACAACTCCTTCTAAAAGGTTCAGTGGGTGTGAAAAGAGTTCTCTGGCAAAGGGAGGGTGGAAGAAAGCAGAGAAGTGGGCCGGAGGAGGTGGGGCAGGCCAAAGGGGGAGGCAGAGCTGGATGAAGGGGTCCCTGTGGAGAGGAGGCAGGGCTGGGTGATTGGGGAGGAATCGAGAAGGGCATGGCATAGGTTCCCCTGGTAAAGGGAAGGGGGAAGAAAGCAGAGAGGTGGGACTGTGGAGGAGAGGACTGAATGAAAAAAAAAAATGTGGGTCCATTCCATCCTGCTGCAACTTTTTTCCCTCATTAATGCTCCCTTTCCCCCACATTAGCACCCTGGTTTACACACCCCACCCTCCACAATATAGCCCTCTGCCCCCACCAGGGCTGACTTATTCCCTGTCTCCCCAGGGCCCCCTTTATCCTACATCCCCAGGCCCCTCTAGACCTACCCCCTACTCACCCATCCCCTCCTCGTCTCCACAGGGACCCATTCATCCAACCCAACCTCCCCCTTTAACCTGCGTGCCTCCTTGCTTTCTTCCACCCTCCCTTTACCAGGGAAAGCTTTTCATACCCATCGAACCTTTTAGGAGGAGTGTGGATACCGCAACCATACAAGGACATTACCCACCCAACTATTCAGTTTATGTGCCGAAAGCAGGACTCAAACCCAGGCCCCCCCAGCGCTGTAAAGCAAGCTCTTAACCTCTAAGCCACTGCAGTTAGCTGGTATTAATTGGAGCGGGGGGCCAGATGTTCTATCCTCATTTTCTTCTGTGAACATGTTTCACAATGCAAATGGGTATGCTCACAGGGGCTTGCAGAAGAAAGATGCATACGCCCAAAAGCTACTCTGAGAAGCACAGCCACCAGTGGCTCAGCAGGTAAGTGCTTGGTCTTGGAATGCTGGGGCCCTGAGTTCTAATCCAATGTCAGGAACCTCCTGGGCCTGCTTATAACGTATCTTTTTTTGTTTTAATTGAAAATGTGTATGCATTGCCCTGTGCGATCAGCCAACAGTTAATGCCCCTTCAATACCTGCATTGCTACTAACAGTTGCGCCTTTGTTTTCTGCACTCTGGTCTTGGCAACACCAATACAAAAGCTTGTCTCTCTGGCCAAAACTGACTGGAAAAAACAAGGGGAAAAAGTGTAATTTACGGGTCATGGTTGATACGATAGTTGCACAGGGATTCAAACAGGACACCTTCTCGAGGCGCTGTGTGGTGACCACCGGCCCCTACATAGCAAGCAAACCTGTATCAGCATCTCACCAGCAGCTGAATGTGTTGCCTGCAGGCTACACATTGGAGGCTGCAGTTGGTGCGTTAACCCATTGGGCTGTCGGCCCTCCTTCCTCTGAGAGCAGGAAACTGAATTTCCATGTTGCCTTCCTTTGGCACATTAGATCTATCTTTCGCCCCAATTCAGAGGATGTTTTGCTTCGCAGAGAGAGTGGGCATTTACAGATTTTGGGTGGGCCTTGCCCCTCAGGCTCTACCCTGCCTCTGCTCTCACCCCCAGGGTAAAGAGTGGGAAAGGCTCGCTACAGCAAGAGTCTTTCAAATCTTTCACTTTTGAGAGCAGAGTGTTTACATTTAAAAATCATGAACAAGCAGCAATAAGCTAAGCTGGTCAGTTAAATGTTTGCCTTTGTCATTGGGGTGTATTGATATGGGCAGGGCTGTCTTCTGTTCGATTTCTTAATGCTGCTTGTTCATGATTTTTAAATGTAAACACTCTTCTCTCAAAAGTGAAAGATTTGAAAGACTCTTGATGTAGCGAGCCTTTCCCACTCTTTGCCTTGGGGGTGAGAGGGCTGCTTTCTGCCTTTAACTTTCTCAATTTTGGAGTGTCTGGCTCCAACACTGACAATAAGGGCCGAATCCTGGAGGGAAACGGACAGAGGTCTGCGCCCTGCGTCCTCCACGCGTCCCTAACGCTCCCAAACGCGACCACAGCCCTTACGGGCACAGCCCTATGTCCTATGCGGCCCCTCTGGTGCAGCCACCCACACAACTTAGGGTTAGGATCTGTGCGCTTCCACGTAGGCCTGGCCACCTAGGCCCCAGAAAGTGTCACAGCCTGCTTTGTAAACCTTAGTGACGGTGGCTTAGGTGGACATGATCTTGGTGGAATAGAGATGCCTTTTTCCTCCCAGAAGCCACCCCGGGAGCATAGTAAAATGAAGGGGTGTGCCTGCTCAGTTGCCCTCTGTTTAGCCTCGGCCCAAGTAACATTAGTTCTGGGCTCTCCAGGCAAATGTATCCATCCGGGAGAGAGCTAGGAATAGGACGTCTCTTTCTGCAGGCACAGTGGGGAAGACTCAGAGAGCTGCATGCCTGAGACATCTTTCCTTGTCCCTCGCTCATTGTTGTGTTCTCTAACTTCTAACTCTCTGCCAGGCCAGGCCCTGTTTCTTTTACTGCCAACCCCCCTGACCCCTCGTCGTCCACCTACTTCCCGCTCTATTATGCCTTCTCCTTTTTTGCTCTCTTCTATGGCCCTTTGAAAAGGAATGCAGGCCTAGCTAAACCTCATGAAGGAAATCTACCAACCAAAGATGCATTCCTCACTCATGGCAGGTGCTGTGATACGAGTAAGAAGGGATCATCTGTCCGTGAAGCAAAACATCCTCTGAATTGGGGTGAAAGACAGATGTAATGTGCCAAAGGAAGGCAACATGGAAATTCAGTTTCCTGCTCTCTGAGGAAGGAGGGTCAACAGCCCAATGGGTTAATGCACCTACTGCAGCCTCCTATGTGTAGCCTGCAGGTGACAAATTCAGTTGATGGTGGGATGCCGATATAGGTTAGCTAGCTATGCAGGGGCGGGTGGTCACCTCACATCGCCTCGAGAAGGTGTCCTGTTTGAATCCCTGTGCAAATATCGTATCAACCTTGACCCGTAAATTACACTTTTTCCCCTCGTTTTTTCCAGTCAGTGTGGGCCAGAGAGACAAGCTTTAGTATGGGTGTTACCAAGGCAGAGTGCAGAAAACAAAGGTGCAACTGTTAGTAGCAATGCTGGTATTGAAGGGGCATTAACTGTTGGCTGATCGCGCAGGGCAATGCTTACCCATTTTCAATTAAAAAAAATAATAATAATTAAAAGTTTGCCCAGGAGGTTCCGGACACTGGATGAGAACTAAGGTCCCCAGCAGTCCAAGACCAAGCACTTATCAGTTGAGCCACTGGTGGTTGTGTTCCTGAGAGCAGCTTTTGGGCGTATATATCTTTCTTCTGCATGTCCCTGGGAGAATACCCATTCAGATTGTGAAACATGTTCCCTGAAGAAAATGAGGATAGAACTTCTGGCACCCCGCTCCAGTAAATACCAGTCAACTGCAGTGGCCTAGAGGTTAAGTGTTTGCGTTACAGCGCTGGGGGGGGTCTGGGTTCGAGTCCTGCTTTCGGCACATAAACTGAATAGTTGGGTAATCTCCTTGTACAACTCCTTCTAAAAGGTTCAGTGGGTGTGAAAAGAGTTCTCTGGCAAAGGGAGGGTGGAAGAAAGCAGAGAAGTGGGCCGGAGGAGGTGGGGCAGGCCAAAGGGGGAGGCAGAGCTGGATGAAGGGGTCCCTGTGGAGAGGAGGCAGGGCTGGGTGATTGGGGAGGAATCGAGAAGGGCATGGCATAGGTTCCCCTGGTAAAGGGAAGGGGGAAGAAAGCAGAGAGGTGGGACTGTGGAGGAGAGGACTGAATGAAAAAAAAAAATGTGGGTCCATTCCATCCTGCTGCAACTTTTTTCCCTCATTAATGCTCCCTTTCCCCCACATTAGCACCCTGGTTTACACACCCCACCCTCCACAATTCAGGGCCCTCTGCCCCCACCAGGGCTGACTTATTCCCTGTCTCCCCAGGGCCCCCTTTATCCTACATCCCCAGGCCCCTCTAGACCTACCCCCTACTCACCCATCCCCTCCTCGTCTCCACAGGGACCCATTCATCCAACCCAACCTCCCCCTTTAACCTGCGTGCCTCCTTGCTTTCTTCCACCCTCCCTTTACCAGGGAAAGCTTTTCATACCCATCGAACCTTTTAGGAGGAGTGTGGATACCGCAACCATACAAGGACATTACCCACCCAACTATTCAGTTTATGTGCCGAAAGCAGGACTCAAACCCAGGCCCCCCCAGCGCTGTAAAGCAAGCTCTTAACCTCTAAGCCACTGCAGTTAGCTGGTATTAATTGGAGCGGGGGGCCAGATGTTCTATCCTCATTTTCTTCTGTGAACATGTTTCACAATGCAAATGGGTATGCTCACAGGGGCTTGCAGAAGAAAGATGCATACGCCCAAAAGCTACTCTGAGAAGCACAGCCACCAGTGGCTCAGCAGGTAAGTGCTTGGTCTTGGAATGCTGGGGCCCTGAGTTCTAATCCAATGTCAGGAACCTCCTGGGCCTGCTTATAACGTATCTTTTTTTGTTTTAATTGAAAATGTGTATGCATTGCCCTGTGCGATCAGCCAACAGTTAATGCCCCTTCAATACCTGCATTGCTACTAACAGTTGCGCCTTTGTTTTCTGCACTCTGGTCTTGGCAACACCAATACAAAAGCTTGTCTCTCTGGCCAAAACTGACTGGAAAAAACAAGGGGAAAAAGTGTAATTTACGGGTCATGGTTGATACGATAGTTGCACAGGGATTCAAACAGGACACCTTCTCGAGGCGCTGTGTGGTGACCACCGGCCCCTACATAGCAAGCAAACCTGTATCAGCATCTCACCAGCAGCTGAATGTGTTGCCTGCAGGCTACACATTGGAGGCTGCAGTTGGTGCGTTAACCCATTGGGCTGTCGGCCCTCCTTCCTCTGAGAGCAGGAAACTGAATTTCCATGTTGCCTTCCTTTGGCACATTAGATCTATCTTTCGCCCCAATTCAGAGGATGTTTTGCTTCGCAGAGAGAGTGGGCATTTACAGATTTTGGGTGGGCCTTGCCCCTCAGGCCCTACCCTGCCTCTGCTCTCACCCCCAGGGTAAAGAGTGGGAAAGGCTCGCTACAGCAAGAGTCTTTCAAATCTTTCACTTTTGAGAGCAGAGTGTTTACATTTAAAAATCATGAACAAGCAGCAATAAGCTAAGCTGGTCAGTTAAATGTTTGCCTTTGTCATTGGGGTGTATTGATATGGGCAGGGCTGTCTTCTGTTCGATTTCTTAATGCTGCTTGTTCATGATTTTTAAATGTAAACACTCTTCTCTCAAAAGTGAAAGATTTGGAAGACTCTTGATGTAGCGAGCCTTTCCCACTCTTTGCCTTGGGGGTGAGAGGGCTGCTTTCTGCCTTTAACTTTCTCAATTTTGGAGTGTCTGGCTCCAACACTGACAATAAGGGCCGAATCCTGGAGGGAAACGGACAGAGGTCTGCGCCCTGCGTCCTCCACGCGTCCCTAACGCTCCCAAACGCGACCACAGCCCTTACGGGCACAGCCCTATGTCCTATGCGGCCCCTCTGGTGCAGCCACCCACACAACTTAGGGTTAGGATCTGTGCGCTTCCACGTAGGCCTGGCCACCTAGGCCCCAGAAAGTGTCACAGCCTGCTTTGTAAACCTTAGTGACGGTGGCTTAGGTGGACATGATCTTGGTGGAATAGAGATGCCTTTTTCCTCCCAGAAGCCACCCCGGGAGCATAGTAAAATGAAGGGGTGTGCCTGCTCAGTTGCCCTCTGTTTAGCCTCGGCCCAAGTAACATTAGTTCTGGGCTCTCCAGGCAAATGTATCCATCCGGGAGAGAGCTAGGAATAGGACGTCTCTTTCTGCAGGCACAGTGGGGAAGACTCAGAGAGCTGCATGCCTGAGACATCTTTCCTTGTCCCTCGCTCATTGTTGTGTTCTCTAACTTCTAACTCTCTGCCAGGCCAGGCCCTGTTTCTTTTACTGCCAACCCCCCTGACCCCTCGTCGTCCACCTACTTCCCGCTCTATTATGCCTTCTCCTTTTTTGCTCTCTTCTATGGCCCTTTGAAAAGGAATGCAGGCCTAGCTAAACCTCATGAAGGAAATCTACCAACCAAAGATGCATTCCTCACTCATGGCAGGTGCTGTGATACGAGTAAGAAGGGCCGGAGGGGTGATTGGGTTGTTGAGTTGGGAGGCACCAGAGGCGTAGCCAGGATTGTCTAGCAAATGGGGCCAGAAGCTAATGTAGTTGGGCCCACTGCACTGACAAAAATATCTGTAAATGCCCACACAACGCTGCTGAGTGGGTATTTACAGATTTTGGGTGGGCCTTGCCCCTCAGTGAAAGATTTGAAAGTTAATGCACCTACTGCAGCCTCCTATGTGTAGCCTGCAGGTGACACATTCAGTTGCTGGTGGGATGCTGATATAGGTTAGCTAGCTATGCAGGGGCGGGTGGTCACCTCACATCGCCTCGAGAAGGTGTCCTGTTTGAATCCCTGTGCAAATATCGTATCAACCATGACCCGTAAATTACACTTTTTCCCCTCTTTTTTTCCAGTCAGTTTGGGCCAGAGAGACAAGCTTTAGTATGGGTGTTACCAAGGCAGAGTGCAGAAAACAAAGGCGCAACTGTTAGTAGCAATGCTGGTATTGAAGGGGCATTAACTGTTGGCTGATCGCGCAGGGCAATGCTTACCCATTTTCAACTAAAAAAAAATAATAATAATTAAAAGTTTGCCCAGGAGGTTCCGGACACTGGATGAGAACTAAGGTCCCCAGCAGTCCAAGACCAAGCACTTATCAGTTGAGCCACTGGTGGTTGTGTTCCTAAGAGCAGCTTTCGGGCGTAGATATCTTTCTTCTGCATGTCCCTGTGAGAATACCCATTCAGATTGTGAAACATGTTCACTGAAAAAAATGAGGATAGAACTTCTGGCACCCCGCTCCAGTAAATACCAGTCAACTGCAGTGGCCTAGAGGTTAAGTGCTTGCGTTACAGCTCTGGCAAAGGGAGGGTGGAAGAAAGCAGAGACGTGGGACGGAGGAGGTGGGGCAGGGTAAAGGAGGAGGTGGGGGAGGCAGAGCTGGATGAAGGGGTCCCTGTGGAGAGGAGGCAGGGCTGGGTGAGTGGGGATAGATCTAGAAGGGCATGGCATAGGTTCCTCTGGTAAAAGGAGGGTGGAAGAAAGCAGAGAGGTGGGGGAGGCAGAGCTGGATGAAGGGGTCCCTGTGGAGAGGAGGCAGATGCATACGCCCAAAAGCTGCTCTCAGAAGCACAGCCGCCAGTGGCTCAACTGGCAAGTGCTTGGTCTTGGAATGCTGGGGACCTGAGTGCTAATCCAATGTCAGGAACCTCCTGGGCATGCTTTTAATATATATATTTATTTTTATTGAAAATGGGTATGCATTGCCCTGCGCGATCAGCCAACAGTTAATGCCCCTTCAATACCTGCATTGCTACTAACAGTTGCGCCTTTGTTTTCTGCACTCTGGCCTTGGTAACACCCATACAAAAGCTTGTCTCTCTGGCCCAAACTGACTGGAAAAAACGAGGGGAAAAAGTGTAATTTACGGGTCATGGTTGATACGATATTTGCACAGGGATTCAACCAGGACACCTTCTTGAGGCGATGTGAGGTGACCACCCGCCCCTGCATGGCTAGCTAACCTGTATCAGCATCCCACCAGCAACTGAATGTGTCACCTGCAGGCTACACATAGGAGGCTGCAGTAGGTGCATTAACCCATTGGGCTGTTGACCCTCCTTCCTCAGAGAGCAGGAAACTGAATTTCCATGTTGCCTTCTTTTGGCACATTAGATCTGTCTTTCACCCCAATTCAGAGGATGTTTTGCTTCACGGACAGATGATAATCATTGAGAGGTGTGAGCCACTAATAGCTAATCAGGTCAGTTAAATCTTTGCCTTCGTCATTGGCGTGGTTTGCTTGCTATGGATGGGGCCAGTCGTCACCTCACAGAACCTCGAGAAGGTGTCCTCTTTGAGTCCCAGGGCAATTATTGTATCAAACATGACCCGTACATTACACCTTTTCCCCTCGTTTTTTTCAAGTCAATTGGAGCCTGAGAGACAAGCTTTTGCATGGGCATTACCAAGGCCAGAGGGCAGAAAATAAAGGCACGACTGTTCGTAGGAATGCAGGTATTGAAGGGGCATTAGCTGTTGGCTAATCGCGCAGGGAAATGCATACCCATTTTCAATAAAAAAAAAGATTTTTTTTATTTAAGAAAAACATGCCCAGGAGATTCCAGACATTGGATTAGAACTCAGGTCTCCAGCATTCCAAGACGAACCACTTACCACTTGAGCGACTGGCAGCTGTGCTTCTGAGGTCAGCTTTTGGGCATCTATATCTTTCTCCTGCATGCCCCTGTGAGCATACCCATTTGCGTTGTGAAACATGTTTCCTGAAGGCAACGAGGATAGAACATCTGGCTCCCCACCGCTCCACCAAATACCAGCTATCTGCAGTGGCCTAGAGGTTAAGCACATAAATGGAATAGTTGGGTAATCAGTTGTGGGTACCCACACTCCTTCTAAAGGGTTCAGTGGTTATGTAATGAGTTCCCTGGTAAAGTGAGGGTGGAAGAAAGCAGAGAGGCAGGACTGTGGAGGTGGGGGAGAGGAAGTGCACGGTGGGTAAATGGAGGAGGCGTGTGTTAAGACGGATTTCTGAACTCTGTCCTGGTGGCGCAGAAGTTCAGAAGGCCAACCTAATTACTTGGAACAGGGTAACCTCTGGACAAGCCAGACCAATCAAGGTAGCGATCGCGGCGGTCAAGACTAGGTCTCAAGAGGGATGAGGGTGACTGAAAGCCCGCAATGAGCACACAAAGCAAGGACACTTACAAACTACTCCAAACAGGTGTTATATTAAAAATATATACACATTTATTCCAAGGCCTTTAAAACAATGACCGTAGCGAGAAATCACAATACAACTCTAGTAAACCAACACATACCATACCAATACAATATATATACAAATACAAACAAGTCTCAAGCGTTGGATGCACGAAATGTGTAGTCCACCTAAAAGGGAAGGAAAACAGGCAGTGCGAAATAATGCTTAGACCCAGTCCGCCTTCAGAGGCACCTAACTAAAAGGAAGTCCGAGCCCTACGAAGAGTGGAGCCTTGTGCTCAAAAGTACCTGCACACACTGGTGCCAACGGGCAAAAGGGGAGTCTCTTCGAGGGAAATCAGGCAGTTCAGTTTAGTGCACAAATGAAGAAGAACAGAGTTCCGCGACTCAAGCGCAGCCTCTTTGTGGGCAGAAGCAGAGCGCGAGTACGGAAAGGTGTGCTGTTTTGACACAGCGGGGAAAAGCTATGGGCTCCTGCAGGAGGGCGACCAGTTCCTAGCTATGCTACTCACCGGTCCCCGATGCAAGCAGACCCAGGCTTCTAAGCGTCAGTTTCAGTCGCTGGCAGGTTCAGAAGAGCAGGGGACGTCTCATCGTCGTGTTGAGTCTGCAGCAGCAGAGTTGAGTAAAAGACGTCCCAAACGAAGGAACCCGCACAGTTTGTTACCACAGCAGGGCAACGGAGCGGCCGTGTGTATCTGAGCCAAATGTACACTACTCACTTCAGACCTGGGAACGCCAAGTGTACGAATCGTGTGAGAGTGACAAGGACTCGAAATACTACACAACCTGACGGCGGTTACAGAGCAAGCTCCTGTGTAGGCTGGTCAGTCTGCTGGATGGCCCAGAGACGCTTCCGAAGGCTTACGAGCAGGAGATGGTGAAGATGCCGAGAATAGCTGTCCCCGCTATTCCAAGGGTCGAAGTACCAGTACAGGCCTTCTGGTTCGATCAAAGGTGAAAAGGGTTTCACAAGGCGACAGCAGTGCAGAGGAGCAGTCCTTCAGCGGGTCACCAGCGATTCCTCGGTTCAGCCTCTTGGTTGCAGGATACTTGGCTCCTGTATTCCTTCGTTCGTGAGAACTCAGGAGATCGACATGGTAGTGGTGTTTCCAGCCCCCTCTTATCCACGGTTCCCTTCGCGCCAAAACGGAGGGGACCCAATGGGAGATCCGCTCATCAACACTCACACCATTCGCGGACCTATCACGGACCACGGTGGTCCCAGGCATTCACACCACCCTAGACTCTCTGGCACCCAGGATGTGTATTGGGACCAGACATCCCAGCCCACATCCTTGAGGCACACACCAGGCATGTAGAAGCCCGCGAAAGCATCCGTGTCCTGGGAGGATAGCTCAGCGGCAGCGTGCGCGTCTTGGAAGCAAGACGACACAAAGCAGCAACAGGTTCGATCCCCGGGTCCGCGCTTAGAAACCTCCGGGTGTTTAAGCGCGTTATAAATACGTAACTAAGACAAAAAAACACAATTACGCAACTAAGAAAAACAATTCCTGTAACAGCGCCTCGATGCCTGCGGGCTGTGTGAGCGCTTTATAAATGTAAATAAATAAATAAATAAATAAATAAATGCCCAAATAAGGAAGGCCCCAGGTCGGCTCGACCTGGGGAAGGGGAAGGGAGCAAGACGGTCAGTGGACAGGACAAAGGAGACTCGTGGTCTGGCCATTTTGGGAGCCAGGCCACCATTTTGGGTTAAGCGCGAGAAACGCGCTTAAAACGCCAAAAGGAGCTCAAAACACAAGAAACGATCGCTGCCACCATTCCCGTCCGTGAATCACTTGCACCGATCAGTTACAATCCTAAACGAGTATCTAGGGCCTGTAGAAGGCTAGAGACCCAAGAGAGCAGTAACTTAGCTTACAGTGCCCTCTTGTGTCATGTTGCACGAAAGCCGCAACATGATAAAAGAAACTACGGAAAACAGCGTTTCCCAGTACTGACTGTCTTAAGGGCATGTCAGTTTCCCCGTAAGAATGGAGCAAAAGCCCAGAGGAGTGCGGCAGGAAGCTGCACTTCTCTGGCAAAGTCGAGAACAAGGTGAAAAACAACAGCAAAAAGTTTAGGGGTTGCCACATGGAAGGAAAATTACCTACAATTATGAAATCTTTCCTAACACTCGCCCCTCCCAGACTATGGACAGGGGGAACTAATCCACCCCTGGATGAGTCTCTTGTTCAGGTCGGTTAAACATTCTGGACAACCCATCAGCATTGCTATGTTGGACACCTGGCCTATGCTCAATAGTGAAGTCGAAGCCTTGTAGACTTATGGACCACCTAAGCAAATTTGGATTCTCCCCCTTCATGTTCATTAGCCACTTTAAGGGTTTATGGTCAGTTTGCATAGTGAAGTGGGTCCCATAGAGGTAGGGCCTCAGCTTCCTTAAGGCCCACACAACAGAGAAACATTCTTTCTCCACCGTGGACCATCTGAGCTCTCTGTCCTTAAGCTGGCGACTAATAAAACCAATAGGGTGTTCCTTACCCTTCTCATCTACTTGCGATAGTACAGCTCCTATCCCAGTGTCAGAGGCGTCCGTCTGCACGATAAAAGGTCTTTGATAATCAGGGGCCCTGAGGACAGGGGCCTTGCACAAGGAGTCTTTTAAGCCATTGAAGGCCTTCTCGCACTCGTCGGTCCAAGTTACCTTCTTGACTTTCTTCGGAGTTGTGAGGGCAGTCAGAGGGGCAGCTATGGTGCCATAGTCTGCCACGGAATTGCGGTAATACCCTGTGAGTCCTAAGAAGGCTCTCACTTGGGTTTGTGTAGTGGGTGTAGGCCAGTCTTGTACTGCTTGTACTTTACTGGGTAGAGGCTGTATCCTCCCTCCACCTACTTCATGTCCAAGGTAAACCACTGAGCCTTGTCCAATCTGGCATTTACTAGCCTTTATGGTCAAGTGTGCTTTCTGAAGAGCCTGGAGCACAATCCCGAGGTGTTTCACATGGTCTTCCCAGGTGGCACTGAAAACTGCTATATCGTCCAGATATGCAAGACAGAATTCGTCCAACCCATTCAACACATGATTCACAAGCCTCTGGAAAGTGGCAGGTGCATTCTTCAACCCGAACGGCATTACCCGGAATTGGTAAAGGCCTTCTGGAGTAGAAAACGCTGTCTTCTCCTTGGCATGTTCTGCTAAAGCTATTTGCCAATAGCCAGCAGTTAGGTCAAACGTGCTGAGGTACTTGGAGGCACCCAAAGTATCCACCAGCTCATCTGTTCGAGGCAAGGGGTGTGCATCTGTCTTGGTGACAGCATTCAGAGCCCTGTAATCCACGCAGAACCTCAATTCAGAAGTGCCTGCCTTTGGAACCAAAACCACAGGGCTGGACCAAGGACTACTAGAGGGTTCAATCAACCCAAGGTCTAACATCTTGTTGACCTCGGTCTTAATATAAGACCGTACTTTGTCTGACATCCTGTATCCCCTACTTTTGGTAGGTACACTGTCTCCTGTGTCTATGTTATGTTTGCACCAAGGTGTCAAACCAGGCGACTGTGAAAACAGGGGGGAAAACTGCCTAAGAAAACTTTTCACCTCAGCCTGCTGATCAGAAGTCAGGTGAGGGGCCACTCGGACACCCTCAAAGGAGCTATCTGAAGGACCGCTTTGGAACAGGTCGGGGAGAGGTTCAGACTCCTCTTCCTCAACATCTGAAGCCAGTAGCAGTGCTGCGATTTCGACTCTTGGGACGAAAGCCTTCAGCCTATTCACGTGAAACACTTTTGGAGCCTGTCCAGGCCTTCCAAGGTCCACTAAATAGTTAACCTCACCCAGGGGCTCCACCACTGTGTAAGGGCCTGACCATTTGTCCTGTAAGCTCGAGGCCTTATGGGATTCATGATCAGGACTTGCTGACCAGGTGTAAAGTTGATGAGGGAAGCTTTCTGGCTGTACCAATGTTTCACCAGCGCTTGTCCTGCCTTCAATTTATCACTGGCCAAGCCCATCAGAAGTACCATCCGTTTTCTGAGCCCTAGCACATAATCAACTACGTAGGTAGTAACAGGGGGAGTGGGCATCTCCCATCCCTCTTTGACTATGGCTAAGGGTCCCCTTACAGGATGACCGAACAGAAGTTCGAAGGGGCTGAAGCCAACACCCTCCTGTGGTACCTCTCGGTAGGCAAACAGTAAGCATGGTAAAAGAAGATCCCATTTTCTTCTCTGAGGTTCTTCCAGAGCCCCAATCATGCTTTTTAATGTTCTGTTGAAACGTTCCACCAGACCATTGGTCTGGGGGTGGTATGCAGAAGAGAACTTGTAGGTGACCCCACATTCTTTCCACATAGCCTGCATATACTTTGACATAAAGTTGCTGCCACGATCCGACACAACTTCTTTAGGGAAGCCAACCCTAGTAAATATGCCAAGTAAAGCTTTTGCAACTGACTTGGCAGTTACAGTTTTCAATGGGATGGCCTCAGGATATCTGGTTGCATGGTCGACCAGCACCAGGATAAACCTATTGCCTGAGGATGTTTGCGGGTCAAGGGGACCAACGATGTCGATCCCTACCCTTTCAAATGGTACCCCCACAACTGGGAGTGGTACCAATGGAGCTTGGATTGTCGAGCCAACCTTACCAGATAACTGGCAGGAGGCACAACTCCTGAAGTGACTTTCTACTTGCCCCCCCATCTTGGGCCAGTAGAAGTGCATGGATAACCTTTGCTTGGTCCTCTTAATACCAAGGTGACCAGCAAGGGGCATTTCATGCGCCAACTGCAGGAGGAAGGGCCTAACAGCAAGGGGAACAACCAACCTCCTATGGTCTCCTTCTGTAGACTCTGTGGGCTCACTATACAGGAGTCCACCTTCCCAATAAATCCTATGCGTCCCAGGAGGTTCACCCTCAAGCTGGGAGCAGGCCTGTCTCCTTAGGCCTTCCAGAGATGGGCACTCACGTTGGCCTTTACTGAATTCGTCCCTATCAGGACCACCTTCGACTAACAAGTCTTTTAGTTCAGGATGATCGTTGGGGTCAAATACTTCAGGCATCGCCACCTCCTCGTCAGGCCCGGGCGATTGACCAACTTCCTCCACCGCAGTGGTAGGCGAGCTCGGGGGAATATTCTCTTTCCCTCGTCTTGACTTGTTGACTCCTTTCGCCTTGGGTTTCCCCTTCGGCTGGGGCGGCGTATTGGTCTTGGCCAATGCTGTCCGTGCTTGAGACCGTGTGTAGGGTCTTTCAGCAGTGTCTCCTACGAGCCCTAAAGCTCTGAGATCATTACCTAACAAGACCTTTCCTGGGACGTTTCTCTGAATGCTCACTGGAATCCTGTCTGCTGTACCATTTAAAGTAAGATTTACAGGTATTACTGGGAACATACGGAGTGGGCATCAGCCAACTTAGTGGGCATCAGAGTAGCTCTGGCAACTTTCTCTGAGTCTACCAAGGTAGAATCCACTACAGTTCGACTGCACCCACTATCCCTAAGAGCTGGAGTATCTACTCCATTGATCAGCACACTGTCTTTAAAGTAGTGCTTGGTATTATCTGGAATCCTAGCATAAACCTCTGCGACTTTAGGCTCCCAGGAACCCAGGGAAACTAAAACTACCTCAGCTTCTATCCCACTGGGAAATGAGTCTGAGGAGAAGGATGCTCCTGTAATCTCTTCTTCCTCGTAGGAGGAGAAGGCCAGATTAGCGGAGTGGACCCCCAAAGGTCTAACCTTACACCGGGGATCCCCCTTCACGTGGTCAGTTGCTCCACAAGCAAAACAAGATCCATTGGGTCTGTTTACATAGGGAGGCTTATTGTAACCAGAGTTCTGTTTCGGAGGCTGACCTCCACTACCCTGTGAGTTCTCTTGTGTCTTACCCTTATTTTTCTTTTTGTGGCCCTTTTGGAAGAAGATTTATCAGATTCTCCACCCTCCTTATCTTTGGACTTTTTCCCTTCCTCCTGCTTACCAGGATGAGTTTTGTCCTTATGGGACACTCAATGTGACACCCATAAGTCTGCTGCAATGGCCAGCTTCTTAGGATCTATCTCCTTTGAATCGGCCAAATGCTGCTTAAGCTCTGGGGAAGAAGATGCAAAAATGTGTTCCAGCATGACAAGATTTATCATGCCTTCGAAGGTAGAAACCTTATAACCTTCGACCCAGCCAGTTAAGTTTTTCAAGGATTCGGTGCCATAAGATACCCAAGTACCACCTTCCTTTTTCTTATACTCTCTGAATCGTTTCAAATATTGGGCCGGAGTCTTCCCAAACTTTAAAATGAGAGTTTGCTTTAACATTGCGAAATCAGCTCGCTCAGCCTTCGACATTTCCATAATGGCACTACAGCCAGAATGGGGCAGTCTGCTGAGTAACCAGGCAATCTTATCAGCATTGTCAACTTGTTGAACTTCGCATGCATACTCAAACGCATTCAGCCAGTCCATAATGTCATTCCTTTCCTCATACACACTGAGCAGATCTTTCGGAAACCGTGGATGAGAGGAGGCCCCAGACCCATGTCCAGGACCCTTGGACCTATTTGCAACCTGAAGCTTGGCCAGTTCCAACTGGTGATCCCTGTCTTTCTGTTTTTCTGCCTGTTCGATTTTTAGTTTGGCTATGCTGAATTCAAGCTCCTTCTGCCTAAACCGCAGCTCTTGCTTCTTGAATTCAAGCATAGCCTCCCCATCAGCACTGGCAGAGGAAACATTAGACATCTCATCCTCCCTGTCCTCGTGGTCGCGGTGGATCAGTGCAGCGGCAGAACCGTCGGTTCTACCAGTGAGAGCAGCCCCACCTCCTTCCGCACTGTCCTCAGAAGTTATAGCGTCGAGCTGCGCTTCTTGCCACGCCACGATTCTTTGGATCATATCCAATTTCGTGCCTTGAGAGGAAACACCTCTCTCCGCACACATCTTTTTCAATGTTTCTGATTTGGAAGCATTTAAAGTTAACAAGGTATTTGTTTCCATACTGTTAGATAGGACTATGGCCTTTTTAAAGTTATACTACAACAATTCACTACGTGTCCTGGTAGGAATAACTTGAAATGCCTTAGTTTGTGCGCAACACTGGATACCTTCAGTCGTATCCCACCGCTGTACACCAATTTGTTAAGACGGATTTCTGAACTCTGTCCTGGTGGCGCAGAAGTTCAGAAGGCCAACCTAATTACTTGTAACAGGGTAACCTCTGGACAAGCCAGACCAATCAAGGTATCGATCGCGGCGGTCAAGACTAGGTCTCAAGAGGGGTGAGGGTGACTGAAAGCCCGCAATGAGCACACAAAGCAAGGACACTTACAAACTACTCCAAACAGGTGTTATATTAAAAATATATACACATTTATTCCAAGGCCTTTAAAACAATGACCGTAGCGAGAAATCACAATACAACTCTAGTAAACCAACACATACCATACCAATACAATATATATACAAATACAAACAAGTCTCAAGCGTTAGATGCACGAAATGTGTAGTCCACCTAAAAGGGAAGGAAAACAGGCAGTGCGAAATAATGCTTAGACCCAGTCCGCCTTCAGAGGCACCTAACTAAAAGGAAGTCCGAGCCCCACGAAGAGTGGAGCCTTGTGCTCAAAAGTACCTGCACACGCTGGTGCCAACGGGCAAAAGGGGAGTCTCTTCGAGGGAAATCAGGCAGTTCAGTTTAGTGCACAAATGAAGAAGAACAGAGTTCCGCGACTCAAGCGCAGCCTCTTTGTGGGCAGAAGCAGAGCGCGAGTACGGAAAGGCGTGCTGTTTTGACACAGCGGGGAAAAGCTATGGGCTCCTGCAGGAGGGCGACCAGTTCCTAGCTATGCTACTCACCGGTCCCCGATGCAAGCAGACCCAGGCTTCTCCGCGTCAGTTTCAGTCGCTGGCAGGTTCAGAAGAGCAGGGGACGTCTCGTCGTCGTGTTGAGTCTGCAGCAGCAGAGTTGAGTAAAAGACGTCCCAAACGAAGGAACCCGCACAGTTTGTTACCACAGCAGGGCAACGGAGCGGCCGTGTGTATCTGAGCCAAATGTACACTACTCACTTCAGACCTGGGAACGCCAAGTGTACGAATCGTGTGAGAGTGACAAGGACTCGAAATACTACACAACCTGACGGCGGTTACAGAGCAAGACTCCTGTGTAGGCTGGTCAGTCTGCTGGATGGCCCAGAGACGCTTCTGAAGGCTTACGAGCAGGAGATGGTGAAGATGCCGAGAATAGCTGTCCCCGCTATTCCAAGGGTCGAAGTACCAGTACAGGCCTTCTGGTTCGATCAAAGGTGAAAAGGGTTTCACAAGGCGACAGCAGTGCAGAGGAGCAGTCCTTCAGCGGGTCACCAGCGATTCCTCGGTTCAGCCTCTTGGTTGCAGGATACTTGGCTCCTGTATTCCTTTGTTCGTGAGAACTCAGGAGATCGACATGGTAGTGGTGTTTCCAGCCCCCTCTTATCCACGGTTCCCTTCGCGCCAAAACGGAGGGGACCCAATGGGAGATCCGCTCATCAACACTCACACCATTCGTGGACCTATCACGGACCACGGTGGTCCCAGGCATTCACACCACCCTAGACTCTCTGGCACCCAGGATGTGTATTGGGACCAGACATCCCAGCCCACATCCTGGAGGCACACACCAGGCATGTAGAAGCCCGCGAAAGCATCCATGTTTCGCGGGAAAGTACATGTCCAAATAAGGAAGGCCCCGGGTCGGCTCGACCTGGGGAAGGTGAAGGGAGCAAGACGGTCAGCGGACAGGACAAAGGAGCCTCGTGGTCTGGCCATTTTGGGAGCCAGGCCACCATTTTGGGTTAAGCGCGAGAAACGCGCTTAAAACGCCAAAAGGAGCTCAAAACACAAGAAACGATCGCTGCCACCATTCCCGTCCGTGAATCACTTGCACCGATCAGTTACAATCCTAAACGAGTATCTAGGGCCTGTAGAAGGCTAGAGACCCAAGAGAGCAGTAACTTAGCTTACAGTGCCCTCTTGTGTCATGTTGCACGAAAGCCGCAACATGATAAAAGAAACTACGGAAAACAGCGTTTCCCAGTACTGACTGTCTTAAGGGCATGTCAGTTTCCCCGTAAGAATGGAGCGAAAGCCCAGAGGAGTGCGGCAGGAGGCTGCACTTCTCTGGCAAAGTCGAGAACAAGGTGAAAAACAACAGCAAAAAGTTTAGGGGTTGCCACATGGAAGGAAAATTACCTACAATTACGAAATCTTTCCTAACAGCGTGGCAGGCTAAAGTGGGAGGTAGGGCCGGATGAAGGGGTCCCTGTAGAGAGGAGGAGGGGTTGGGTGAGTGGGAGGTAGGTCGAGAGGGTCATGGGGATGTAGATAAAGTGAGCCCTGGGTGGGGGGGCAATAGGGCCCTGAATTGTTTCCCATCCGCAGTTCGTTATTTTTTATTTGGCCAGCAGGAAAATAACGAACTGCGGATGGGACTCCGGTTCAGTACTAAAAGAGGGAAGCCGTTTTTCCCACTGAGGGCTACAATGTGGAGTAGAAATTAGTTTCTGTGAGCCCATTTACAAGACTGCAGACCCCAGGAAGTAACTACACTTTACAACTGAGGGATACGAAGAGCGCATACCGCATGGTGAATGCATAGCCCTGATTTGGATTGGAAAAGATCCTATATACTGTGCCTACAAGAGAGAACAATCAATATTGGAACTGAGAAACCGGAACCATAGACAGTAATCTACGGGAAGCACAAGACAATTTTCTGCCCTTGAAGAATGTCCAGTTAATAGTAACATCCAGGACAGAAACTTATATAAGTCAGGCCAAGTTGTTGTACACAGTATGAAATAAGAAAAATTGAGTTTGCTACTGTCGTGTGTTTTCAAGTATTTGTTTAACTTGAATATGTGTGGTGAAATCACCACTTTTAAACATTGTATATGTTTTATGTGGTGTAAATGCATTTTTTAGCAAAATGTTTTTTGATACTTGTGCTGTTTAGCAAATGAATTAAAATATGATATTTTAAATGTTGGATAGATGTCATTTATTAGACTTTACACAGCCTATATTTGTTTGAATGGCTGCGGGATCAGGTTTCAGATTACTGAGGGTAACATGTTGTGTTAAAGAAATATGTATATGTCCCTTCTTTTGATTAAATAAATAGTACATCCCCACTTGGTAGGAGGGGTATCACCTTATTGTGGGGCAACCCTCATATGAAATAATGCTCTCTGACTCTTCCCCACTGTGCCTGCAGAAAGAGCCTTCCTATTCCTAGCTCTCTCCCGAATGGATACATTTGCCTACAGAGCCCAGAACTAATGTCAGTTAGCCAGAGGGTAAACAGAGACCAGTGAGAGGTGCACACCCCTTCATTTGACTGGGCTTCTGGGGCTTCTGGGAGGAAAAAGGCATCAGTATTCCAGCAAGATCATCGTCACCAAGACCACCATCACTAGGGGATTACAGAGCATGCTGTGACACTCTCCGGGGCCTGGTTGGCCAGGCTTATGTTGAAGAGCACATATCCTAACCCTAAGCTACCTGGGTGGCTGCACCATAGAGGCTGCACTGGACATAGGGCTGTGCCCGTAAGGGCTGTGGTCGTGTTTGGGAGCGTTAGGGACGCGTGAAGGATGCAGGGTGCAGACCTCTGCCCGTTTCCCTCCAGGATTAGGCCCTGATTCTCAGTGGTGGAGCCAGCCACTCCAAAATAGTGGGTGTTAAAGGCAGAAAGCAGCCCTCTCACCCCCTGGGCAAAGAGTGGGAAAGGCTTGTTATATCAAGAGTCTTGCAAATCTTTCACTTTTGAGAGCCGAGTGTTTACATTTAGGAATCATGAACAAGCAGCAATTACTTTGCAGCTAGCAGCGTGACGCTCACCGTGTTTAGCTCACTCACGAGCCTGGGAAAATCATAATCTGCAGAAAGACGAAGAACATCGTTAGCAGCAGCATCTTACCTGCAATCTCCATCCTTCACTGCTCGCAGCTCCTGGGTAGCTCCGTTGGAACGGCGTGCCGCCCCGATCGAAGGACCTGAGAAAGGAAGAAATACATCATTAAAGGAGGTAATAGAGACATTTCAACCACAAATTGCTTAAAGACTTACCTGGCTGATCGCCTTTTGGGCGGCATAGCTCCGGGAATCCACGCACGCTGGGAGCACACCACGACATACGACAAGGGGAAAACACAGGTCAGCGAAGACAAGACATCGCAGCGCTGCGCAAAGCGCTTACCTACCGCATCATAGCGCTTATTGTGCGCCATCATTTACCGGCAAGGCCCAGCCTAGCCAGTTCGCCACGCGGATGCTCCGCACATCTAAGGGAGATGAAAAGAGACATTACCAAACAGAGAAAGGCATGCAAGAATAACAACACAATAAACAGCAATAAGACCTACCTGAAAGACATTATTTGGGCCGCTGTCAGTGAAGTAACTGGACCACACACGCCCACGAAAGACAACGTGCCCCTGCCCAGAAAGCAGGATGGAGAGCCTGCCAACTTCTACAACAAGGCGGAATTTCCACTGAGAACCACACCAGGGAATCACTGAGAAGGATACCAGCGACCAACTGGCTGTGTAGCGTCCACGTGGATATCAGGTGAGTGTAACAGAACGCGAAGCCTACCATAAATAAATCACCTGGGCACCATGGAGACATCGGACATTGACCAATTGGCCCAATTGTTGGGGACCTTCATGCCGAGGTTCATTCAGCCCGACAAGAGACTAATGCACTCCAAAGAGACCTAATAGTAACCAAGGATCGCAGAGAGGAGATCGGTAGACAGTTCTTGCAATCACAGGCAGGACAGACTCCGCTGCCTGGGGGAAATCCACTGATGCAAAATTCCACCTCCTCATCTTTTACCCTTACTCCAGTACAGATCACGTTACCTGGAACAGTTCCCCTGGCACCACCAGAAAGGTTTTCAGGCGACCCACGGAAGTATACAGCATTCATAAATCAGTGCCGCCTTCATTTCCTTTGTCGCCCTGGAGCATTTCCAAACGACCAAGCTCGGGTAGCTTTCGTCCTATGATACTTGAGTGAAAGCGCAGTGGATTGGTCGGTGCCGTTGGTGACCCATGACGATCCATTGTTACATGACTATGGGGGGTTCCAGAGAGAAATGGAAAAACATTTTGCTCACCATAACCAGGAACAAGCAGTTGATAACAAACTCATATCCCTCCCGCAGGGGAATCAGGACTTGTTAACGTACATTGCTACCTTCAATAGACTGGTTGCCGAAGCCAGGTGGGCAGAAAACAAAAGAACCACGTTATTCCATCGAGGCTTGCGAGGTGAATTAAAGGACATTTTAGCCCAGGTAGTTGATCCCCCCAGAGACTGTACCGAATTCATAAGTCTGGTCGTGCAGCTAGAGCACCGTTGCAGGACTGAAAAGCATACCGGTCCAAAGCAGACTCTCAAGTAGTTTATGTTCAATCTAGAGACAACACGCCACAGGGGCCAGAAAACGCTGTAGAACCCATGCAGATTGGAGGGATACGACCTCCATTAACAAAACACGAGCGGGATAAAATAAGACAACAACAACTTTGTTTGTATTGTGGAAAACCAGGACATTTCCTGAAGGACTGCCCAGTAAAACCCCCAAGGAGAACAGTCGGGGCCACAGCAAAGGATGAAGTTAAGGAATCGGAAAACTACCAAGCTCGGCAACCTTAGAGGTCAGTTTGTCGAGTGAGAAAAAAGAGCCACCGACCTCGTACTTTGCAATACCAGTGATCTTAATAAACCACCAACGGTCATCCGAGATGCATGCCATAGAAGCGTACATCAACAGCGGAGCAGTTGGGAATTATATTGATCAAGAGCTGGCAGCAGAGATGGGGCTTCCTTTATGTTCTAAGTCAACCAGGGACAAGGTAACTGTTATAATCTATCTTGGTGGTGAGTCATGGAAATGGAATGTGTACGGTGTGAATGCACGCGCCTACAGAGCTACTTGGGGTGACGTGTGTGAGTTCTAGGAAAGTCAGTTGGTGTGGCCCGCCGGGTGGGAAGCCGGTGTCTGTTCTCCTACTAGTAAACCTGTACTTGGAGACATTAAAGGCATATATGTAACTTACCTGCACGTCTGGACTTACGTTACTACAGTAACCACCGTGGATGGGACAGAAATTGCCTCCGGACCAGTAAATCCAGTGCACAGCTGGAGTAACCTTGCTGTGCCAGGATGGCTATCGGGAGTGTATTTCGTTCGATCTCATTAAGGCACCTCAGTTCCGGTTAATACTAGGGATGCCATGGTTAGTTGCTCACAACCTTTTGATGGACTGGCGGGCACAGAAATTAACCTTCCCGGCGACTGCTCCCCGGCCTGCTATTCTCCAGAGCCGGAACCCGACTTCTGTATCTCCAAGACTCCCAGAACAGCGGAGTAACTAATACCTTGCCAGATGAATACCACGACTTTCAGGACGTATTCCAAAAGGACCAGGCTAACACATTGCCGCCGGATAGGCCTTATGACTTTCAGATTGACCTTGTTCCTGGTGCACAAATCCCTTGCGGCAGGATTTACGCTCTCACCGAACCAGAAAACCTACATTTAAAATCCTATTTAGACCAGTACCTTGCAAACGGATTTATCTGCCCATCAAAGTCCCCGGCAGCCAGTCCTTTGTTCTTCGCACTGAGGAAAGAAGGGGACTTGAGGACCTGTATTGATTACCATGCAATAAACCAGATCACCATGAAGAACCGCTACCCCTTGCCCCTTATCCCTGAAATGCTGGACAAGTCAAAGATGCCCAGATTTATACCAAATTGGACCTTCGAGGAGCGTACCACCTGGTCTGAGTCAGAGCGGAGATGAGTGAAAAACCGCTTTCTGTACCAAATATGGCTTGTATGAATATCAAGTCATGCCTTTCGTCTTGTGCATCGCTCCTGCAGCGTTTCAATATTTCATGAATGACGTCTTGAGAGAATTGATTGATGTTTGCGCCTTAGTGTACATAGACCACATCTTAGTGTACTCAGCCTCAAAACAAGTTCATCTCAGGCACGTTCGTTCAGTCCTCACCAAGCTCTGTCAACATCGTTTATATGCAAAGCTTGAGAAATGCTTTTTTCACGTCACCGAAGTGGAATTTCTTGGTTTCAGCCTTTCGCCAAGATGCATCTGAATGTACGTACATAAAGTAGACACCATTCTAAAATGGCCATTACCAACATCTCTGAAAGGGATACAGAGCATGCTGGGCTTTGTAAACTTCTACCGCTGGTTTATCCCAGACTTCTCTCAGGTTGTGCACCCGATCACTGTACTGCTATGAAAAAACAATAAAAGGTTTACTTGGACCGAAGAAGCGGAAAAGCTTTTCAGGAACTGAAACGAAGATTAACCTCTGCCCCAATCCTGTGAAATCCTCGTCCAGACCTCCCTTATGTCATAGAAACTGATGCTTCCAGCATGGCAATGGGAGCTGTCCTTTTACAAAGGGGCCCAGAAACTGGCTAGCTGCATCCTGTGGCCTTCTGGTCAAAATAGTTCTCACCTCCGGAGATTAATTACGCCATCACGGACAAAGAACTCCTGGCCATCAAATCCACTTTCAAGGCATGGCGACACTATGTTCTGGGGGCTAGACACACCATTACAGTCATCAAAGGCCATTGGAACCTGCAATATCTCAAAACAGCCAAGGCCCAGTCCTCGAGCCAGTCGCGGTGGGCCCTTATCTTCGCCGAATATGACTATGTAATCACATTTCGACCAGGGGTCAAGAATGGAAAGGCTGATGCCTTATCTCGAATGGGCATCGATGAAACGGTATATACAACCCCAGACCCGGTACCCATCATACCAGAAGACAAACTCTTGGGTATCACGACAACCTTAGCACAAGCAGAATTATGAAATGAAATTCGATGGGCGATGAACCCAGATGCCTTCCTCGCATGGCAAACTCAAGGAGAACAATATTGCATCAAGGTTCAATTACCCTTTTTTAGAGACCGGCTAAATGTACCCAAGAAGGAATTACAATGGCATATTATTTCAGATTATCATGACTCTCTGATCGAAGAACACCCTGGGATCGCCAAAACCTTAGCTAAATTGAAACAGAACTTTGGGTGGCCTACCTGGCGTAAGGACATCGTCCAGTATATTCAGTCGTGCGGTGACTGCGCACAAAATAAATCACAAAAACCATCGGGTCTCCTACAACCATTGGACATCCCTCCCGCTCCATGGCACACTCTCTCCCTTGACTTCATCACTGATCTGCCTCCCAGTCAAGGCTTTAACACCATTCTTGTAGCTGTGTACTTATTCTCTAAGATGGCACACTTAATTCCTCTCAAAGGCCTCCCAGACACTTCCACCTTAGCAAAAGTGTTTCTGGAAAACATTGTTAAGCTACAGGGCTTCCCATCAGTTCTGGTCTATGATCGAGGCAGCCAGTTTGTATCCAACATTTGGAGAAAATGTTGTGAAATGGCGCAGATTGACGTCTGGCATCTGCCAGTCACCATCCCCAAACGGATGGCCAAACCGAGAGGACCAATCAGACCCTCGAGCAGTATTTACGGTGCATGCTGCACCATGAATTAAGAGATTGGAAGGACTTACTTTGGATAGCCGAGTATGCATACAACAATTCTGTACATTCTAGCACAGGACAAACACCTTTTTAAACCCTGTATGGCAGGCATCCACGTACCTCAGAACTCGACCTTCCTGCCAGTTTGGAAATGCCTGCAGTAAAGACTCTTCACACAGCCATCACTCAGGCTTTCAGAAAGGCGAAGGAACATCTCATTCCTGCTAAGGAAAAACAAAAGCACTTCGCCGACCATGATCGGAAAAAGGCCCCAGATTATCAAGTAGGAGACAAGGTTTGGTTAGCAGCCAAATTTGTACCCATCAAAGGGACCCGGACCTTCCATCCCCGATACTTAGGACCCTATACCATCAAGGCAATTATCAACCCGGCAGCCGTCAAGTTGGATTTACCACCTAATCTACAAATTCATCCGGTATTCCATGTGTCCCTCTTAAAACCAATGCAACCCGGTACATGAGTCAAGACACCACCAAAACCCATACTTATTGATGGATAACCAGAATTCGAAGTCAAAGGCATCCTGGACCCTAAATACTCTAGAGCCAAGTTATATCATCTCTTCGACTGGAAGGGATTTGGACCCCAAGATAGATCCTGGGAACCCAGTGAAAATGTCCATTCGCCACGTCTGATCAGGAAGTTTCATCAGAACTTCCCAACTAAACCTGGACCAGACAGGAGAAATGCTGTGGGAGGGGCCTTGGGGGGGGGCGCTGTCACGACCCACAGCCCTGATCCTCACTGGCAAGCCCATTGGGCAGGTGGAATCAGGACTCAGATAGCAAATAGGGCCTGGCATCCACTTCTCAGCCCCTCTTGGGGCCAGTGCTGGCGCCTTTGGTGCCAGGCTCATACACAGTGAAAGAGATCTGCTCAAGGAACTACTTTATTTAGGCTTTCAGCCAACATGGAGGCATCCACATAGCTTGATTCCTAAGAACCAAGCTATGCGGTATAGTGTTTTGGGTGTGGTGGCCTAGGGACTACTTTACCTGGACTTCTTTGCAGAGGCTATTTAAACCACACCCGAACAAGACAACACGCTTCGCGTTACTTTGCAGCTAGCAGCATGACGCTCACCGTGTCCAGCTTACTCACGAGCCTGGGAAAATCAGAACCTGCAGAAAGACAAAGAACATCGTTAGCAGCAGCATTATTATTATTATTATTATTATTATTATTATCATTATTATTATTATTATTATTATTATTGTTATTATTATTATTATTATTATTTTACCTGCAATCTCTATCCTTCACTGCTCGCAGCTCCTGGGTAGCTCCGTTGGAACGGCGCACCGCCCCGATCGAAGGACCTGAGAAAGGAAGAAAGACATCATTAAAGGAGGTAATAGAGACACTTCAACCACAAATTGCTTAAAGACTTACCTGGCTGATCACCTTTCTGCCGGCATAGCTCTGGGAATCCACAAGCGCTGGGAGCACACCGCGACCTACGAAAAGGAGAAAACACAGGTCAGCGAAGACAAGACATTGCAGCGCTGCGCAAAGCGCTTACTTACCGCATCATAGCGCTTATTGTGCGCCATCATTTACCGGCGAGGCCCAGCATAGCCAGTTCGCCAATGTCAAAAGAGACATTACCAAACAGAGAAAGGGATGCAAGAATAACAACACAATAAACAGAAATAAGACCTACCTGAAAGACATTACTTGGGCTACTGTCAGTGAAGTAACTGGACCGCACATGCCAACGAAAGACAGCGCGCCCCTGCCCAGAAAGCAGGACGGAGAGCCCGCCCACTTCTACAACAAGGCGGAATTTCCACCGAGAACCACACCAGGGAATCACTGAGAAGGATACCAGCGACCAACTGGCTGGGTGGCGTCTCCGTGGATATCAGGTGAGCGTAACACAGTGGCTCAAGTGGTAAGTGCTTGGTTTTGGAATGCTGGAGACCTGAGTTCTAATCCAATGTCCAAAATCTCCTGGGCATGTTTTTCTAATTAAAAAAAATATTTTCATTTTGTTTAAAAATGCGTATGCATTGCGCTGTGCGATCAGCCAACAGCTAATGCCCTTCAATACCTGCATTCCTACTAACAGTTGTGCCTTTGTTTTCTGCACTCTGGCCTTGGTAACGCCCATACAAAAGCTTGTCTCTCTGGCCCCAACTGACTGGAAATAACAAGGGGAAAAAGTGTAACCTACGGGTCATGGTTGATAAGATATTTGCATGGAGAATTCAAAGAGGACACCTTCTCGAGGTGTTGTGAGGTGACCACCGGCCCCTGCATAGCAAGCAGACCTGTATCAGCATCTCACCAGCAACAGAATGTGTCACCTGCAGGCTACACATAGGAGGCTGCAGTAGGTGCATTAACCCATTGGGCTGTCGACCCTCCTTCCTCTGAGATCAGGAAACTGAATTTCCATGTTGCCTTCCTTTGGCACATAAGATCTGTCTTTCACCCCAATTCAGAGGATGTTTTGCTTCACGGAGAGATGATAATCATTGTGAGGTGCCAGCCACTAATAGCTAAGCAGGTCAGTTAAATCTTTGACTTTGCCATTGGGGTGTACTGATATGCGCTGGGCAGTCTTCTGTCCTCTGCTACTGTATGTTTTCTTATTGCTGCTTGTTAATGATTCCTAAACGTAAACACTCGGCTCTCAAAAGTGAAAGATTTGAAAGTCTCTTGATGTAACAAGCCTTTCCCACTCTTTGCCCTGGGGGTGAGAGGGCTGCTTTCTGCCTTTAACACCCTCTATTTTGGAGTGGCTGGCTCCAACACTGAGAATCAGGGCATAATCCTGGAGGGAAACGGGCAGAGGTCTGCGCCCTGTGTCCTCCACGCGTCCCTAACGCTCCCAAATGCGACCACAGCCCTTACGGGCACAGCCCTATGTCCGGTGCAGCCTCTATGGTGCAGCCACCCAGGTAGCTTAGGGTTAGGATATGTGCTCTTCAACATAAGCCTAGCCAACCATGCCGGGAGAGTGTCACAGCATGCTCTGTAATTCCCTAATGATGGTGGTCTTGGTGACGATGATCTTGCTGGAATACTGATGCCTTATTTCCTCCCAGAAGCCCCAGAAGCCTAGTGAAATAAAGGGATGTGCACCTCTCACTGGCCTCGGTTTACCCTCTGGCTAACTGACATTAGTTCTGGGCTCTCAATGCAAATGTATCCTTTCGGGAGAGAGCTAGGAATAGGAAGGCTCTTTCTGCAGGCACAGTGGGGAAGAGTCAGAGAGCTACATGCCTGAGGCATCTTTCCTCCTCCCTCGCTCATTGTGTTCCCTAACTTGTAACTCTCTGCCACGCCAGGCCCTGTTTCTTTTACTGCCAACCCCCTGACCCCTCGTCTTCCACCTACTTCCCGCTCTATTATGCCGTCTCCTTTTTTCTCTCTTCTATGGCCCTTTGAAAAGGAATGCAGGCCTAGCTAAGCCTCATGAAGGACATCTACCAACAAAAGATGCATTCCTCGCTTATGGAAGGTTCTGTGAGATGAGTAAGAAGGGCTGAAGGGGTGATTGGATTGTTGAGTTGGAAAGCACCAGAGGCGTAGCCAGGATTGTCTAGCAAATGGGGCCTGATGCTAATGTAGTTGGGCCCACTGCACTGACAAAAATATCTGTAAATGTCCACACAGCGCTGCTGAGTGGGCATTTACAGATTTTGGGTGGGCCTTGCCCCTCAGGCCCTAACCTGCCTACGCCTGTGAACGTAATCTCTGTGGCCTTAAATACTGCACCCAGCCATGCACTGTTTTCATTTTCAGAGTTTCCGGAGCGGACCATACAGTACTTTACTTGACATGTGTAATATCGCTCATCAAGCCTTTGCGGTGATATGAGGTGATAGGAGACCTTGCTGTGATCAGACAGTCGTCTCTGGAGTGCTGTTCTGGGGTGTTTGGCTCCCTTTCACTACTGTTGCACCTTACGCGGTAAGCGAGACGTTGAACCAATATAGCATTTGCTGTTATATCTGACGCATGGGTGCCTGCTGCTTCCTAGCTCTAACAGATAGGTGCAAGGAGCGTGATACTCTAGTTCATAGGTGGATGCTAGTGTTGGGGTTTGGGAACTACGAGAGGGAGTGCCACACTTACACAGGCATGGTGGTTAGGTTAGTGCGACCATCTTAGAGGATGGGGAGGGGTCTAATTGGTATTGGAATTCTGGCAAGGCAGACAAGTATAGTACTTAATGCAAGTGGTGCCTTCACATGACAGGGTACATTACTTTAAAGGTGGATTACGTATTGCGAATTCGGGTTTTGACTTACCTGTTGTTTACATTTACAGCTGCCTTCCTGCTATTTCTGTGCATTGTTGTAGTTTAGGGTTCCCAGTCAGGGTCCGAGGGTACAAGCGGTTGAAGCACTAATTCAATTCTAGTTACCCGAGGATGACGGGAGTTGAGGTGTTTAAGGATTTGTGTAGATGTGAGTCGACAAGGATTGTAAGCATGGATTAACTAAATGCGGGACTTCTGAAGCCGGGCTTTAGGATATGTTAATGGTTTTTATTACTGATTGATTGTGTTTAGTTTCTTTATGCCCTTAGGGTAGTAGTGGTGGATTAGCATGGGGGAGTTGAAACAAATGCCCAGTGAGCTGTAGAATGTTTAGGGTTTTTGAACCAGTGAACAGAGGATAGCACAAGACCACGCTGATCCACGCTTAGAAATCGAACTCAGGTATGGTTTAGGCGCGTTAAAAGAAAACAATAAAATAAAATATTAGAATAAATGCTTACAATGTACAAAGTGTGGGTTATGCTCAAGGTTGTAGAACTTGATTTCCAAGATATGACATGTTATCGGGGATGGGGGAGGAACAGAGTTCTATTTGTGTACAGAATGGCTGTGAGGTGCATTTGGGTGGGGTTTGGCAATACCAAGTTGGTTTATGTGTTTTCTTGTTTGTTGGTTGTGTGTTTGTCTTTTTGTCTGTGTGGTTGCTGTGTCTGGTATCAGGGTGGGGTTCAGAGACTGTGGCTATGATGGGCTTCTCCAAGGGTAGCTTGAAGGTGGTCTGTTGGAACGTGAATGGAGTTAACTGTGCAAACAAACAGAGGGGGATTTTGTATAGCTTAAATGATTTGGGGGCTGATATAGCTCTCCTGCACGAGACTCTCTACCTAGAAACTGAAGCAGAAAACTTGAGGCGGGATGGGTGGGGAAGGTTTTCTGTTCATCCTTTTGTTCATGTTCCAGAGGGGCCTGAACGTTAATCTGGAAACATTTGCCAAAGTCTGTCATTTCATGGAAAAAAGACAATGAGGGAAGGATAGTGTATGTTGAGGTGAATGTACAGAATTCTGTATATGGGATCTGCAATGTTTATGCTCTAAATGCTGGAGGGGGTGTTCATTCTTTGTTTCCTTGGCACAGTTTGTACAGAACATGGGTCAGAACAACCTAATCTTGGGGGGTGATTTGAATGTCATATTGGCCCAGCGGATGGACAGGAGCATTGGTTTCTCATTTTCTGAAGCTGGGGTCAACCAAAGAGCTTTGCTGGACTTTATAGAGGATTTCCAGTTTTCAGATGTCTGGAGACTCACACTCTCAAGACAGGCAATATATGTTCCATTCTGGGCGTCATGACATGTATTCCTGCATTGATATGCTCCTGACAACTGGTTTGTGCACGCAAAGCTTTCTGTTGGGGGACAGTCATTCTATCTTGATTTCAGACCATGCGCCTGTATCAATTGAGATATCAATGTCATTTCTTCTGCCAAAATCAAGCCTCTGGAAAATGAATGTTACTATACTGGATGATATTGAGGTTGTGGATAAAATAGTGAAGGAAGCTGAATTTCTTGTTCAGGCGAACTTGACAGATGAAGTTAATGTGGGAGGGGTTCTCGGGAGGATTGCTCAGGGGCAACGTGCTCGCCTTGGAAGCAAGACGAAATGGAGCACCACAGGTTCGAACCCCAGGTCTGTGTTTAGAAAACTCTGGGTATTATGCACGTTATAAATAACCTATCATATCAATGTGCAGTCTGTTTGCAAGGTGTTTAAATGTTGCATGAGGGGTATGTTGATAGGTCTCACCAGTAGGAGGCACAGGATGAAAGAGGGGGTGGTGACGCTGCTAGAGGCGGATATACTAAAAATGGAAAAACAATTGATGATAAGCTCTACTCTGAAGCAACAAGCTGCAATAAAACGCAGGAAATATTCACTGGCGAAGATGCATACTGAGAAAGTTGAGAGGCTCCTCTTCAGAACTAGATGTACTAATTACGAGGGAGGTGAGAAATGTGATCGGCAATTGGCTTATCGACTGAAATTTTGCAAAGTGAGAAATTGGCAAGTGCAATTATGGGCTCGAGTGGAGTTCTGACCTACAAGCCAAGGGGGATCAATAGGGAGTTTCGAGAATACTACACCAAGCTGTATGCTTCGGAGGCGAAAGTGAGCTCTGACGGTTTGAAGAATTACATTGAGGAATGTGACTTGCAGAAAATCAGCGAGACTATGCGAACATTTTTGGATGAGGAACTTACTATAGAAGAACTGAACAGAGCTGCATATCGCCTGAATGTAGGAAAAGTCCAGGGTCTGATGGTCTGCCTGCTGAGTTGTACAGGATTATGCCAGAGATAGTATTTGAAATGTTGCTCGCAATGCTGTGCTCTTCAAGGAACAAGGATTTGCTCCCTCCTACTACAAGACATGCCTTTATCTTGCTCTCTCTAAGAAATAGCAGGTATGATAAGATATTTTATTTGTATCGCGCTCATACACAAGTGTTTCAGAGCACGACGAAGCAAGGGAGGGGAACAAGGGAGGACAAAACAACGATCTTACTAGGCCCAGTGACAATGAGAACGTGCAAGTGCAGGAGAGGGGGAAGGGAGAAAGTGCAAGGGGGAGGGGAGGAGTGGAAAGTGCTGAACACAGGATAAAACAATAATTGGTAGTGCAGCCAGCCAGTGACAAGTGCAAGGTTAGGGCACAGACAGGGCTTGTCTAATAAGTGCAGGTAAGGACTGTAGGGTTGCAGATACAGACCCAAGTGCAAGGGTTGCCAGGAGGCAGTGTGGGTGTGTGGCTGGGTGGGCAGGGACCTGGGCCTGAACATCAGAGGGTAACCAGATGCCCGGTGCTGAAGCAGACAGATCAGCAGGGGAGAGGAAGAGCGAAGGCAGAAGCAAAGAGGAAGGTCTTGAGGTGCTTCCAGAACCAAAGATGGTTCTCCTAAAGTTTCAGAGAGGCAGGGAGTTCCAGAGGGAGGCCCCAGCCGAAGAAAGAGATCTACCCCCAACTTGTTGCTTGGAGAAGCGACTGACCCTGACGTAGTTGGAAGTGGAGGAGTGGAGAGCTCGAGTAAGATGGTATTTAAGGAGGGAGAGTTGAAGGTATTGTGGACCCACCGTTTCAGTAGCTGCAGACCAATAAGCCTAATCAACACTGATAGCAAGTTACTCGCTAAGACATTGGCCATGCGACTGGAGAAATGTTTGCCTCAGACCATGAACCTAGTACAAGCAGTTTTTTTTAAGGGGAGGCAGGCCTCTTTAAAACATGCGCAGACTGATCTTGACCTTATATGAAAGTCGAAGGTTACCATGGGAGGTGGAAGTCCTATCTCTAGATGCAGAGAAAGCATTCGATTCAATTGAATGGAACTTCCTTGTGACCGTTTTGAAAGGTTTTGAATTTGGAGAAAATATGATACAATGGATTCAGTTGTATTACAACCCTACAGCTTCGGTGAATATGAATGGCTTGTCTTCGGATGGATTTGAACTGGAGAGAGGTACGAGGCAGGGGTGTTCGCTCTCGCTGCTGCTCTTCGTACTTGCAATGGAACCTTTAGCTGAGATGATCAGAAGGATCCAGAGATATGAGGAGTTCAGTTTGGATGGGCTTTGCAAAAGCGATAGCTTTATGCCGATGACATGCTACTCATGGTGCAGGATGAGGCCACTTCAATCCTTGCAGTAAAGAAATAAATGGACGCATTCCATAACTTCTCAGGATATAAGATAAACTGGTCAAAGTCGGAAGCGATGGCTGCATCAGAGGCAGGTGACGATCTACAGCTAAGAAGATATGGATTCCAATGGTGCCTGTAGAAAATGAGATACTTGGGCATTTGGATAACTGAGGATGTACATTGCACGATGGATGAAAACATGAAGTGTTTGATTGAGAATCTAAAGAAAGATCTGAATAGATGATCTGAATTGAAGTTGAGTCTATGGGGAAAGGTTAATGCCATTAAGATGCCATCTGCGCCACGCATTAACTACATCCTAAGTATGGTCTCACTGTCAGCAAAGAAGAAGGATTTGAAGAGAATAGAGAGCCTGATACAGTCTTTCTTGTGGGATAGTAAACAACCCCGCTTAAGATCGTGCTACTCCCCTGTGATAAAGGGGGCTTAGGTGTTCCGGAATTTGCAAACTATCATGTGGCCTTCATGGCAAGACACTAGTTTCCTTTTTTTTTAGAAGATTCAGCGGATGTCTGGACTCAAGCAGAGGCTAGTAGGTGTGCACCCCTGTAGTTTTGACATCTGAGGATGCAAGAGGATGTAAATTGCTTCCACTGACTAAGTATTGAAGGAATGTTGGCATAGGCTCAATGAATTTACCATGAAGGAAGTCTTCCACTGTTAAAATTCATCGTTATGGTTGAACCCCAAAATCGATTTGGGGGGGAGATGCTATTCTGGCTGAATTAGTTCCTGTGCGAGATCTGTGGCTTCTATTCTGGCTGAATTAGTTCCTGTGCGAGATCTGTGGCTTGGTGACCTGTTCGAGAACGAAAAGTGGATCACTTTTAAGAGACTGGCCAATGAGAGAGGACTGCAGGATTGTACATACGCAGAATACAGAAAATTGAAGAGGGCAGTTGGTGCGAAGATACCGAATGGTTGCAAAGACATGACAGACTGGCTTCTGGAATTCTGACTGGACGGTCATATCGCTTCTAAAGTATATAAGTATCTTGCAAAATACAAAGGGGCCAACAAAGATCTTCTAAATACTTGGCCAGAAGAAATAGGCTCGGAAATGAGTTTGAGTAGATGGGACAATTTATGCAGGAACGTGCACTTGACTTCTTTGATCCTCGGGGGGGGGGGAAGGTGAGGCAGGTCAAAATCTTAAATAGTGTATACTGGATTCCTGCCAAGCTCTACAGAAGGGGCTTGCTTGATTGATTCTGAGGCATGTTGGAGATGTAAACACAGAGTGGGGTTGTGTGAACATATGATTTGGGAATGCAGCGGGTTGAGGATGTTCTCAAGGGAAGTAGCAAAGACAATGTATGAGGTTTTAATGCTTGACATAGATTATGATTTTTCAAAGATTATTTTGTGGGAGGAAAATCTAATTGAGGATTTGTCATTCGCGCAGAGATGCTCGGCATCTTTATCTGCAAAGAAAATAATACGGCGGGAATGGAAGAGTGAGAGTATGCCCTCCAGTAGTGTATGGTTGGAGGATCTGCATAAAATGTCTTTATTGGAAAAGGTGATTCTGTACAGACTTAAGAAATACAATCTTCGTGATGAAATTTGGGGGAGATTTCTGGATTTGTAAATAATGCAATCATTGATGCGGGGAGGGGGGAGGGGAGATGGGGGTTTATGTTGGTTTGAAAATATTTGTGTTTTTTGTTTGGCCTTTCTGTCTTTAATAAATAGGTGAATAATAAAAAGAAAAGTAATCAGCGTCACCAGAGGGGTAATCAAGATGATAGAGATGACAGGTAAGAAAGAATTTGACAGAAAAGATACAAGTAAAGATCATTGGGACCTACTGGCCGTTAAAGATTTCAACCAAGCTTTAGCTGCTAGTTTATGAGCCACCACATTGCAGGCTGTGGGCAGATCCAAACATACCCACCTACACAGATTCTTAGCCTCTGTGGTGGTCATACCTTCATCCCATATAGCCAGTGGAGTTGCTTTTGTGTTGTGGCCAAAATCTATGCTTAACTGAGTGGTGAAGCAGGTAATTCTAAAAATATATGAACATTGGCCAAAAGGAGAGTGTATGAATAATAGTTTTTGTATTGTGCTTCCAGGTACACCAAACCTCTGTGCACTGTAAGAACTGATATGAGTGCATGGAGATCATTATTGACCTCCTCTCAGCCAATCGGAATGTACCGAGTGTAGTCAATAATTACTGGTATTGACTGCATTTAGACTTCAAAGGCAGAGACAGAAGCAAGAATGCAATTTACAGTCAAGAGTTCTTTCATAAAGACACTTCCTTTCTGGGAGGACTTTATTTGCTGCAACATCCAGTTTATCTCACCAAAGAGAAAGCAAAAACATAGAAAATGCTTTTTCTTTATAAGAGAAACCGTTTAGTTTTATGTGACACCTAATGCATGCTCATGTTAAACCCGCTCCAGTTTAACCAAAAATACAATTAAAAAGATTTACTTATCAAGACAATATTCTTATTTAAATACTATAGCATAAACTGCATTCAATGTACTAATTCAGTTTGTGCATTTGCTTTACTCTCTATTAAAGTAACTTTATTTTTACTTCACCACCAAAGCTCCAGAACATATACTACCAAAACCACTATGTACTAATAGCCCTATAGACGTTGAAGGGGCTGGGGGGTGTTATGGCTTGAGGTGACGCCCACCCTAGGTTGATAAGGCTATATTATTTTTCCGAAATGGAATTGTACTCAATTAGCTGACCTCAGAGGGATGAGTCTCTCCCCCAGGGCAAAGAGTGGGAAAGGCTCGCTACAGCAAGAGTCTTTCAAATCTTTCACTTTTGAGAGCAGAGTGTTTACATTTAAAAATCATGAACAAGCAGCAATAAGAAAGCAAACAGTAGCAGAGGACAGAAGACTGCCCAGCGCATATCAGTTCACCCCAACGACAAAGGCAAAGATTTAACTGACCTGCTTAGCTATTAGTGGCTCACACCTCTCAATGAGTATCATCTCTCCGTGAAGCAAAACATCCTCTGAATTGGGGTGAAAGATAGATAAAATGTGCCAAAGGAAGGCAACATGGAAATTCAGTTTCCTGCTGTCATAGGAAGGAGGGTCGACAGCCCAATGGGTTAATGCACCTGCTGCAGCCTCCTATGTGTAGCCTGCAGGTGACACATTCAGTTGCTGGTGAGATGCTTATACAGGTTTGCTTGCTATGCAGGGGCCAATGGTCACCTCGCAGTGCCTCGAGAAGGTGTCCTGTTTGGGTCCCCGTGCAAATATCTTATCAACCATGACCCGTAGGTTACACTTTTTCCCCTTGTTATTTCCAGTCAATTGCTGCATTGGATTTACTGTTAATTTTAGTTAAGGGTTAACGTTTAACAAATCTGAAAGCGTATTTTTTAACAGTCAAGGTGGGTGGTCCACTTTTACTGTCACTCACGCATAACTCTGTCCAGGGTAACTTTAGCAGTGTGTACGAAACAATGCCAGGCACAACAGAGACAATCTTTTGGAATGTAAATAACTGGAGAAGACCAATGAAAAGTAAGGACACATTATTGTTCTTAAGGAAAAATAAAATGGACATTTCTTTAATTGAAGGAATTCCCCTAAGCAAGCAGGAGGCAAGCAAGCTGTGCAGAGGTTGAGTAGGCGCATAGGTGTCATTACTCCACATCCAGATGTGTGGGGATCTTTGTGAGGCAAAAGCTGCAGGCACAGGCGATCCATAGGACCTTGGATACAGTGGGCCGCTGGGTAGTGCTAAACCTGAACATACCGGGTTCGAATGGGATCTGACCAAATTAAAGGTTGTAAACATTTCCATGCCCAAAATACCGAATTTCGAGAGCCCCATTTGACTGTATAAACCTGTGTGGAGGTGGGTTAAGTTAATAAAAAAGGTGGAGAGGTATCGGGGCGGGGAGTTGCGGGGGTTTCACTGCATATATATAAATGGTAAAAAGGGGGTACAAAACAAAAAATAGCGGTATATTGGGCTTCGAGATTTTATTTTCGTAGTAATCACACAGTTTCCTCAGGTATTTTGGTGTGATACTGGTAAGAGTAGTTAACCTTTCTGTGACGAGCCTGCTACCTCAATCATGTTTCTCAACCCTAGAGAACAAACTCACGACAGCAAATGGGGACCACATAATTGTGGTGGCCGTTTCAACAGGAGCCTGGACACATACATTAGACAGAAATTGGGGCGTCCAAGACCGAGCTCAGGAGAGTCACAAAGTTCTGTCTTGCTTTATGGAATCCTTTGGCTCAAAAGACCCTGGGCAGCTGGTACATCCTTTAGCAAGAGATTGTGCCTTCTACTCAGCTGTCCACAAACCAGGTTCCAAAACAAAGCTCATCTTCTCCAACAGGGAGGCCACCCGCTCAGTGGCTATGCTCGAGTATTTCCGTTCACCTGTCTGACCCTGCACCGGTACAGAGCTAACATATGAAATCGCTCAGAGCAAACATACAACTCGAATGTGGAGACTGAACCCACATGAACCCATATCTGGAGTCCAACTTGGGAAGCACGACACTGACCTCATCAGTTTGGGAAACCCTGGAAGCGTCAACGATGGCCAAACCCTCAAGAATTTTGTGTGCTGCATGGGGGAAAAAGAGCAAGGTTGGTTAAGTTAGAGGTGACTGTTGTAAAGGGCAAAACACTTTAAACAATATATAATATGCAAAAAGAAAGCATAGCTATGGACATACCAAGGTGATTGGTTAAGAATAAATTATCTGTCTGCTTTGAGATCCTGTTTTATTTATTTGTATTTATTTATTTATAGAGCGCCAAAGCCCGAGGGCATCAGGGCGCTACATTAACACGACAAGATTTAGGAGACAGGACAATAGAAAAGAAGGCAAGGAGATAGCAAGGGGATTAGCAAAATAGGTGAGTTTTCAAAGTTTTTCTAAAAAGCGTTGAGCTGGTTTCTATCCTCAACGGCATAGGAAGGGCATTCCAGATATGAGCCACTAGCATGGGAAAATGTCTCTCTAGGTCTCTGCTTCTTTTTGCTCTAGGGATGTTAAGCTGACCACTAGTGCTGGAGCGGAGCGATCTTGAGGGATTGTAGATGGTCGTATGTTTCTTCAGATATTTGGGTGCATTACCATGCATGCATTTGTGGGCCAGGCTAATGGCCTTACACAGAACTCTAGCTGCCACAGGGAGCCAGTCTAACTCGTTCCAGCCCCCTGAGATGTGGTCTCTCCTAGGAATGTCATAAATAACTTGTACCGCGTACTGTGGGTGCAGTATGCCAACTTCTATGGATGTCTCAGAAAAATTCCAATAGTCTGATACAACAAAAGAACGGCACAGTATGGAACTAGAACTACTACAACTGGACTGTAAAATGTCAAGGAAAGGCGGCTTGAGAAGACAAACGAAAATCCAACAAACAAGAACGATTCCAGAGTGAGAGGGTTGCCTGGATATCTCGAAGACTTTATTTGAAGAGTTGGGAAACCAGAAGCGGGAAAGATGTGTGCCAGTCGCTTGGAATGGTGAGGCGTGTGGGTGGAATATGGAACCCAGGGGTGGCCGTTGAATAGAAGATGTGACGAGTGCTCGGATGCAGCTCTGGTGTGGGCCGTATATATATGTCTTTTCAAATAACATTAAACATTGTTCTTATCTGTACCGGCTCTGCCGCATTTCACTCTGCATCTAAACATTCGCGTCTATTCGATTACAACATCTTGCCTTGCCGCATTCACAAGCAACCAGCCTTTTGCCTTGGCGCCTCAGAAACCCCCGCCCCCATAATGTACATACGTGCTTTAATTATTGTGATTCAGTTCACATAGAACTTTACAAAAGCCATTATAAAATACCAAGATTACATTTTCAACTAAAATAAAAATAAAAAGGAACAACTTGTTAATTCTAAAAAAGATTCATAGCAGTAAACACAATTACGATAATTAGCCATGTAGGTCGCTCCCATCCTAGGAAATTCAGTCATAAACTGCTCTGGAGTTTCTAGGAAGTGCCTCAATTTGCATTTCCGGCAATATCTCCCACAGGCTGGCACACCACATCTTGAGGCAACAGTACTGAGAACTGGGAGCTGTCTAATCCGGAGAAGCGACAGGAACTGTCGCAATCTCGCGCAGGGACAGACAAGGAAGCATTTTTGCTGGGGCATGAATTTACGTGGGAATTCTATAGTGTCAGTAAAAGTCTTCCACCTTTTAAGGTGAGAATAATTAAGATTCCAGTCCTATGTAGTGACTTTCTTCTTGCATGTACCATTTATCGTTGTTAAGGCTAATCCTTCCAAGAGGACCAGGCAACCGTGTTAAACAGTTTCAGGGACCACATCATTAAAAGGGAAGATTCCATCCCCTTCATGTATATTCACTTCGAAGAGCGCCCCCACCAGTTTCCAAATTGGACAGGGAGGAGCTCTCATGGCCTTGATATACAAAGGCCCCCTTTTCAGTAACACTTGGGCCTTCAAATAGGCCAATATCCAGCAGACAGTTTAGCAAATCGATCGATGTAGGCAGCTATCAAGGCCTCCTTCCTTTGTCTCTCAGCGATCAAAGATGGCTACTCGCTCCTGCTGTCGATCGTAACTCCGTAATAGGTAAACCCGCCCACATACTCGCGTTTATAACCCTGGAGCTGGAACGGGTGGCGCCCCCCCCTTGCCACTAAAAGGCATCACCTTGGTTTTCCTCTGATTAATAATGGGCTTGTTCTCAAGGGTATACTTTGCTAACATATCCAAGGATGGCGATAGCACCCCCCCCCCAACCCCCAAGGGGGTGGCCTTGGATCACGATGTCGTCAGCATAGGATAATGAGATGATATGAATTTTGCACTACAATGGGGACAATATGGCACATTCCTCAAAGCATCTGCCAGGTCCCAGAGGGACACGGGGCCAGAACACGCCTCTGCTTAACCCCACGCCTGCTAGCAATCGGGGCAGTGACGTTTCTCCCACCATCCATCTTAAACTGGACACTAATCCCCAAATGCAGCTCGCGGATCCCGTACACTAGACCCTCCGGACAGCCAATCTCTCCATTAAAAAAAAGTAAATAAATCAATAATTACAGAAATAAAGTAAAAGCAAAACACATCCACAATATATATTTGGCACGGACAATGAGAGAGACAACTCTACATTCCACAGTTATTGCTCTTTGATTGAATCACTTTTTTGCGTTTAACTAGTAAATAGTATTGGGAAATGCTTTCAGAGAATTTGAGCTTCATCGGCCTCCACTGTTCATGATTTTTTGCCTAATTTTCGCCAAATATTTTATTTAATCTGTGCTTGCATGACGCAGATAATGTATTGGCTCTTAAAGCAAATGTAAGAATTCGTGACGTATTTACATGTTGGTGTATTGGTTCATGCACGTATTAAGCGTGACAACGGGCACTCGACTTTCCCCACAACATTTTTTCACACGCAGCTCAGACTGAAATCTTTGATCCCGTTGTGAAATACGTGTCTGACTGAAACGTTGCACATCTTCGCACTCAGCCATTGTCCCCTGAGAGGACGATTTAACAAGTTTAACAAACTCAACACACGTGCAGACTATGAGAAGGTTTGCCATACAATGCGAGTTTCGACACGCACAGGATGTGTGCTGCGTCACAGGCATCATGGCTGTTTTCTTAACACGGTGAACAAACGCCAGGCGGGACGTGATACACGTATTACTGGCACACTGCGCTCGTGACTCGTTTCATTCACTGGGCGAAAATATTATAGCTGTGAATCCCTGCGAAGCAATAATGGGCAATTACAGGGCAACCTCTGCTTTAAACTTTCACCGAGAGAATTAAGCGACATGTTTATTCTGAACAGCAACACCACATTAATGTGCACGGTGGGTGGTGCATTTTTTAATCGGAGTAGCATAAATGTTTCCCACAATTATGTGGGAGTTTAGCGAACCGAACCAACCAATTAGGTTTTGTTCTCTCCCAGAACATTTAAAAAATAATGGATTTTTCATTTTAAGCACACTTTCTGCGGGAAAAAAGGGGTAAAAACCACACAGTTTGCAATCGATTTTCTAGGGTAACACACGAACAAATGCTAGTCACCAACACTGCACAGGAACATTTTCCAGCTCATTTTCCTGATGCCTTTGCCGACAATATATACCCGTATCAAACCCACTTTCATGCTGGCTGTGTATACATGCCCATGCAGGCTACACCAACATATGCCAGTGTTACCATATAAGAACATACTCCTATTGGCTTACCAGTAAATAATGGCATGCCACCGTAAGAAAATATGTCCAGATTGGCTACAACAATGTAGGCCAGTATGGCAACATAAGAACACTCACCGGGTTGTCCTTACCCCAGTGGTGGAAGTGGTGAAAAAGAACTAGTGGTACTCTGGCTGCATCCAGTAAGGAGAGAGTGGGACGCCGGTAGGGGTGGGATGAGCGGTGGAGGAAGGGCATGGCGGTGTAGCACTGGGCTTGACCCTTGGTTTGCAATTCGTATTGGCTCTTGTTTGTTGCAATGGGGCTTTACTAGACAATACCTGGAATAATAAAAACAATGCCAGTAGATGCAGCTTTGAAACAAATATCCAAACAATATATTAACAAATAGAAATCTCCGTGTTGTCAAATTAAATAACATACTATTTGACATTCAAATCTCTTCTTTGAGTCATCATATACACTGAGGCACACAATTACAAACATTGCATTAAATAGGAACTGCATAGGGATCTAAACAGTGTGGGTAGGTAAACAGGATATTTTCCTATATGCACTGTACAAGACGTCAATCCATGACAGGTGACACTTTAATTATTACACTATCTGTTTCTCTAAATAAACAATTGAATGTATAAATAACACTGATTGAGCAAAAAAAGAAATGCAATGCTTTGGTTGTAATTGTAATGGGTCATTTATAACACGCTTAATACCCAGAGGTTTCTAAGCGCGGATTCGGGGATCAACCCTGCGTTGCTCCCCATCGTCTTGCTTCCAAGACGCATGCGTTGCCCCAGACCATATATTCCCGAGCCCATAGCCCATCATCAGACCTTCAGCACAATACACTTTGTAGTTGCTAGTAATCACCTGGCTGCAGTCACTTCAATTTAATAAAATGTACTGAAGTAAAGCAAAGCCCAGGAATAGAGTAGGGTGCCCCTCATAACATGGAGTCATCTGGCAACCCTAATCTCTTGTGTATTGCTCATCTCAAATGTCACCCCGTTGGTCCTTAGCTCCCTGGTGAGTCACTCCCTTTTGACCTGTCGCCCCTCTCGTCCTTCACTGCTCTTGCCAGTCCCCCCTCTGCACTTTGGCAGCTCTCGTCCAGCACCCTTCTGGTTCTTGGCTCCACGATGAGTCACTCTCCTTTGGCCTGTCGCCCCTCTGGTCCTTGACTGCTCTGGTCAGTCCCCACTCTGGACTTTGCCAGCTCTCGTCCAGCACCCTTCTGGTTCATGGCTCCCTGGTGAGTCACTCTTCTTTCACCTGTCACCCCTCTGGTCCTTGACTGCTCTGGCCAGTCCCCCCTCTGGACTTTGCCAGCTCTCGTCCAGCACCCTTCTGGTTCTTGGCTCCCTGGTGAGTCACTCTTCTTTCACCTGTCACCCCTCTGGTCCTTGACTGCTCTGGCCAGTCCCCCCTCTGCACTTTGGCAGCTCTCGTCCAGCACCCTTCTGGTTCTTGGCTCCCTGGTGAGTCACTCTCCTTTGACCTGTCGCCCCTCTGGTCCTTGACTGCTCTGGCCAGTCCCCCCTCTGGACTTTGGCAGCTCTCATCCACCACCCTTCTGGTTCTTGGATCCCTGGTGAGTCACTAAGCTTTGGTCTGTCGCCCCTCTGGTCCTTGACTGCTCTGGCCAGTCCCCCATCTGGACTTTGGCAGCTCTCGTCCAGCACCCTTCTGGTTCTTGGATACCTGATGACTCACTCCTCTTTGGTCTGTCGCCCCCCTGGCCCTTGACTGCTCTGGTCAGTCCCCCCTCTGGACTTTCGCAGCTCTCGCCCAGCACCCTTCTGTTTCTTGGCTCCCTGGTGAGTCAATCCCCTTTGGTCTGTCGCCCCTCTGGTCCTTGACTGCTCTGGTCAGTCCCCCCTTTGGACTTTGGCAGCTCCCGTCCATCACCCTTCTGGTTCTTGGCTCCCTGGTTTGTCACTCCCCTTTAGTCTGTCGCCCCTCTGGTCCTTAACTGCTCTGGCCAGTCCCCCCTCTGGACTTTGGCAGCTCCCGTCCAGCACCCTTCTGGTTCTTGGCTCCCTGGTTTGTCACTCCCGTTTAGTCTGTCGCCCCTCTGATCCTTGACTGCTCTGGCCAGTCCCCCCTCTGGACTTTGGCAGCGCCCGACCAGCACCCTTCTGGTTCTTGGCTCCCTTGTGAGTCACTCTCCTTTGACCTGTCGCCCCTCTGGTCTTTGACTGCTCTGGCCAGTCCCCCCTCTGGACTTTGGCAGCTCTCGTTCAGCGCCCTTCGGGTTCTTGGCTCCCTGGTGAGTCACTCTTCTTTGGTCTGTCGCCCCTCTGGTCCTTGACTGCTCTGGCCAGTTCCCTCTCTCGACTTTGGCAGCTCTCGTTCAGCACCCTTCTGGTTCCTGGCTCCCTGGTGAGTCACTCTCCTTTGATCTGTCGCCCCCCTGGTCCTTGACTGCTCTGGCCAGTCCCCCCTCTCGACTTTGGCAGCTCCCGTCCAGCACCCTTCTGGTTCTTGGCTCCCTGGTTTGTCACTCCCGTTTAGTCTGTCGCCCCTCTGATCCTTGACTGCTCTGGCCAGTCCCCTCTCTGGACTTTGGCAGCTCCCGTCCAGCACCCTTCTGGTTCTTGGCTCCCTGGTGCGTCACTCTCCTTTGATCTGTCGCCCCTCTTGCCCTTGACTGCTCTGGCCATTCCCCCCTCTGGACTTTCACAGCTCTGGTCCAGCACCCTTCTGGTTCTTGGCTCCCTGGTGAGTCACTCTCCTTTGGCCTATCACCCCTCTGGTCCTTGACTGCTCTGGTCAGTCCCCACTCTGGACTTTGCCAGCTCTCGTCCAGCACCCTTCTGGTTCTTGGCTCCCTGGTGAGTCACTCTTCTTTCACCTGTCACCCCTCTGGTCCTTGACTGCTCTGGCCAGTCCCCCCTCTGGACTTTGCCAGCTCTCGTCCAGCACCCTTCTGGTTCTTGGCTCCCTGGTGAGTCACTCTTCTTTCACCTTTCGCCCCTCTGGTCCTTGACTGCTCTGGCCAGTCCCCCCTCTGGACTTTGGCAGCTCTCGTCCAGCACCCTTCTGGTTCTTGGCTCCCTGGTGAGTCACTCTCCTTTGACCTGTCGCCCCTATGGTCCTTGACTGCTCTGGCCAGTCCCCCCTCTGGACTTTGGCAGCTCTCATCCAGCACCCTTCTGGTTCTTGGCTCCCTGGTGAGTCACTCTCCTTTGGTCTGTCGCCCCTCTGGTCCTTGACTGCTCTGGCCAGTCCCCCATCTGGACTTTGGCAGCTCTCGTCCAGCACCCTTCTGGTTCTTGGATCCCTGATGACTCACTCCCCTTTGGTCTGTCGCCCCCCTGGCCCTTGACTGCTCTGGTCAGTCCCCCCTCTGGACTTTCGCAGCTCTCGCCCAGCACCCTTCTGTTTCTTGGCTCCCTGGTGAGTCAATCCCATTTGGTCTGTCGCCCCTCTGGTCCTTGACTGCTCTGGTCAGTCCCCCCTCTGGACTTTGGCAGCTCCCGTCCATCACCCTTCTGGTTCTTGGCTCCCTGGTTTGTCACTCCCCTTTAGTCTGTCGCCCCTCTGGTCCTTGACTGCTCTGGCCAGTCCCCCCTCTGGACTTTGGCAGCTCCCGTCCAGCACCCTTCTGGTTCTTGGCTCCCTGGTTTGTCACTCCCGTTTAGTCTGTTGCCCCTCTGATCCTTGACTGCTCTGGCCAGTCCCCCCTCTGGACTTTGGCAGCTCCCGTCCAGCACCCTTCTGGTTCTTGGCTCCCTGGTGAGTCACTCTCCTTTGACCTGTCTCCCCTCTGGTCCTTGACTGCTCTGGCCAGTCCCCCCTCTGGACTTTGGCAGCTCTCGTTCAGCACCCTTCGGGTTCTTGGCTCCCTGGTGAGTCACTCTTCTTTGGTCTGTCGCCCCTCTGGTCCTTGACTGCTCTGGCCAGTTCCCTCTCTCGACTTTGGCAGCTCTCGTTCAGCACCCTTCTGGTTCCTGGCTCCCTGGTGAGTCACTCTCCTTTGATCTGTCGTCCCCGTGGTCCTTGACTGCTCTGGCCAGTCCCCCCTCTCGACTTTGGCAGCTCCCGTCCAGCACCCTTCTGGTTCTTGGCTCCCTGGTGAGTCACACTCCTTTGATCTGTCGCCCCTCTGGTCCTTGACTGCTGTGGCCAGTCCCCCCTCTGGACTTTGGCAGCTCCCGCCCAGCACCCTTCTGGTTCTTGGCTCCCTGGTGAGTCACTCTCCTTTGATCTGTCGCCCCTCTGGCCCTTGACTGCTCTGGCCATTCCCCCCTCTGGACTTTCACAGCTCTGGTCCAGCACCCTTCTGGTTCTTGGCTCCTTGGTGAGTCACTCTCCTTTGGCCTATCACCCCTCTGGTCCTTGACTGCTCTGGCCATGCCCCCTCTGGACTTTCACAGCTCCGGTCCAGCACCCTTCTGGTTCTTGGCTCCCTGGTGAGTCACTCTTCTTTGGTCTGTCACCCCTCTGGTCCTTGACTGCTCTGGCCCGTCCCCCCTCTGGACTTTGGCAGCTCTCGTCCAGCACCCTTCTCTTTCTTGGCTCCCTGGTGAGTCACTCTTCTTTGGTCTGTCGCCCCTCTGGTCCTTGACTGCTCTGGCCAGTCCCCCCTCTGGACTTTGGCAGCTCTCGTCCAGCACCCTTCTGGTTCTTGGCTCCCTGGTGAGTCACTCCCCTTTGGTCTGTCGCCCCTCTGGTCCTTGACTGCTCTGGCCAGTCCCCCCTCTGGACATTGGCAGCTCCCGTCCAACACCCTTCTGGTTCTTGGCTCCCTGGTGAGTCACTCTCCTTGACCTGTCGCCCCTCTGGTCCTTGACTGCTCTGGCCAGTCCCCCCTCTGGACTTTGGCATCTCTCGTCCAGCACCCTTCTGGTTCTTGGTTCCCGGGTGAGTCACTCTCCTTTGGCCTATCGCCCCTCTGGTCCTTGACTGCCCTGGCCAGTTGCCCTCTGGACTTTGGCAGCTCTCGTCCATGGCTCCACGATGAGTCACTGGCAGAAACTAATTGAAGCCAAACGCTTCCCTTTTCTGTGTGCTACTTCCTAAAGTGCATTTGGAGAGCCCCACATTCCCATTCTTGCAAGGCTTGTCCATGCAATTCAATTGAGTACTGATTAGATAAAGATTTGGTAACAATAAACATATCGATATCATTCTACCTCCCACCCTAACCGATAACACATCTCGACACACCTCTTCCAGAGAACGAGCACGGGTTACATAATGGAATGTACACCATCAGAAGGGGCACTATATTTCCCTAAACACTACACAGATACACCAACATATAACGTACCACATTCCTTAATCACTGACAGACATACACCCCAGACAACCACACAATTACTGTAGGTCACAGAAGGCCTCAATAGTAACCCGACTCTAAAAGAAGATTCGAGGATCTTTTATTAACAATGCGTCAAATATAGTGCTTTCCTCATTTTGTGTTGAGTGTTAAATGTTCCAACTGAATTAATTTTCCTCACTGGTCCCTCGGCCACCCATGGGCTCCCTCCACGCTAGCCCAGGCTTCCCTATTCCCCAGGGTGGTAGCCAAGACTTGAGATCAGTAACGCTTACTGTCTAATCTCTCTAAGGTTTGTGTGAGGGCCTATAGGCTGAGGCATTGTCCCTCTCGCTCCTTCTGGGGCTTTCTAGGGGTATCCGATCCTTCCCCAGGAATGGGTCCGTATGGTTTACAACTGGGTTTTGTGCCTTCACAGACACTGTACCTCCCTCTCCTCTCCCTGATCTTATCTCTCCTGGCTCTACCTCTTGTTTTCTTCCTACTCCCACCTTTTCTCTCTCCCTCTCTCTACCGCTGGTCTTCCTGGGCATCTCACTCTCTTTCTCGCTGCCCTTACTTCCACCTGTCTCCTCCTCTCTTTCTACCCCCATTCCTACTCCCACCTCTGTTCTCTCTCTCTTCATCGCTTCTTCTCTCCTCTTCTGTCTTTCCAATCTTACCACACTCTTTGACTCCTTCTCTCTCCTCCACCAGCTACTCACACCTGCCTCCAACCTCCCTACTATTTCTACATACTCTTTCTCTCTCCCACCGGTTCCATGTGATAATATCGCCGCAAAAATATCGGCATACAAATATTTCGCCATATTTTTGCAGGGATATTACCCCATGGAACCTGCGGGGGACACCCCCGCAACCCCCATATATTTTAAAAGGGAGCGGGGGACACCCCCGCAATCCCCCCATCCATTTACCTCATAAATTATCCCCACCAAAAATATCGCCTATGGCCGTTCCCGACGACCATATGTACGGCGATATTTTTGGTGGCGATAATATTACCTGATACCCTCCCACCACCTTCTGCCTCCTGTTTCCAACCTCTCCTTCTATCTCTACACACACTCTCTCTCTCACCACCTCCCCAACTATTGTCTCCACTTGCACGCTTGCTTTGTAAATCAGGTCGGGAGTCTTTGTCACACATTTCCAGCTCCTTGTTATGCATGATGTTAAGAACATTTAACTATCAACATAAAGCAAACTTCCTTTTTGCATGTAAAGCCAGTAGACATCCTGGATATAAACAAGTCTTTAAACATGGTCTTTATTTCGTTACTCCCATTCACTCATTTAGAAGCGGACGCAGATATTCTGGGTAACTGGTGCTGTTTGGAGTCTCTCCGTTGGAAAGGCCCTGGCCAAGCAGCCATCACGCATAAAAATGGCTTTGCTGATAACAAAACAAAGAGTTCGCGAGATTGTTTAGGTGCTGGATGCAGAGGCCCGGGCGGCGCTGTTTGTGTGTCAACCTGGCCATGCCTTGGGAAATGAGCAGTGCTTGTCCAAGCCCAGCGGATTCGAAATGTTGCTTGGGAGAAAGAAAATGTGTCCAGAACGTTTTGCATGAGCCTTTGAACTAAAGGTACGCGCTTCACAATAAAAATGAACTAGTCGTAAGGTGTACCAATGATTTTGTATTACACTTCCACCTCTGCTTTACCATTGATGCCAGAAAGAAAATGCCATGCCACAGTAATAGAATATATTCAGATTGGCTTTACCAATGTAGGCCCATCTGGCAAATAATAACACTGGTCATGTTTGCTTTGCCCTCAACGCCCAGTAAATTATGAAATGCCACAGTAAGAATGCCTCAGACTGCTTGAGCTAATGAAGGTCATCATTACCCAGTAATAACGCTTATTATGTTTGTTTAACCCGTGATGCCCAAGAAAAAATGCCATGCTAGAGGGTATCTAGACTATCCATCGAAAATGAATTCATTGAATTAATATCCATCGAATTTTATTCATTGAAAATACTTTCCATCGAAATGCATTTTCATTAATAAAATTCCATGGATTTCGATGGATTTTAGGCAAGGGCTTATGTTAGAGCAAGGGTTAGAATAAGGGTTAGGGCAAGGGTTAGGGTAAGGGGTAGGGAAAAGGTTAGAATTAGGGTTTGGGCAAGGGTTAGGGCAAGTGGTAGGGAAAGGGTTAGAATTAGGGTTAGGGAAAGGGTTAGTTTTAGGGTTAGTATTAGGGTTAGGCCAAGGGTTAGAGTAAGGGGTAGGGCAAGGGTTAGAATTAGGGTTAGGGCAAGTTTTAGAATTAGGGTTAGGGCAGGGGTTAAGGCAAGTGTTAGAACTAGGGTTAGGGTAAGGTTAGAATTAGGGTTAGGGTTGGGGGTGCTCCTGGGGTTAGGGTGGATTTGGAGGGAACCCCCCAATTAACAATAAATACAACTTACAGGGAGCTGTACAGCGCCGAAATAAGAGGGGGGAGAACCCCTCGGGGTTGTTGGAAGTTTGGGGGGAGACCCCCCAATTAAAAACAAATACTGCAAGTTACAGGGAGCTGCCCAGTGTTAAAAATATAGATTTTTGCACTGGACAGCGCCCTGGTAACGTTCTGTTCCATCGAGTTTCCATGCAAAAAAATGTAAATTGTTTATTTTATGAAACCAGATTCGATGAAAGTGTTTCGATGCATTTACACTTTAAACTTTATGTATAGGAATCTGATGGAACAGTTTTCGATGAAAAAAATCTGATGGTACTTACCTTCAATGGAAAATCTTCGTTGGAAAGACCATAAACCTGCTAGAGTAACAAAAAGTAACCAAACTGGCTGCACAGATGAAGGCCAGTCTAGCCATGTAATAACATTTATCATGGTAAGCAGGGAGAGCTTCATGGTTCCTGTACTTGAGCAGTGGAGCTGGAGCGGCTACATCTTTATGGCTCAGGCTCTCTGAATGTGTGGGGAAGCGAAGGAGCACCCCCTATGCACAGTCAGACCCGCAGTACCCCCGCCTGCATCTCCAATGGGCTAGGCAATGCTGGGGAAGTAAAATACCCCTGGCTGTGCAAGGCTCATTGAAAATGTGTGCTGGGATACTAGAACTGTCAAGGGGAAGCCACATTTCCCTTTGACAGTTAAAGCCAGCCCAGGAGCATTCCCTCAGCTGCAGGGCTCAGTGTTTTCACTGGGCTGGTTTGTCTTGTTCATAATGGGTGCTCGACCGGCACCCCTTTCTTTGCCCATTATAGATGAGTTGCCCCAGAGCAGCTTCAGTTCATGCTGGGGCACTTTCATAAGACCTGTGACATTTTCATGCATGTTGAGAGCAGTGGTTTAAGCAGGATATGACATCAGTGGGGTGGGGTTAACAAGTCACAAAGCAATATTTAGAGGCAGGGTCCAAGAAGCATCTGGCTAGCCCTAAGGACCACGCGGAGCTAAAGAACCGTAAGAAGATGTCTGGCCTATGTAACTAAGAGAAATGCTAACTGAACATTTCTCAAGCAGCTGGGCTGTTTACATAACAGTTCCCCAGTGTGGCAATGTTAAGGGATTTTGGAATCCACGGCACAAACAACCTTGGGGTGGAACCTAAACCAAAAACTGAAAGGACCAAGAGACTCCACCCCTTTCATCACAATCACAACCACAACCCATATCCAGATATGTGCCCTGTCAACAATTCAAATAAACATTGAAACACTCTTCACATCCCCTTTCTCCTATCATTAGTGCTCGACAGAGAAGAATACACAAGTGGCATATCAAGGGCAACATTAGCTGTCAAAATGATGAGGGTACTTGTGTTCCAGCATATGTACTGGACACATTGTAACAATTGAGGAAGGTATACAAAGGTATTCAAGCAGGGGGAAGGTATACTAGCAGGAGGAAGGTATACTAGCACGAGAAAGGTATAAAAGCAGTTGGAAGGTATACAAGCTGGAGGATATACAAGCTGGAGGAAGGTATACTAGCAGGAGGAAGGTATACAAGCAGGAGGAAGGTAAACACGCAGGAGAAAGATATACAAGCAGGAGGAAGGTATACAAGCTGGAGGAAGGTATACAAGCTAATGGAAGGTGTACACGCTGGAGGAAGGTATAAACGCAGGAAGAAGGTATACATGCAGGAAGAAGGCATACAAGCTGGAGGAAGGTATACAAGTAGGAGGAAGTTATACAAGCTGGAAGAAGGTATACTAGCACGAGGAAGGTGTACAAGCAGGAGGAAGGTGTACAAGCAGGAGGAAGGTATACACGCAGGAGGAAGGTATACAAGCAGGAGGAAGGTATACTCGCTGGAGAAAGGCATACAAGCAGGAGGAAGGTAGACAAGCAGGAGGAAGGTATACCGGCTGGAGGAAGGTATACCGGCTGGAGAAAGGTAGACAAGCAGGAGGAAGTTTTACAAGCTGGAGGAAGGTGTACAAGCAGGAGGAAGGTGTACAAGAAGGAAGAAGTTATACACACAGGAGGAAGGTATACATGCACAAGGAAGGTATACACGCAGGAGGTAGGTATACAAGCAGGAGGAAGGTATACACGCTGGAGGAAGGTATACAAGCAGGAGGAAGGTGGACAAGCTGGAGGAAGGTATACCGGCTGGAGGAAGGTAGACAAGCAGGAGGAAGGTAGACACGCACGAGGAAGGATACAAGGAGGGGGAAGGTATGTAACCCGTGGTATTGAGACAGGGCAACAATCAGCAGCCGTGTGAAGGAGATACAGATAGCCCAACAAAACCCAGAACACACATTCGCAGCCTCACTGAATGTACAAGTGCTCAAGCATGGGTACACGAGACAGGCTGGCAGAAACAAGGAAGGGTCACGTGCCATACCATTGGCGAAAGAGGTGAGAAGTTACAGGGCACTGGGATTAGAAGAGGGCCATGGTTGCATGCAGTGTACCCATTAGTGAGCCACGAAACAGATGACTTTGTGGTGTGCAATATTCCGATGGTCATTACTGCAATGTGGGAAGCATCCACGTAGCCAGTTAGGCCATGAGTGAGGATTTTTAAAAGAGAGAACTCTGAGAACTAAATCACTTGCGGGCTGATGATTTTAAAATGGACTTGCAATGTTGACAGATCAGTCACTATGAGTTCCAATCAATTGCCCGTGGTAACACACTTTGGTTAAGTGGTAAAGATGGGACTTGAGCCCAGCCCTAGAAATTGCCCCCCCGCCCCCAAAGGTGGGTGGTAAACACTCAGCAGCCACCCCTTAAGAAGAGAAACATATGCTAGTCGAGAGAGGTGATTCTGGAGCAACATTCAAGAGAAGGGAAAAAGTGTTATTTTGCTTGGAATGTGAAGAGATTCATTATAACAGAACCACGTGATCTTGGCCAAATGGTGTATGTTGAGTGCGTGTGCTCCACTGGGCAGCGTCGAAGCAAAACACTTACAGGCAGAGGGATCCACTGCAGTGCAGCCTTGTGATCCTGGGCACACGCTATATATAAAGAGCTCCGGTGGAAACAATAGCTATCTACCTACGCCCTGGTGAGTGTTGCACTCTTATTTTTTTGCCTCACAATGAATGGTTCCTCTTGGATGTTGACAGTCTCTCCAGCCCCAGCGTGGTGAAACACAGGCCATCGCCTGGATCAGATGGCAGGTTGGCACACGTTAGATCACTTCAGATGAGTTTCCCTGTTTGCTCTTGGGAGTGCCTGGTGACAGGATACGTTGTGACCTACAGCACTTTGGGTGAGATGCCATGTTAGCATGAGATTGAGTGCATGATGTCTTGGTGACGTAAGAGGGGGTGAGAGAGACCGCTGGTGGGGGGATTGCGTTATATCAGTGACACCAGCTTCCGCACATGTCATGCGATGCCACCTGTGCCAAAGTACAGTTCTATGGCATATGTAGAAAAGCAGTAGGAAAGCTACAGACCAAAGGCGGGTCGTATATGGAAGCTGCACGAAATAATGACCATCCTCTCTGGTGCTCCTTGCGCCATTTAAATTCCAAGGCTATTGATGACTGTAGTAAAGGGCCACCAAGTAGAACAGTCAGTAACAGGAGGCGTTAACATTTTTCACTCGTAATCGAGCACATTTTATTGAGCGCAGAAAAATGTAAGACTGGGCCACTCTGACTTCAGTTTTAACCTGGGAACTTCAGTTTACACATCGAGCTCTGCAGCAGGTTCACGAACTTACTGGGCTATCTTACCCTCAGATATCCATGTCACAAGGGCGTATCCAGGGTTCCGAGGAGGTGGAGTTCAGAGGGGGTTGGAGCTGCCACTTGATCTCCAATCAAAGGAAATGTTAAAAATAATAGTTTTAAAGCTCCACACTATTTATACTCTGACCCTAGACTAAACACACACATGTCTACTTCCCACCCCAAGTCTCCTGGCAGCATTCTAGGGAAATACTAGAGTTCACCACTAACTGACAGTGAACTCTAGTATTTCCTGGTTAAGCACCAGCTAGGTGAGATAAAGAAAAAAACGTTAAGTACAGTACATGATTCAACGTTCTGTACAATGGAAAAGTAAAACTTAAGCAAATATAACCGACGGTAAAGTAAGGTGCTCTGCAGTGGCGTACCGACAGCGGGGGGTGGGAGATCAAGTTCCCCCCCCCCCACACAGGCTCTTTCGAAAACCTGACCGGGTCTTTTGTCACTGGGACACCTCTCCCGTTCAGCACCTCAATGAGGGTCTCAACAGGAAAGGTGTCCCCAGTGCTTTAAGTGGGCCGGGGCCGGGCCCCGCCAGTCTCCAAACAGTGGGGCTGAGCCGGGGCCCTGCCGGGGCCCCCCGGTCCCACCACGCCATGGCAGGATGCATTATCCCGCCACAGCCGCAGCCGCGACGGGAGATGCGCGCGCCAGTGTAACGTTAGGCATGTGGACAGAAGTGCCAGCCAGCCACAGCGTCGCTGAGGCTGGCTGGCACTTCTGTCAGTCACTGTAACTTCCCCGATGACCCCCCATCTGAGGGGTCATCAGGGAAGTTACAGTTCCTTCGTTTGCCCTCGCCAGGTCACTGACCCTCTGTGAACCTGCAGGCTCCATGAGATTACATCACGGAGCCCGCGGGTTCCCAGAGGGTGAAAGACGCCTTTGGCTCTGTGATCTCTGCTCAGAGCAGCAATCACTGAGACCGAGGTGCCTGTCTCCTTTGGCAAATCTTTATAAAAGATGCCTTGAAATGTGTACATTTCTTACCCCACTTAAAGCACTGGGTGTCCCTCTGGGAGGACAATTGCTGAGCAATTCCTGCTCAGCACGATATTGTCCTGGCAGCAGGACACCTTGCCCTTTCTCAACAGGAGAGGTGTCCTGCTCCCAAGGAGCTCCGTGAGCTTATGTGAGCCATTAGGCACTGATGGGAGGGAGAGGGGGCTATTAGCAGGGACTTTTGTCCCTTTAGAAATGTGCATGGGATGGAGTGATCAGAAGTGAGAAGGGTGCATGATACTGCAGGCGTCATGAAATCATGACTCTGGTTTTACCCAGGGGGGATGTGTTAGGCTAACATTAATCTGTATGATGCTATTGTGACCTTGCATGCAGAATGGGATGGTGAGAATAAAACTAAAGCCATCATGATGTATATAGTGTAAAGTTAATTATGAAAGGGTAGTTTCTTAGGTAATGTGCTTTGCTTCCAAGGCATTGCTTTAAATAAAGTATTATTTAAGCACATGAAATTCAAAGGGAAACCTTAATAAATATCTATATTAATAAAACTTGTGAAGATGTGCTCAGTTGCGTAAATTGTCCACATCCCGGTTTCACCATTTAACCAAAGTGTGTGATCTTGGACAGATCATTTAATCACAGTGGGCCTGATTCACAAAGCATTTTCCAATGGGATTGCACCATTATAAAACGCTTGTGTAAATCAGGCCCACTGTGTCTTGTCGGCAGCGCTGTGATTCACTTCAGAGTTTATGTTAATATATCACGCTGTTATTTTTTTTTAAAAGCCTGACTTTAGAGTTTTTCCATAAATAACAATAGTGCAATTTAGTTATTTTACACCACACAGTTATTTGCCACTTGGCTTACTTATGGCAGCTAATGCTAAAGTCGCTTCCATGCTGCCTCCAAGTATTAACGACTGATGATGCTCCTTGCAATGTCCTTATCTGACTGTGAAGTCATTTCTGCTGGTGCAATCCATATGAAAAATATGAGGTTTGTATGTATTTTGCCCCAGAGTGCCTGGACAGAGCTCTAACAGATGCGTTTCCTGCATCTGTAATGATTCTGCAGCTTTATTTGTGTTATGTGTTAAAATGCCATCTACCACTAATCTTACCAAAAAAGTAGATTGGGGCAGGGTTGGCGGTTTGTGGGCACAAATGAGCCAATATGGAATTGTAATGCTGGATAATCCCCTGGTGCTCTGTGGCTGCGCACAGGGCAGATTATATCACCGAATCTGCCCTGTGCACAGCCTGTGCACAGCCACAGAGCCCATTACATCATCGTTGGTTATATTTGTTTAAGTTATACAAATCGCTTTTCGTTGCGTTGCTTAGCAGGGACTGGAGGACTACTTAAAAAAGAAAATCGTCGCGCTTTATGGGCAGAGACTGGCTGGATCCCGAGATCCGGCTAGACATGTGATACCGGATCTCGGATCCGGCGAGAGCCGGCCCAATGACCAGCGCTGTCTAGAGGTTAGCCAAGGAGAGCACAGAGCACCTGATGTTTTGTTCCTCCCCTCCCTTTCTGCACCCCTCTCCCTCACCTTTTGTTTTTCTCTGGCTCTACCAGAAATGTTGTCAGGCCTAGTACGGTAGTCTCCTGTCTGTTTCCATTTCCTTCCACTCTGCCCCCTTCCTTCCTTATCTATGTTTTAGCTCTTGTACTATCTGAAATATCATCAGGCCGAGTACGATAGTTAATTTCACATCCTTACTGTGCATGGCCTGTAAGCATGTCATTGGGCCTCATTAGGAGGTTGGAGGTAAGGGATTACCGGCACCGGTAAGGGTGTCGGTGCCGGTAATACCTTACCTCCATATTCCGAGGTCCTTTAGTGGGCCCCTTCCTTAACGCCTGGTTTGACCAGCTGTTAAGGATGGGACCCGCTAAGGGACTTCAGAGCTAATAACGGTGCCGCAAATTGCGGTACCGTTATTAGCTACTTCTCCATTCCCATTGAGCCCTTTGGGGGCTCAAATGGGAATGGGGAATGGTTCTCAGAATGGGGACTTACCGGGTCCTCCAAGATTGGAATGACCCGGTAAGTACCCATTCCGTGAACCCGGACCCGGTATGCGGTAAGGCGGTAGCCATGGTGCTAGTAGCACCATGGCTACCTCCTGCCTCGTAATGAGGCCCAATTGTATTTTCCCTTGTTCCCTCCCTTGCCTTGAAGCACTTTGAAACACATTGGGCCTCATTCCAAGTTGGGCGTAAGGGATACCGGGCACCGGTAAGGAGGCCGGTGCCGGTAATCCCTTACTGCCCAATTCCGAGGTCTCTTAGCGGGAACCGTAAGGGACGTGTGGTCTGACCACACGTCCCTTACGGGTCCCGCTAAGGGACCAGGGCGCTAATAACAGGCTTGCTAGTCGCGAGCCCGTTATATGCACCCTCCCCATTCCCATTGAGGCCTATGGGGACTCAAATGGGAATGGGGAATGGTTTGTTCAATGGGGACTTACCGGTCCCTCCAGGGTCGGAATGCACCGGTAAATCCCCATTGAACAAGACCGGACTCGGACACGGTATGGGAGGCAGCCATGGTGCTAATAGCACCACGGCTACCGCCCATCTCGTAATGGCCCCCATTGTGTATGGGCGCTATATAAATAAACTATAATATCATATCAAATCATTCAGCCTTGATGCCAGAGACCCATTACACAACTGTTGGCGACCACATATCGACGTAGAATGGAGAGAGAGGATGGAGAAGAAGGAGGGGAGACCCTCATAAAAGAGAAATGAGGGATAGACGAGGCGGTTGAGGCAGGGCGTCTGAAAACCCAGGCAGATGAGCGAGACACACAGAGGTAAGAGGAGGCGGAGAGGAGCAGGACGGTGGCGAAAAGAGACAGAATAGAGAGGGGAAAGGCAAGGAAGCTAAGCAAGAGAGGTGAAAGAGGCAAGCGGAAAGAGAGAGAGAAAGGGGACAGGGCGAAAGGAAGTGTGCAGTAGTCAAGGAAGGCAGCAAGAGAATGTGTAGAAAAAAGGGAAGGGACAGGGAGATAATGGTGGGAGATTGAAGGAACAGGAAGACAGACAATGAGGGAGAGACAAGTAAAGGCCACAACAGAGAGAGAAGAGTAAAAGGCAATGAGGCACTTACCGGAGGTGATTGAAAAGAGGTAGTGAGGAGAGAGTCAGTGTTTTAAGTGGGAAAGGAAATCGAGGGAGGGGCTCTAATGAGTTGTGATGAAATATTTGGGGATGGGGCCTAAAAAGGGTCTCCCCTATCCTCAAACCCCAAGTAGCTAATAAAGCTTTTAAAGAGGAGTGGCCTGTGTAATTAAAGGAGTGACCTAAAAGAGCCAATCAAGTTTACATATGTGCAGTGAAATGGCAAAAATGTGGGTTTAAAAGATGTGTTCAAATATGGTTAATGTGTGCACAAATTGTGACCAAAATAAAATACTTAAATCTATGGCAGAACATCAAATCAAAAGGGGCCAGTACACCATGCAGTTCCACAGTTCTTCTGAAAGAAATCCATTATTCATGCTTACCTATTAAAGGCATTTTAGTGATAATACTTTAATACGTCTGGCAAAAATCAAACAATGAGGGTCATTACAGTCCGGCCTCTGGACTGTAACACTGATTCCGCCATCTGAGAACCCAGTGCCACTGGGACATCACAAGGACTCCATGGGAGTGGGGAGACGGAAGCACCAGCACCGTTGCTAACAGTGCTGGTGCTTCAATGACAAGTCTGCCTGCAGGGGGCGTTATGCCCGGCAGGTCAGACTTGTAGTGTGGCGGTCCAGAATGGGTGCCGTTAGCAACTGGCATCCTTAATCCCGACCGCCACACTCGTAATGAGGCCCATTGTATTCTCTTATAATTTCCTTTTCCTGGTCGAAAAGTACCTAATTTCAAATTTCTTTAACTGATTTCGTGCTAAACATTACTGGAGGGGACATCGACTTGCAAAGAGCAGTAGTGCTGCTCATATTTTTAAAACAATTTGTAGGGCTGGTCAGTTCAGAGAGCACTGGCAGAGCCCTGGCTCAAGGGCAATATTTGGAGACTGCCAGGGATGAGCCCTGGCTAGCTCCGGACCACTTAAAGTCCTGGGAGAGACACAACAGAGAGGGCAGAGAGACGAGGGTGGAACACATATTCAAATATAGTATATCCTACATGCCAAAATGGATCATGTAATTTGGGAGATTCTTATACATTCAACTTTTTTTCTTTGCATTACAGTTTTGTTTTTGCCGTTTTAAATCCAGGACTACTTATCCCAGAATAAAACAGAATGCAAAGTAAAAAAAAAGGGGTGAGTGAGCACCTCTGAGGGGACAAAGGTCACACGGAGGCCTATGCCCCTCCTTCTTTGGGCTAAGCTCATTTATTGTTCTCTCTATAGGCGCTGTGTAGAGGGGGCAGGGTGCATGGCAGAGGGCGAGGGGGGTAGCTGGGGGTAGCAACAGGAGCAGGAACCTAACTTAGCCCCCAAAGAGATGTAGACAGTTGTTTCGGTGTCCAGCTGTACATCGTAAATTGGACTAAGTGCAGCATCGATTTGAAGGAGATGAAACAATAATGGGCCTGATTCATGGAACGTTTTCCTATGGGATTGCGCCATTGTAAAACACTTCCATGAATCAGTCCCAATTTCTTTTAAGTGAAGTATATGAACTGCTCGGTTGGGAGTGCAGTGATTTGGAGCAGAATCAGACATCCACACCTGATGCTGAATACAGTGATTGCTGAGTGATGAGTTCTGTGTACATCTGCAAACAGAGCTCATCAGCCCGAGCCCTGTGGGTGAGAAGTTATAAGCTCAGAGCTGCATGTACATCTTATGGCCTTTTTTCCAATTTCTTCTGAAAATGTCCTGTAAAATGCACCCTTTAGACCTGGGAAGGGTCAGACACTCGCTTTGCTCAGTCACTTGTTGACATTCAGGGGGCAGAAGTGATGCTATTCCTACCCCTCTAGAGAAACTCCAACGTTGGCACCCATGCTTGGCTGAACCCATCTTGCAGACCCAATCTGCCTGCAGCCCACCCTGAGTTCCCTGCCTCCATGTACCTTGTACCTCTGTGTACCTCTCCTGTGCTGTGTCCTCCTCCTTGAGCCTTCGGTGCTTTGTTTCATGCCTCCCTCGTGTTTATCTGAAGATTGACAGGTTGAGTGGCATGAGGCCTCAACAGCAAAAGTGCTCCCCCAAAACAACAATGAAGAGGTGGTGATGCGGGGCGCAAGGTAACCGAGGAGAGCTCCCCTGTGCCACAATTGGGTGGGAAATCAGGGGAGATTTAATGGAAGGAGCTAGGCGTTCATCCATCCATGGGTGCCCAGGACATGGGTGCGCTGAGTGCCATTTTCCCCTTGTGGAGATTCTGCCTGGGGTGGGAGGACCAAAAGTAAAACTAAAAACAAAACAGATTGAGTGGCATGGTCACCTGAATCCCTCTGCTCTCCTGCTGGGCTGAGGCTTGGTGACGTGTTAGCATGCATATTGCTAAACTTGTCTCGGGAGGATAGCCCTGGGGCAACACACTCGTCTTGGAAGCAAGACGACGCGAAGCGACACAGATTCAATACCCGGGTCCGCGCGTTATAAATAACCAATTACAATTAGCAAGTGCTGCTCACTTCTAAGTGGAACGCTGCCTCATCAATGGAGCCCCCCCTCAGACTTGAGTGGGTGGGGGGACAGGCCAAAACTGTTTTTTGTGGGCTTGGAAGTAGTAGGGGGGAAGTAGGGAATCCTAAAGCAGAAAGCTGCAAAGACTGATTAGCAGGTCAGGCGACTGTTGCTGAGATGTTATATGTTTAGAAGTTTTTGTGAAGCCTCTGTTTTTTTCCAAATCTTGCACCAACATGTGCTGTAAAATGTGCTGTTTCGACCTAGCAATGGATACGGCTCCATTTCTGTGTGTGTGTGAGAATGGCAATGGAAATGGCCACTCCCTGCACAACTGAACGTGAGTTGCTGACACAACACTGTTGAATTAGAAGGTGGGATTCAGGGGCCCAAGTCGGGCTGGCAGCAAGGCAGGGGAAATAGAGACAAAGTTGGCAAGGCAGACTGAGATGAAAGGCAAGTCTAAAGGGGGGCAGGGAGCACAAGGAACACATTCCACTCCGGGTATATTTGGCCGTTGCACTGCCACCAGCGAGACGTACAGGGGATAGACAGTCAAATTTCAGGGGTCCGGCGAACGTTCGGGAATAGTGGTCAGTGGACGCATTACGTACATGAGTACTAGAACTGTGGGGGCAGGGGAGGAAGGGGAAGAAGAGCTGAGAGAGCACTGAAGCCATGGACACTATCAGTTATAAAGGCCGAACGGTCATTATCGCGTAAGGGCGATGGTTAACGCTGTTTAGACAAACTGGCTATCCCAGGCTTACAAGAAAGGGGAAGAGGTGGGGTAGGACAGGTGTTGTCTCGGGGAGAGGACCTGGATAATGTTGGGAAAGATGGCGGAGAGTTGAAAAGGGAAGAAATGGAATGGGGAGGAGGAGAAAAGAGGAGGGAATATTGGACGTTTTAATGGTACGGGCTAGCCTGTTGACGTCCCAGTTTGTGGCAGCGTGCATGCGCGAGCCTCGTTGTGACCCGCGCATGCGCAGCAGTAATAAACTGCGTCCGTGCGGCAGTTGCCGCCGGGACGCGTAGCGAGCAACATCGCGTCTTCTTTGCATGTATGCGTGTGCGTGTGCCTGCAAGGGCCGTGGGGCCACACACAACAACTGGCGACGAGGCGGGATCGCCGCCATAGCGTTCGCCCAACACACGTGGGCGTATAATCCATATCGTTACGCGGTGGCACGACGCGGACCTAGCGTGAACGTTCTTTTTCTCCTCAGAGCAGTAGCGGCCTGAAAAGGTGCTCGTGCGCTGCTACCCAGAGAGGACACAGTCAATTTTTGGAACCTTTGACTGTCCCCAACAACCCGGGGACAATCTGAAAACACAGACACTGTGGTGAAAGAGACGGAAGCCAAGACAAGGGGAAGAGGCGACAGACAACAGCCGGAGGTACGTGTAGCCCCTACCCCAGCCAGGTTTGCGGCCTCTAACACACCAAGAGGTGCCTGTGCGACCTGTGAAGATGGCCGATAGCGACGGAGAAACAGAAGCAGCGACAAGAGCGGTAAGGACGCAACAGGGGTCGCTGTTACCGATGCAGGAGTTCGATACGTCAGGCCCCCCGTCCAAACTAGGCCCCAGGCTGCTACTATGGGTGAAGAAACTCGAGATGTACTTCACAGCGACCGGAACCACCAACGATGATGCAAAAAGGGCGACCCTTCTGTATTCGGCTGGGCTGGACGTAATGCGCAGATATGAATGACTCAACTTGCAAGTGGTCACGTACACCACCGTCAAGACTGCGCTAGAAAACCACTTCATTCCACAGTCGAATGTCGACTATGAAAGATTTTTGTTCTGCAAAGAGAAGCAAAGGGAGGAAGAATCCCTCGATCAATTCTGTGCCAGACTGAAGCTGATGGCCAGCACATGTCGCTGGGACAACGAGGAGTCGATGATAAGAAACCAGGTCCTCCAGGGCTGCAGCTCAGGTAAATTGCGGCGACAAGTGCTGAGAGAGCCGGGGTGGACACTACAGCAGATACTAGACAGCGGCCGGACGTACGAGCTGGCAGAATCCAGAGGAGCGAGCATGGACGCAGCGGTTAGGCCAAGCACGCGGGAAGAAGCTTTTGCCATGAACAAACGGACCAAGCTGAAGGACAAGTGGGCCCCGAAGACAACTGAGAACCGGCATCCTGCAGCGCCCGGATCACTCTGCCAAGACTGCGGGTATGACCTGCCACATGTAGAGGAATGTCCTGCCAAAACAAGATCCTGTGGATGGTGCAATGGACAGGGACACTATGCCCGCATGTGCCGCGCCCCCGCTCCTGTGCCTACACAGAGGCCCCGCGAGAGCACGGGGCAGCGGTTTCAGAAGGCAGCGCAGCATCGCAGCTCTCGAACAAGAGATACAGAGGTTGCAGCTTGCAGAGGAAGAGGAGGAGGAGGACGAAGACGAAGTCTTTTTCATTTCAAACATTGCCTCAGGAAGCAAACGGAAGAGACAACCCAAGTGTGTGGTGAACATACTGGGCGTGCCGACACAAATCCTCATCGACACCGGAGCATCTGTGTGCGTGCTGGCGGAGGAACACTATCAAAGACTCCCAGGCCCCCCGGCACTGGACAAATCCATGGCGAAGATTTTCACTTTTGGGGGGACACCCCGTTGCCACTCAAGGGAGTGTTCGTGTCACCGGTATCGAGAGGTGAGAATACCATCAAGGCAAGGTTTTTTGTCACGGACGTTAGCCCTCACTCGCTACTCAGCTATGCTGCATCGGAGGCCCTCAATTTGGTTCATTTTGCATATGAGGTCTACCAGATTGACATCGAAACACTGCTGGACAAGTTCTCAGGCATCTTCGAGGGAATAGGGAAGCTGAAAGCACCCCCGGTGCGCCTACACATTGATGAGTCCATCAGACCCACAGCCCTTAAGCACCGAAGGATACCATTCCACCTCAGGGAGAAGGTGGAGGAGGAGCTCCGATCACTCGTCAGCATGGATATTATTGAGAGAGTGGAGGGGCCGACACCCTGGGTATCACCGATTGTGGTGGCACCCAAGCCGAAACAGCCCGGCGCGGTGAGAATTTGCGTAGACATGCGCCTTCCAAACGCTGCAATCAAGAGGGAGAGGCACATTACTCCAACTCTAGATGACATCATCGGAGAGCTACAAGGTGCAAGAGTATTTTCAAAACTAGACCTACGGGCAGGCTACCACCAGCTTGAGCTGCACCCGGACTCCAGATTCATAACGACTTTCACGACGCATGACGGTCTATACCAATTTAAACGCCTGAGCTTCGGAGTTTCATCGGCTGCCGAAGTATTTCAGAACACCATCAGGGGGGCGTTGGCAGGCCTTAAAGGTGTATTGAACATGAGCGACGGCATCTTAGTATTCGCGGATTCGGAAACGGAGCACATGAAGAGACTTGAGAGCACGCTCCAGAGGCTGAAGAACTTAGGGCTCACCCTACATCGGCAAAAGTGCGAATTTTTCAAAGACTGCATTGGTTTCTTCGGTTTCATCTTTCACGCGGCCGGTGTGTCACCTGAACCGGCCAAAGTCAAGGACATTAAGGAAGCCGCCACCCCACAGTCCCCCACGGAAGTAAGGAGTTTCCTGGGGATGGTAACATACTGCGGGCGTTTCATCAAAGGGCTGGCGTCGCTGGCAGAACCGCTCAGGGTGTTAACAAGGAACGACGCAGTGTGGAAATGGGGTGCCAGTGAACAAGAAGCATTTCAGGCCCTGAAGAACGCCCTGTTCGATGGGGACACCATGGCATATTTCAACCCCAAGGTGGAATCGGAGGTGGTGGTCGATGCGAGTCCGGTGGGAGTAGGTGCTGTGCTGCTGCAACCCGATGAACGCGGGGACATGCGTCCCATCGCCTACGCAAGTAAGGCCCTTTCAAACACGGAAATGAAATACTCGCAGATCGAACGGGAGGCGTTGGCCATCCTGTGGGGCTGTCGCCATTTCTGTTTATACATCCTGGGCAAACCCGTCGTGGTGGTGACCGACCACAAGCCGTTACTGCCCATACTTGCAGGCGTGTCGTCCAAACCGCCCCCCAGGATCGAAAGGTGGATGTTGGCCCTGATGGAGTATGGTGTGCGGCTGATCTATAGACCAGGAACAAACAACCCGGCCGACTATTTGTCGCGCCACCCCAACAGGGAAAGCACAGTCACTGACATTGGTGCGAGCGAATGCCATGGGCTGCTGTGTCAAGTGGTGGAAAGGTCCCTTCCGATGGCACTCTCAAGAATTTCAATAGCAACGGAAGCCTCCAACGACGAGGTTTTTGGCATTATCAAAACCGCAGTGAGGAGCGGTGATTGGAGGGAGGTGCTGCGCAACAACTCGCGCCGACAAGAGGAGGCCCAGAGAGACCTCCAGGCACTCTGGAAAGTGAGAGACGAACTCTCCGTCTCAGACGATGGGCTGATACTCAGAGGGCGACAAATCGTCATTCCACGGGCACTGAGGACAAGGGTGCTCGAACTGGCCCATATTGGTCATCAGGGGGTCGTCAAAACGAAGGCACGGCTAAGACCCAAAGTCTGGTTCCCGGATTTGGAGGGGAGAGTGGAGAGCTTCGTGAGGAGATGTTTAGCTTGCCAGGCGGCGACCCCAGGAGACAGAGCCCCACCGATAAGATCGATGGAGCGCAGTAACAAGCCATGGGGGACCGTTCACGTGGACTTCGGTTCGACTGGTCGTGGCATGTACTTTCTGGTAGCCGTCGACCAATGGTCCAGATACCCCGAGGTGGAAGTGGTGGAGTCGACGGCGACGGAGTTCACGACGAAGGCGTTGGACAAAATGTTCGCAACACATGGATTCCCGGACCTACTGTGCTCAGACAACGGGCCGCCGTTCACAGGCAGCCAGTTCGCAATCTACCTCCGAGAAAGGGGGATCCAGCATCGCAGAGTGTCCCCACTCTGGCTGCGAGCCAACGGTGAGGCTGAAAGAATGATGCGGACCCTCAACAAAGTTCTAAGGATTTCCGCCAGTGGCGGTGAAGACCTGGAGAGAAAACTAGTGGAATTTCTACGAGAATATAGCACGACGCCCCACCAGTCCACGGGAGTGGCTCCCGCCGAAGCACTGTTCGGACGATGCCCGAGGGGAATGTTACCGGAAGAGGAGGGCCGTCTGCCAGGAATGATCAATGACGAGAGAGTCCAGGAAGAACGGGCCAGGCGCAACGAGAAAGAAAGCGAACGGAGGGGTCTGCAGGAAAAGGAGGTGCGAGTAGGGGACGCGGTGCTGGTCAGGAACCGACACCCGAAGGGAAGCTGTCCCTACTATTTGAGCCGCGCCCGTGGAAGGTAACGCATGTGAAAGGCACGATGGTGACGGCGGCCTGCGACCGAGGAACAGTCACGCGCAACCGATCTTTCTTCAAAAGACTCGAGATGCCCGCTGAGAACGGGGCTCCGGAGGAATCCGTGGGTCGGGAGGAGCCGCCTGGAGATCAGGGGGATGAGCAAGCCAGGGCCCCCACAGACTCCGAACCGGGGTGTCCCACACCACCCACTGCCTCGCCAAGGTACCCGGTCCGCCGTGAGCGGAGGTTACCGGGGCATCTCAAGGACTACGTCCTGGACTCAGGTGACTGAGCCGAGAATGTGAGGTGAGACTTAAAGTTGATAATGCGACCGTTCATACGGTCACAAGTTGTGCAGGGGTATGCACACCCCGAAGGTTTACACTGTTTTGGTTAAAGTTAAAAAGGGATGTGACGTCCCAGTTTGTGGCAGCGTGCATGCGTGAGCCTCGTTGTGACCCGCGCATGCGCAGCAGTAATAAACTGCATCCATGCGGCAGTTGCCGCCGGGACGCTTAGCGAGCAACATCGCGTCCCGTGTCTTCTTTGCATGTATGCGTGTGCGTGTGCCTGCAAGGGCCGTGGGGCCACACACAACATAAGGCTGAGGAACCTAGTCAGTAATGTTTATAAGCTGTGGCCTGTCACATTAATGTGACCTTTTCCACTTGCAGCGAGTCTGGGTGTTTTTGTGTAGTTTAGCGAAAAGCGAGGAAGATAGAAAAAGTAGAAGACGTCTACTTGAGCAGAGGGGCAGTGCAGCAGGTACTGCAGTGCAGCACAAGCGAACAGCGAGCACGGCCATGCGAGTGCAGGTGCTATCAGCAGCGAACAGCGAGCACGGCCATGTGACTGCCGGTGCTATCAGCAGCCACTGCAGTGCGGCACAAGCGAACAGCGTGCACGGCCATGCGAGTGCAGGTGCTGTCATCAGGTACTGCAGTGCGGCACAAGCGAACAGCGAGCACGGCCATGCGAGTGCAGGTGCTATCCGCAGTCACTGCAGTGCGGCACAAGCTAACAGCGAGCAACGGCCATGTGAGTGCAGGTGCTATCAGCAGGCAATGCAGTGCGGCACAAGCGAACAGCGAGCACGGCCATGCGAGTGCAGGTGCTATCCGCAGTCACTGCAGTTCGGCACAAGCTAACAGCGAGCAACGGCCATGTGAGTGCAGGTGCTATCAGCAGGCAATGCAGTGCTGCACAAGCAAACAACGAGCACCGGCCATGCGAGTGCAGGTGCTATCAGCAGGCACTGCAGTGCGGCACAAGAGAACAGCGAGCACGACCATTGCGAGTGCAGGTGCTATCAGCAGGCACTGCGGTGCTGCACAAGCAAACAGCGAGCACCGGCCATGCGAGTGCAGGTGCTATCAGCAGGCACTGCAGTGCGGCACAAGCGAACAGCGAGCACGGCCATGCGAGCAAGGCCATGCAAGTGCAGGTGCTATCAGCGGGGACGGCAGTGTAGCAGGTACTGCTGCCCAGTTCCAGTATACCCTGTGGGTGTCCCCCAGGCTCCGACTGGACTATAGGGCAATACCCAAGCCAAAAACGCAAAATGCTAGTGGGGGCCAGTCTTTTTTGTCAAAGTGGGTCACTTTTTTGCCCAATGTGGGCCCGTTTAATGAGTTACTTCACTCGTAGTTTTGACCAGTGTTGCTGAATACATGTTCTTTAAAATGCACAATTTGCATCACATTTTAACAAAAAATCTCCCCCTTGGGTGCTATTCAAACAGTTTGTCACAAAAGGAATGAATTGCCATTTGCAACGGTGGGCCACTTTCTCATAGGTGCCCGAGACAATGTTATGACTCAGTCCGACCCTAGTGTCTCCCCTCTGTGTGCGCCCCTCTTTTCCCCCCCTACACAGGAATCCTTGCAATCAGAAGTTTGAGCCACCGAATGAAACTGCCAGTGGGCATGCCACTGTCGCCCTCTGCCATGCCACTGCAGACTTTAGAGAATCAGAGTAATGTTGTGGGCCCTCCGAAGACAATGACGTTGCTCTTGCTGAGAGCTAAAGGGAGCGCTGTGGTGTTTGAAATAACAGGGTATGTTTTCTCAAGGTCTGATAACCTTAACTGATGGCAACTTGTCTGCTCTCACTTCCGGAAGTAAACATACCCCTTCTTATAGAGACAGCTCGAGCACACCTATTTTCACCTGTCTAATATTGGGGCTGCACCGGCACGCCTAGATATGCCAGCTGCAATTTAAATATAATGTAGTTAGTTAACAGCCAAAAAATCAATAGAAATAAAAATATTTAAATTGTAATTAAATCAAAATCGGTCAGCCATTTTACAATACCTCATTTCTTTTGAGGAGAAATCCTTGATTCCTATCAGTTTTATTCTGTCATTCTATTGGCAAGACTTCAATAAACAGAACTGTTGCACAATTCAGACAATGCATTCTCCACGTTATATTTATTTTCAGAGCATTACAAAATAAAGAATCAAACGCGAGGCGAATGGAAGCTAATGGGATTTTGGACAAGGGGCAATAGTGACACCTACTGGGCAAGAGCAGTATTAATGTGATAGGATGGGTTGTTTATAGCGCGCTTAATACCTAGAGGATTGTAAGCGGGCGGACCCGGGATGAACCTGTGTTGCTTCATGCCGGCTTGCTTCCAAGGCGAGCACGTTGCCTCTGAGCTATCCTCCCGAGACATCATTTTGCCACACATCCTCTTTTCATTGAGTTTTAGCAAGAGGAGAAATCAGGTTGTGAAGCCTGGAAGAAGACACTGGTTCGCGAGCACTTTTAGTATTTAGCAAGCCAAGGCCAGTGCCAAGCCGAGCCCCAACCCAACAAAATATATTTTCCGGATCAGACGGTGCAAGAACAGACACTCCCACTTGTTGATAACCTTTTGGAAGCCTCCATTAAACCCACACCTGTTTCTTAAACTAGATAGTTCTCCCCAGCCTGCTTTACCCATATATCAGATCTACATTTGACCCTTTCTCGTTCACAGACCAACTGGGGCGGTAATTGGCACTGTCTGATACCGCCTCTCCCCATGTTTACCTCTATGCCTTCAAAACCCATCCCCAGCTGCTTTCGATACGACAGTTTTCCTATGGGAACTCCTGCACATTTCACAGCCGAGTGACTGCGCATGCGCACCATTCTATTCACTTCCTTGTCTTTCCGAGCAGTCTGGAAATGAAAAAAAGCATCGCCTCGCCACATTGGCATTTTATAGCCTAATAAAAGAACAGCACCGCCAAGGCTTCCGTCTACCCAACGCCATCACTTTCCTTCCCGTCAATCCTAGCAGTGGTGCTTCCATGTCCGTGGCCACCCCAATCCAAAAAGAGTGTGTACCAAAATCCGTCAGGTCTTTGTCTATCTACTTAATGGATTTTCAGAGTACCACTATAGCCTGTCTGCTCTTTAAGCCCTGACTGCTCTCGTGCCCCAACAACATATCCCCTTCCTCTGTGTTTGCTTCCACGAAATCCCTCGTCAGCCACACTGGGCAAACAGTTTCACCTTGTCAAACCCTTCCTCAGACAATGTGACTTCTTGTGATGCGCCCCGCCCAGTGAAAAAGTCACTTCTGCTCAGGAGGGGTCGATGGACTTTGCCCCCTCCAAGATGCCTGCCCCAGGCTGGCTGGTCCATAGGAGTGGGCGTTACCCCTCTCGGTGCTGGGGGTTAAGGGGTGGTCTTTGTCTGCCTGCTAAGGGACTTCATTTCACCAAAATAGCAGGGTTAGTGGAAGTGACCTCACACGTCCCTTGACCCCCTGATGACATCACAGGAAGTGATTTTTGAACCCGCCCCAAGTGGCATCACAGGAACTGATGGCAAACGACCTTTGGATTTTTCAAATGCGGCTAGCACTCGAGTTTCCAGGCACTGTCATTTCAGCCAGATATAAGAACCGAGGCACAGAGGGAGGCATGATTTGTACAAGATCACACATTTGGGGAATGTCATTTTTCCGATTCGACAACGCAGGCTACAGCTAGTGTATGAAACATCTATCGAATAATGGACACAGAAGTACTAGTTATCTGTGGCGTTCCTGTGTTAAACTAGCCAACAAAGCACTGAGCTTGGGAGGCGTGCGCTGCTGTTTACCCAGGAGCAAAATGCTGCACGAGCCAGGCCTGAAGATTAAATAATTGACCAGGATTTAGTATCAACAAAATTCCCTGGTTATAAATGTATCTATAGTCAGCTACTACTACGATAGAAGAAACCTATTAGACTGGTCATCGTGCACCCAGGGAAGTGCTACTGATAATGTTATCTTTGCTGGAGTATAATACCTGGGAAAGGTTCTTTCAATAAACCCTATACCCCACATAGCTTTTATTATCTAAGCGTAATACTGAGTGCCAGAGGATTTTAAAAGCCCCCACCATTTAATGTAATATCATTGCTGCACACATACATCTGTGGCACCAGATAGTTATTTTAAAATAAAAACACCGACTATTTGCTTCTCACCCGGGGTCTTCTAGTATAGTACAGCCCATAACATTATGACATCATCAACACACGCATCTAACTTAATCCTCTAGAATCTCTAACCACATCGACTTCAGTCACCAACGGCGTTCAACCAAGGAAAAAGTGCATTGAGGCCACACAAGTGGGGAAAGAGCGCTATATAAATAACAAAATACAATACAATAGCCTTAAATTGTTCTTTTTTTGTGTAACAACTTCATCAAATCATATGATTTGGCCCCACAAACCACCATGTTGGATGCTTTTTGGGCACCATCAGAGCCGCCGTGTTTCCTCCACCTGCTTCTGTAACCTGATGTAATATCAATACAAAATCATTTAGGCCGAAACGGTGGTCAGTCATAATTTAGAAAAAATAATGTCGAATGACAAAAATGTTGAAAAAATAATGTAAAAAAAAATGTTGAATGTTTTTTTTTTATTTATATGTATTTTTTGGCTTTGATAAGTATAACAAATGGGTAAAATAAAAATAAAATAAAAAAAGGGGGGTTGGGGGAACCCCCCCATTTAAAAAAAAAACGTATTGAAAAATAAATTCGACAATGACTTTCGACATTATCGTTTTCTACATTATCACTATAAACCGTCCGAAACATTAAAACGAAGTACTTTATGAGCTGTCAATCATCTTGTTTAAACATTCTAGCTTATTTTATTGGCTTTTTGCTCTTACCAATTATACACTTTCTTGAGACCGCATGGCGTAATACCACACAATATAAAAGTCACAAGATGTAGGACACACAAGCAGAGAGACATTCCTTATCACACAGGTCAGGGCAGGAGTGATGTGGGTGCTTCTACCCACGCCATTGATCCACCCCTTTTTGAATTCTCATAGAAATCAGGTGCCTCAGCTGCACGCTGTGCCTCAATAATCAACTACCTGTTTATCTTACACGCCTTTGTTGTGTTCATTGTGGCTTCGTACGTGTTGTCAAACACCCTGATTGGGAATGCATCCAGTAATGGGTTGAACTTGTCTCAATGACATATGTATTTACACCTGGAGTGACAGCTTGAGGTGTGTGACTGCTCAACTGGAGTACTTTTAGCATCTAATCTTATAATATGTTGGTTAGGCATGTGAGGAAAACATTGATAGAACTCAATGAACACGCGCTGCGACAAACTCTGGAGATGTTAAGTAAGCTGCAACCCTTAGAGTAAAGAAAGCGATGGTGGACTACAGCAGGAGACCTATGATCTCACACTGCCAACAACTGAAGCTGGGCCCGAAGTATCTTGACTCTTAGTTTGTTTTTTGTTTCGAGGGTTATTTGGACTACCTTGAACCCCGGTATGCATGCGCCCTATACTTCGATTTTCGCTTGGGGACCTTGAGATTGGCCTCCTTTACAAAATCTTGGAATAGGGAAGGAACAGGCCTGTGACCGCTTTGCTCTTCCAGTATGGAAACCTATGCCGCTTTTTATTCTGAGATCTCTGTATATAAAGCCAACTCTTAGTGGTAGGAGTAATGACTACCGCAGAAGCTTTGCTTTGTTTGGCTTATACGCGGGTTCCATTTGTCATCACCAACGTGGCAAAATACTTCCATCGGGCCTGGTTGCTGAGGCTTAGATGTTAGTGGTGGCCTTGATTACTCAAGCGACGGCATATGTGAAAGTCTGTCAAATTGAGTGAAATGGTGTGGCAAATCAGGGTTTCTGTATTAGGTATCCAAATGTAGGGCTGCGAGGTTTCTCTACCTGTTTTTTGGTTCCCTTTTTAGTCTACATTTCTTGATTGTTATTATTCCTTAATGCAGTGTATATTTATTGAAAGTGATTAAAACATTTTTTTAAGTGTTTTATCATTTTTAATATTTTAGTTTTTAATGTTATATATGTTGATTGTTGTATTTTGATGAAATCTTAATGGCTTTGAGCAGAATAAAGATTGATATATTATAATATCTTTACAGGGCCTTCCTTTTGTGGGGTTACTATGACCTGAGAGATCTTTATGTTTCCCTTGGTAACCACCATCCTCCTCTGGGCCCAGGTGATGAATGCAGATTACCGTGTGATGCATTTAAGTAGATACACCTGGGGGTTGAGAGTTCAAATCCTTTCATGCAATGCAAAGGGCTTAAGGTGAGACGAAAAAATGCGATAGTATATTAGAGTTAATTAGCAAAAAGATTCTGTTATATGCCTGTTACAAGAAAACCACTTACTGCTGCTCAGCATATAAGGCATGTTCGGGGCAGCATAGAGCGGGTTCATAATATTTATTTATTTATACATTTGTATAGCGGACTTAAACCGTGGGCGCTAATGGCGCTGGTTACAGTTTACGTAGTTAATCAAACAGAAGGCAGTGGGCTGCTAATGAAACGTTGAGCGGTTAGAGAGTTATGAGATGGTTGCAGGTTACAGAATACAAGATAAAAGTTGTATAATGAGAGATGGTGAAAAATTGCAGTTACAAGATGGTTGCAGGTTACAGGATAGAAGGTAAAAGTTGCCTAGTTGAGAAACGGGGAAAAGTTACAAAGTTACGAGGCAGTTGCAAGTTTCCGTATTCCAAGATATAAGTTACATAAATGAGAGACGTTGAAAAGTTAGATAGTTGGGACGTGGCTGGAGACAGAACTGCAAGATAGTAGCAGTGAGGTACAGACAATGAGAATAAGGTTTATGGAGATTATTTTATGAGATATAACCCGCTTAGTGGGTCCATATTAAACCACGATGGGCGTGCTGGATCACAGAAGGACTGTGTAAAGACTCTAGGGGGGGTCTGTACTTCTGCTCTCTATATGGTAGAGGAGAGGCACAGAGGACCCAGCCAAGATTCTCTATAAGGTAGCAATGGACGAGCAATCAAGGCCTAGCTTCTCAGGAGGTGATGCAGGCTGGTTCTTAAGTACAGTGTACCCCAAGCCCCCACAAAGGAATGTCCACACACTGTATTACTGAAAACACAGTCTTTATATAATTAATATTCAAAGGTATGTACACTATCACAATAACTCACTTTGTACTCAGACGTCAATAATGCCAAATATATACAATTCTAAAGTGGTACCACCAATATTATCAGATCTCATTAAAGTGCATCAACTATACTGTCAGAATGTCACACAGATCAATAACAAGGAAACCAGCAGTAGAGAAAGGAGGAGAGGCAAGATGGTTGAAACAATAGGCAGATTACTGGCCTCTACCGTTAAGCACAGTTCTGTATGGAAATCCCCCCACCTGGGCAACCTGTAAAAGAAAGATATAGCACAAGCCCACTCCATATATTGATCAATAAGTCTTACTTTCTCCCATAATGTTTTGACCCCCCAATGTACCTGGTGGAGCAGAGTTCTTCGAAGAAGCGTCGAAGGATCCTTCTTGAGTGGCCCCCTTTGAAGTAGGAGCCACGGATCGTCGAGAGGCGTCGAAGAAGGTGAACTTGGCGTCGACGGCGTCGATGAGAAGTTCGAGGATGCCGAGACCACGGCGTCGATCCAGGCGGTGCTTGTCAGCGACGTCCTGCGAGGATGAGGTGTGCGGGACACCTCGGCGATTGAGTGTTCAGGACCGCAAAGAGCTTCTGAAGAACTGTGGCCCAGCAAGGGCGTTGAGTTGTCGGAGTCTTTGTGGCCTTCAGGTGGTGGAAAACCCACCGGCGGTTTCTCCTCGGCGCGTCGGCAGCCTCGACTCTCTCCGGCAGGATGAAGCGGTCGTCGGTGCGGACAAGGGAGTCTTCCGATTCAAATGTTCTAGGCAAAGGAGCGGGCGGCTCCGGTCGTCGGCGGCACGGCGTCAAGCGGTCCCCTCTTCTGGGGCAACAAAACCTTGACGGGCCTCCAGCGGTTACACAAACCTGCAAACCCTGGTCGACGGCAATGGACTTCAACAGTGGCGAAGTCCGGGTGCTTCACTTCGATCTGCTCGGCGGTCCTGTCTCCGGTCAGCAGCCTTTCGAGGGTCTGACTCCCATGGAGCTTCGGCAAAGGTCAGCGGTGCTCGATGGTCCCTCGGAGCACGGGAAGAGGGCGCCTTAACAGGTCTTCTCTCGGATCAGTCTTCGACGAATTTGGCAGCTTTCAAATCAGGTCGAAGCAAATGCAACAGCAAGTCTTCTTCCAGCTGGGCGTCGAGGATCAGCAGTTCCAGTTACTCTTCAAGTGTAGACACAGCTTCTGAACAATTTCCAGTGGTGAGAGGTCCCCAGATATACTATCCTGTCTCACATCCACACTGCTGGGTCACATTCAGCAGCCAATCATACAGAAGGGCATTCATGCAGTCAGTCAGCCAATCAGGCACACAGTGCATTCAGGCCATCCTCCTCCCTCTCAGACACTCACAACAAGGAATGTGGATTGGGACAAGTACCCAGCCATTCAACACTACACACTGCATTCAGGCCAGTTTCGGGCAGGGCTGTCTCAGTCTTTGTCTCTCATACCAGAAACCAGACAGCCACAACAAGAAGTGCATATTGGTCACACACTCCATTCACCCGGGTCCCACCCACAGAGTGTACCCACAACATACAGTCACTGGGAAGGCTCCAGCCAGTCTGGACTGGACTTCACAACAACACCATATATGGAACTTCCACCCAACAGCCAGTCAGGGGAAGGGACAGAGTCAGGGCTTCCCAGGACTTTGGGAAAACAAGGTAAGAGGCAATAGAAAGCAAGAGGCCACAGGGGCCATCTTGTTTTCTATCAGGAATCAACTGATTCGAATGGCAGGGCCTGGGCATCCCAAAATGGAGGATACTCAGAGCACCTGCCAAATTCAGCATGGAGCTGCCACCAGCCCATACCTTGCTCTGTGGGCCACCCACAGGTGCCAAAAAACATACACTAGGGGTACAGGGTTGTACCCCCACCCATGGGTGCCATAAGGGTATCCGAAGGGTCTGTACACCAAACCAAAAACAGGAAGAGGTGCACTGCCAGGAGTCCCACATGGACTCCTGGGCAGAAAACAATACAGAACACAATGAAAAAAGACTACAGGACAAGGACAGGGAGGCCTTGTCCCTCCCATGCATTTCCAGCATCACAGTCACCCCCCCCAGACTGAGGTTAGGGTGCCTAATCTCCCACGGGATGGGCACCCTCATCCAGACGGTCAACATACCTTCTGGAAAGGCCATCTGCATTATCGTGACTCTTCCCTGGTCTAAGCTCTATGGTGAAGTCTAGCCCTTGCAGGCTAATGGACCACTTGAGCAGTTTTGGGTTCTCACCCTTCATCTGCATAAGCCACTTCAGGGGCTTATGATCTGTTTGGACCTTGAAGGTAGATCCCGTAAGGTAGGGCCTAAAACGCCTAAGGCTCCAAACTATACTGAAACCTTCCTTCTCAACAGTAGCCCACCTACGTTCTTTACCCTTGAGTTGCCTACTGATGAAGATGATAGGATGTTCCCTCCCTTTGTGATCTAACTGGGACAAGACAGCTCCAATTCCGGTGTGCAGGCATCCGGCTGACGATAAAGGGTCGGCTGTAGTCAGGCGCACACAACAAAGGTGCCCTACACAGACTTTCTTTCAAGCCATCAAAGGCCCTGACAGTCTTCAGTCCAATTAACCTTCCTAGGTTGTTTGGGTGAAATCAGAGCTGTCAGTGGTGCAGCTATGGTTCCATAGTCCGCCATGAAATTGCGATAATACCCAGTGAGGCCCAAAAAGGCTCTCACCTGGGTTTGAGTGGTGGGAGTCTCCCAGTCCTGTACATCCTGTACCTTACTGGGGAGAGGTTGGATTTGACCCCCCCCACCTCATGACCAAGATAGGTAACATTCCCCTGAGCTATCTGGCACTTGATGGCCTTGATAGTGAGGTTAGCCCTTTTCAAGGCCTGCAACACCTTATCCAGATGTGTCAAATGCTCTTCCCAGTTGGAACTGTAGACGGCCATGTCGTCTAAGTAAGCCACACAAAAGGCTTCCAGCCCACTGAGCGCATGGTTGACCAATCTCTGGAAGGTGGCAGGGGAATTCTTCAACCCAAAAGGCATGACCCTCAACTGGTAGAGCCCCTCTGGTGTTGAGAACACCATTTTTTCCTTGGCATGGTCCGTCAGAGCTATTTGCCAATAGCCTGAGGTAAGGTCAAAGGTGCTCACAAATTTGACAGCACCTATGGTGTCCACGAGCTCATCAGCCCTGGGCAATGGGTGCGCGTCAGATTTGGTGATGGCAATGACTCCTCTGTAGTATCCACACAGAACCTCCAATCCTTGGTACCTGCCTGGGAACTTGCCTTGGGGACAAGGACCACGCGACTAGACCAGGGACTGGTTGAGGGTTCAATAGCACCCAGATCCAACATCTTGGCGACCTCAGCCTGGATGTGGTTCTTAACAGTATCTGACATACGGTAGCTCCTGCTTTTGACAAGCACACTGTCACCAGTGTCAATCTCGTGCTTACACCTTGCTGTAAGGCCTGGCGTCAGTGAAAACACAGAGGCATACTGCTGGAGCAAAGTCCTGCAGGCCCTCTGCTGCTCTGTTGTCAAATCTGGAGAGAGATGTACTCCCTCCACTGAGCCATCCTGAGGGTTGCTATACAGCAAATCAGGAAGAGGCTCACTCTCATCCTCTTCTTGCTCTGAAGCTAGCAAGAGACTTGAGACTTCTGCTCGCCGGTGGAAAGGCTTGAGCCTGTTGACATGGAATACCTGAGGGGCTATCCCAGAGGCTCCCATGTCAACCAGATAATTGACCTCGCCCATCTTGGAGATTATCCTGAAGGGTCCAGTCCATTTATCTGCCAACGCCCGAGGCTTGGTGGGCTCCATCACGAGGACCTCCTGTCCCGGAGTCCAATCCACTTGCGATGCTTTAAGGTCATGCCAGTACTTGTTCAATTCCTGGCTGGCCTTGAGATTCGCTGTTGCCTGACCCATCATCTGTGTCATCCTCCGTCTGAGGCCTAACACATAGTCCCCCACTTGCTTGGCGGGACCTGGAGGGGTGGCTTCCAAACCTTCTCTGATCAAGGCAAGGGGCCCCCTCACGGGATGTCCAAAGAGTAACTCAAAGGGGCTGAAACCAACCCCCTCTTGAGGTACCTCTCTGTAAGCAAACAGCAGGCATGGCAGGAGGAGATCCCATTTCCTCCTTAGGGGCTCTTCCAAAGCACCTAGCATGCCCTTGAGAGTTTTGTTAAATCTCTCAACCAGACCATTGTTCTGGGGATGGTAAGAGGTGGAGAACTTGTAGGTTACTCCGCATTCTTTCCACATGGTCTTCATGTAACTAGACATGAAGTTGGATCCTCTGTCAGAGACATCCTCCTTAGGGAATCCAACATGGGTGAAAATGCTCAGGAGAGCCCTTGCAACCACCTTGGCAGTTACAGTCCGAAGGGGTGTAGCCTCAGGGTACCTGGTGGCATGATCTTCCAAGACCAGGATGAACCGATGTCCACCTGAAGTGGGAGGGTCCAGGGGACCGACAATGTCGATGCCCACCCTCTCAAATGGTGTGCCAACCACTGGCAATGGCTGCAGTGGGGCAATGACACTGCCTCCAGTCTTGCCAGACAACTGACAAGTTGGGCAGGTCCTGCAGTGGGACTCCACTTCTCCTCCCATCCGTGGCCAGTGGAAATGGGCCGAGAGCCTCTGCTTAGTCTTCTTGGTCCCAAGATGACCAGCCAAGGGCACCTCATGTGCCAACTGCAGCACGAAGGGCCTGTAAACCTGGGGTACCACCAACCTCTTGAGGGCACCAGGGCCGTATTTATTGGGTGGGCTCACTAACAAGGAGCTCACCCTCCCAATAAATACGGAATGTCCTAGGCTCTTCTCCTTGTGCCTGGGACAGGGCCTGTTTCCTCAGACCCTCGAGAGAGTGGCACTCTCTCTGTCCCTTACAGAAGTCTGCCCGAAGGGTCCCCCTTTAGCTAACAAGCATTGAAAGTCGGGATGATCCTCCGGGTTGAGAACCTCTCCCACAGGAGAGTCTTCTGGCTCTTCTCCCACAGGTGTTGAGTTTGGGTTTTCCACTGGACCCAGCCCGTCTGGATCCCAATGGGCGCTGTAGGAAAAGCAGGAAGAGGAGGAGCCCCTGGTACAGAGGTTGCCTTCTTGTTCTTCCTTCGTCTTGCCTTAGGCTTTGCCTTTGGCTCAGGTACCTGACTCACAGCCAGACCCTGTGTCACCTGTGACCTAGTGACTGCAGCAGCAGTCATGGGAAGACCATCCTAGATCAACCCCAACTCTACTAGATCATTTTCTAACAGAATGTTAGCAGGGACATTGTCCTGAACCAGGACAGGAAGCTTTGCTGTCTTGTCTCCAATTATGAGTGTGACTAAGGCTACAGGCGATAATTTGGGAGGCCCACCAGCTAACCTGGTGGTTCTCAGAGGAGCACCTACATAGTCCTCTGGCTTGAGCAGGGTCCTGTCCACCACTGCCATGCTTGCCCAATGTCTCTCAAGCCAGTAGAAGGCTGGCCATTCAAGAGGACACTTCTCAAAAATCTACGGGTGTTCTGTGAGATAGTCACCAGTACTTCCGCATACTGGTCCCAGGCCCCAAGGAATACTAAGGAAATCTCTACAGGAGCACCAAATGTGATCCCTGTAGAGGAGGGGAGGACAGTGGCCTCCACCTCAGACATGGGGTAAGGGTAGGTCAGGCTGACAGCCTGTACTCCAAGTGCCTTACCTTTACACTTGGAGTCATCCTTTCTGTGATCCAGAGCCCCACAATCCCAACAAGTGCCAGGAATGCGGGGTACGGTACCAGAACCACTGGGAGCCTGCTTTGCAGCAGGTGGACCACTACTCTTATTCCCACCCACAGATGACTTATCCCCACTAGAGTTTTGGGTCTTATGAGAGGAGGGTTTAGGCTTACCTGACTGTGACTACTTTTGGGACTCCTCGGCTTTCTGAGAGGCCCCCTTTTCTTTGTCCTTGACCTTCCCACTAGAGTCCTTAGGGGACACCCGGTGGGAGACCCACTTGTCAGCCAACCTAGCCAGCTTAAAGAGATCCAAAATGTTCTGGTCAGCAACATACTGACGCAGCTCTGGTGAACAGGCTTCAGAAAAATGCTCAAAAAACAACAGGTGGGACAATTCAACAAAAGTTTTCACCTTGTAACCATCAATCCACCCCATCATGTTCATGTGCGCAGCACTGACCCAGTCAAACCAAGACACATTCTCTCTTTTCTTAAAATCCCTGAACCTTTTAAGGTATTGGGTAGGTGTTTTACCAAACTTGGCAATCAAAGCAGATTTTATACACTCATACTGACCCCTTTCTTCCACACTCAGCTTCAGAATACAGTCATACCCAGTCTTAGGCACTCTGCTTAAAAAACACTTAGCCCAATCTCTTTTGTCAACATCATGAATTGCACAAGCCATTTCAAACGCTTCAATCCACACCAACTAAATCTTTCAGAAACTTTCATAAACTTGGTGGCTGGGGACCTACCACTCTCAACTGGTTTCGCTGAAGTCTCCACTCTAGCTTTCTCTAGCTGGATTCTCTGACATTCAGTGTCCTTGTTCTTGAGTTCAAGGTCCTTTTTTTTGAGTTCAAGATCCCTATTCTTGAGCTCCACTTGTTGGGCCAACTCCTCCTTCTTAAGCTCAGCATCTATTTCCAACTTGCGATATTCAAAGTCCAATTTCATCCTTAATACCTCAAGCTCCAAGGAATTGCTGGGGGTCGGAACAGAGGCAGCAGGAATGGTGGCATTCCCAGAAACAGATTCAGCAGAAACCCCAGAGGCAGAGTCCTCATTGGTTGCATTCCCCACCTCATCAAGAGTTTCACCATCGGTCTGGTAGTCCACCAGGACAGCTATCAGCTCTGCTCTAGACTTATTCACAAAGTCTAACTCCCTGGCTTCCCAAGCACTCTGGAGAGCCTCTAAGCTCATCCTAGTCAATTTACCATTTGCAATAGACTCCATTGTTTGTAATGCAGTTATTTTTTACACACCCAAACCTCAATTTAATAAAGTGCAGATATTTTGTAAGTGGCATGGTTATACACTGATTCTTAAAACCATAAGCATCCCACCGCTGCCACCAGTGTAAAGACTGGAGGGGGGGGTCTGTACTTCTGCTCTCTATATGGTAGAGGAGAGGCACAGAGGACCCCAGCCAAGATTCCCTATAAGGTAGCAATGGACGAGCAATCAAGGCCTAGCTTCTCAGGAGGTGATGCAGGCTGGTTCTTAAGTGCAGTGCACCCCAAGCCCCCACAAAGGAATGTCCACACACTGTATTACTGAAAACACAGTCTTTATATAATTAATATTCAAAGATATGTACACTATCACAATAACTCACTTTGTACTCAGAAGTCAATAATGGCAAATAAATACAATTCTAAAGTGGTACCACCAATATTATCAGATCTCATTAAAGTGCATCAACTATACTGTCAGAATGTCACACAGATCAATAACAAGGAAACCAGCAGTAGAGAAAGGAGGAGTGGCAAAATGGTTGAAACAATAGGCAGATTACTGGCCTCTACCGTTAAGCACAGTTCTGTGTGGAGATCCCCCCACCTGGACAACCTGTAAAATAAAGAAATAGCACAAGCCCAGTCCATATATCGATCAATAAGTCTTACTTTCTCCCATAATTTTTTTACCCCCCCAATGTACCTGGTGGAGCAGAGTTCTTCGAAGAAGCGTCAAAGGATCCTTCTTGGGTAGCCCCCCTTAAAGCAGGAGCCACGGATCGTCGAGAGGCGTCGAAGAAGGTGAACTTGGCATCGACGGCGTCAATGAGAAGTTTGAGGGTGCCGAGACCATGGCGTCGATCCAGGTGGTGCTCGTCGGCGACGTCCTGCAAGGATGAGGTGTGCGGGGCACCTCGGCTATTGAGTGTTCAGGACCGCAAAGAGTTTCTGAAGAACTGTGGCCCAGCAAGGGCATTGAGTCGTCGGAGTCTTTGTGGCCTTCAGGTGGCAGGAAACCCACCGGCGGATTCTCTTCGGCGTGTCGGCGGCCTCGACTCTCTCCGGTAGGATAAAGCGTTCGTCGGTGCGGACAAGGGAGTCCTTCGATTCAAATGTTCTTAGGCAAAGGAGCGGGCGGCTCCGGTCGTCGGCGGCACGGCATCAAGCGGTCCCCTCTTCTGGGGTGACACAAGTTCGACGGGCCTCCAGCGGTTACACAAACCTGCGAACCCTGGTCGACGGCAATGGACTTCGACGGCGGCAAAGTCCGGGTGCTGCACTTCGATCTCCTCGGCAGTCCTGTCTCCGGTCAGCAGCCTTTCGAGGGTCTGACTACCAGGGAGCTTCGTCGAAGGTCAGCGGTGCTCGATGGTCCCTCGGAGCACGGGAAGTGGGCGCCTTACCAGGTCCTCTCTTGGATCAGTCTTCGACGAATTTGGCAGCTTTCAGATCAGGTCGAAGCAAATGCCACAGTAAGTCTTCTTCTTCCAGCTGGGCGTCGAGGATCAGCAGTTCCAGTTACTCTTCATGTGTAGACACAGCTTCTGAACAATTTCCAGTGGTGAGAGGTCCCCAGATATACTATCCTGTCTCGCATCCACACTGCTGGGTCACACTCAGCAGCCAATCATACAGAAGGGCATTCATGCAGTCAGTCAGCCAATCAGGCACACAGAGCATTCAGGCCATCCTCCTCCCTCCTCCCTCTCAGACACTCACAACAAGGAATGTGGATTGGGACAAGTACCCAGCTATTCAACACTACACACTGCATTCGGGCCAGTTTCGGGCAGGGCTGTCTCAGTCTTTGTCTCTCATACCAGAAACCAGACAGCCACAACAAGAAGTGCATATTGGTCACATACTCCATTCACCCAGGTCCCGCCCACAGGATGTACCCACAACATACAGTCACTGGGAAGGCTCCAGCCAGTCTGGACTGGACTTCACAACAACACCATATATGGAACTTCCACCCAACAGCCAGTCAGGGGGAAGGGACAGAGTCAGGGCTTCCCAGGACTTTGGGAAAACAAGGTAACAGGCAATAGAAAGCAAGCGGCCACAGGGGCCATCTTGTTTTCTATCAGGAATCAACTGATTCCAATGCCAGGGCCTGGGCATCCCAAAATGGAGGATACTCAGAGCACCTGTCAAATTCAGCATGGAGCTGTCACCAGCCCATACCCTGCTCTGTGGGCCACCCACAGGTGTCCAAAAACATACACTATGAAAGAAAAACATACCTTTTTTTTTTCGCACCCGAGGCAACAAAGTACCTTCAGCCAGGAAGTCCGTCTTCAATGTTGATGACTTATGTCACCAACATTGAAGCGGGGACTGCCTGGCTGACGGCACTGTGCGGTGCCATGCAGCGAGCTAAAGGAAAGTTTTTCTTATTTTAACAAAATAAAAAAAATCACATCATTAGCACCCATGCAGTGATCTACATGTGTACTAATGTGAAGGGGACGCAGGAAGCAGGGAAGGGAAGCTCCTGATGCTAATAACGTGCTCAGAATGTGGGCTTTCCTTTGTGAATATAGCCAGCATTCCAAGCATTTTCATTGGCTACTGGTTCCTCCCAGAGTGCTATTAGCCATTATTGTTTGCTGTAACTACGTTGTCTTCAATTGATATGCCAACATTCCCATTTTCCGGGGCATAATACACACAGGAATTCTTGGTTACACAAAGACCTACTGAAGGCCCAAAGGCTATATGTTAATAGTGTGCCTATGTGCAAACTGTTTGATCTAGTGGCTATAAATATCATCAAGCCACAAAGATGAAGGCAATAAGAAAGACTCCTGAACATTTTCAGTCATGGACCAAGTGCCAGCTGTGCATGAGAGCAGTAACGGTGGTGCATATTTTCCAGTAGCTGGGCCATCCCAAGTGCAATGTAAAATATATCTGCGGGGTAGAAAATACTGTCCACTGGGGAGGGTCGGAAACATATTGGACATTTGTTGGACATTGAGGTATAGCCTGTGAGCATGGGCATTGGCCAGATGGTCTGAGTCATGGACTGTAGATATGGGCAGTGGCCAGATTGTCTGAGTCATGACTCAGACCATCTGGCTACTGGCCATGACCATGAGGGACTAGCAATGGGGTTAAAGTGGGCATGGCCACCAGAAAATGGCTATGTGATATTAAAAATAATACAGAAAAGATCTATCTTACCCTATTGCTACAGGGATGTTGCCTACCTAGCCAAACTCACTAAAAGTCCTCGTCTGTCATCAGGAAGTCCAAATAAAAAAATGTCCTCTGTCCAAAATCTAATCTAACTGACCCTACCACTAATAACTGAAGTTTGCCAAAACAATGTCTCTCTCCTGGCTGCTTTCCTTCGGCCATCTTTCCCAAGGCTTTACTTCAGGGTTCTCTTAGTTCATGTATCTATCAGATATGAAAATGTCATCCTCTAGAAATAAGTCCATTACGATGGTCTCTTCTGGTTCTCAGTGTCTTATTGATGAGCTCCTGCAACTACTCATAGATCTGGTCTTCAAGACAGTGTAATGCTTATCAGTATTCTCAGTACTTTCCTTAATGGTTTTCTTAAGATAGTCTCTTACAGTCCTTCGTCTGAGTTTGCGTATTTCACTCTTTTTCCACACAACCCTTCTGGGGTGTTGTTATCGCTTTATCATGGGTGTGGCACCACCACTCCTGGGGTTTCTCTACTGGCTCTTCCTCTGAGCCCTTGCCGCAATATGTAATCTTGACTCATAGTACTTTTCAAAGTCTCTCCTTAAGGGATTCCCCCACTATTCAACAGTTAACTTTGGTAACTTCTTTCATCCTTCACAGGATATTCATTCCAGCTTTTTGAAAGCCTTAGCTTAATATCTCCACTCACTTTCCTTGCTTTCTCATGATGTTTGCAATTATGTTTTTTCAATGTCCCAACATCAATATTGTAGTTTTCACAACTTGCTTCACTTAGCGTATGTTCCCCGGCGGCCTCCCTCTTCTCCATTCTACCCCGGTACGTTAGTTTGTCATGGGTGGCATCTCGCAGTTTGGCGCTTGCACAGGTCTGCTTCTTCGGTTCCTCGTCTTCCTGCTCTGGGCTTTGCAACCACCCCGGTATTGCCGTCTCTGTCGGTTGCTGCACTCAGAGAATGCCTGCTGACGGGAAGTTTGAGTTCCCCGCTTCCACTGGTCTCGGCGTCGTTAGATGGGCTGCAGGCCCACCACGATGCTTCTGTGGTCATGCCACCACGTCGGACAGTCCTCCAAGCTCTGTCCTGACAGCAGCTATTACGCTGCTCAGGTTTCTGAATCTCCAGCGCTCTCTGCTTCTCGGACTACTGCAGGCTCCGAGGCCCCACTCTGCTCAGCCCCCTCAAGGTGTAGCTACATCAGAGGGCTTCCCCTGCACATGCCTCTCTCTCAATTCATCCGTCTTACATACAAGTTCACTCTAAAAGGAATGTTCCCATTCTCTTCAGGCATTGTGGTTGATCCGGCATTGCCTGGAGCCGAACAAAAGGAGGGTATGTTATCATTACTGGAGGCAGACCTATATATGCAGATAAGGTGACTTGCAGTGATGTCCCACTTGCCCAGACCCCTGGGTAGGATCTTGCGGAGCAGGCTCACTTGCCTACCCTCAACGGGGGTGGTTCCCTCCAGGGGACTCTTGATTTGTCGCACCAGCCACAAAAATATGTGCTGCATCAGTGGGTCTTGTAAAAACCTTTGAATGTTAGTCTTCTGGCTCATAATGATTGAAGGTACAATCATTAATCAGGGATATTAACTACCATGAATGACCTAAATTGTGTAGAGCAGCAGTAGAGGGAATATACACATGCATAACTGATTGCCAATATAGAATTTTGCGAAGAGCAATAAAACATTTCCTACTCATGAAGGAGAAAGCCCATTTCCAGTGGTCAGCACAAATGTTGTTGCATGACCGTCATCTAAGCTTGACCATGCTGGGCATCGCACTATTCAATTGTTCTTTGTAAATCCTGAAATTCACCCTGTGATTGGCTGTTTAAAGTGGCAATGTTAGTGTATTGCCATAGGTCTTTAGCATAGATCCCTAGTGTCGGCCAGCTAATGTTTTTATCAACAGAGAAGCCTTGAGACTTGGACCATTTTGGGTCAACTGCCCATTAGGAGATGCCCAAAAGAGGGGTGAAGCACTGTGTCCCCTGTACTCACATAGCACTGGCTGTGCACATTATCAGACTAACCTCTCAGTTGGCAATTGCCTTTTATGTGGGGGTGGCCATGCAAACACGGCACCTATCCTAGCCTCCCCGAGCAATGTCGTCCTCTCCTGGATTTCACATCCTGTTAAGATAAGGCTAGAACACAATAATTCAGTGTTATCCGCAGGCCTCAATAGGTCTCTTGGAGACCTTCTGTGTGTGGGTGTGTTGGTGGAGAGGTGACCCCCTATTAACCTGGGGTATTGGTCCGGTGACATCATCCATCAGTATACTGACAAACAATGTAAGTACTGCTTCCAAGACACATACACAGACCTCAAGGGACCATGTTACTGGTCTGACCCAACAAAGAGAGATTAATTTCTATTGCCCTTCTCTATCAGTTTGAAACATTTCGCCTATAACTATGCCTTTATGTAAAGTGGTTAAATAGCTATAATGGACCTCAATATCATTGATGTAGACTAGCAATGAGCAAACATTGCTGATCTCAATATTGCTAATGCAGACTGTCAATGAGCAAACATTGCTGATCACAATATTGCTAATGCAGACTGCCAATGAGAAAACTTTGGTGGGTCTCAATTTTCCTGGGGTAGCCTGCCAATTAGCAAATATGACTGGGTCTCAATATTACTAGTGCAGACTGCCTATGAGCAAACATTGCGGATCTCAATATTGCTAATGCAGACTCCCAATGAACAAACTTTGCTGGGTCGCAATTTTTCTGGGGTAGCCTGCCAATGAGCAAATATTACTGGGTCTCAATATCGCTAGTGTAGTGTGCCAATAGGCAATCATTGCTGGGTTGCAATATCACTAGTGTAAACTGCCAATAGGCAATCATTGCTGGGTTGAAATATCACTAGTGCAGACTGCCAATGAGCAAATATTATCGGGTCTCAATATTACTAGTGCAGACTGCCAATGAGCAAACATTGCGGATCTCAATATTGCCAATGCAGACTCCCAATGAGCAAACTTTGCTGGGTCGCAATTTTCCTGAGGTATCCTGCCAATGAGCAAATATTACTAGGTCTCAATATCGCTAGTGTAGTAGTGTAGAGTGCCAATAGGCAATCATTGCTGGGTTGCAATATCAGTAGTGTAGACTGCCAATGAGCAAATACTACTGGGTCTCAATATTACTAGTGCAGACTGCCAATGAGCAAACATTGCAGATCTCAATATTGATCATGCAGACTCCCAATGAGCAAACTTTGCTGTGTCTCAATTTTCCTGGGTAGCCTGCCAATGAGCAAATATTACTGGGTCTCAATATCACTAGTGCAGACGGCCAATGAGCAAATTTGACTGGGTCTCAATATTACTAGTACAGACTGCCTATGAGCAAAAATTGGGATCTCAATATTGCTAATGCAGACTCCCAATGAGCAAACTTTGCTGGGTCGCAATTTTCCTGGAGTAGCCTGCCATTGAGCAAATATTACTGGGTCTCAGTATCGCTAGTGTAGAGTGCCAATAGGCAATCATTGCTGGGTTGCAATATCACTAGTGTAGACTGCCAATAGGCAATCATTGCTGGGTTGCAATATCACTAGTGCAGACTGCCAATGAGCAAATATTACCGGGTCTCAATGTTACTAGTACAAACTGCCAATGAGCAAATATTGCGGATCTCAATATTGCTAATGCAGACTCCCAATGAGCAAACTTTGCTGGGTCGAAATTTTCCTGGGGTATCCTGCCAATGAGCAAACATTACTGGGTCTCAATATCCCTAGTGTAGAGTGCCAATAGGCAATCATGGCTGGGTTGCAATATCACTACTGTAGACTGCCAATAGGCAATCATTGCTGGGTTGCAATATCACTAGTGCAGACTGCCAATGAGCAAATATTACCGGGTCTCAATATTACTAGTGCAAACTGCCAATGAGCAAACATTGCGGTTCTCAATATTGCTAATGCAGATTCCCAATGAGCAAACTTTGCTGGGTCGCAATTTTCCTGGGGTATCCTGCCAATGAGCAAATATTACTGGGTCTCAATATCGCTAGTGTAGAGTGCCAATAGGCAATCATTGCTGAGTCGCAATATACCTAGTGTAGACTTCCAATGAACTGAAGTTGGAAGAGCTCCCATTCCATGATTCTGTTTGTATCTAATGTGTTATTTTGGCTTGTAAAGACCTGGCATTACTGAGCACATCCGACAGTAGGTACCATGAAAGGAAACAGTTTGAGGAATTTGTTAGTACCTTTTTGTCTGATGAATATTCCCATTGGTCTGGCAGACTATTCTGAAGCTATCCTGTGGGCCCTGAGGTCTATACATTTTCTGTAGATCACTGTATGGAATATTTATGCAGAATGTTGTCTGATGGGCATTGCGTCTTTGCATGTTCAAATATACGACTCGCAGTGAGTTATTGGGTGACCCTTGAGTTTCCAATTGTAGGTAGATGAACAATGACTAAGTACCAGCAAAAAGGTAGACGCTGAGACTTCCATCACATCAGATTAGGGGGTGGTAAGGTCAAGTGCTATAGTCCTCCCTGTTAATAATACATTTGTGGGGGTGCTCTCTCACATGTGGGGGTACACTGAGGAACCTTACCTACGTAAAATAGAAGTGAAAATGTGTGTTACAGACTGTATTAATGTGAATGTGAAACAATGGGATACAAATGGTTCTGCTCTTGCGGGCACCTCAAACTAAACGGTACGTCTACATGACAAATACTAAAATCTGGTTGCCTTTACATTTGAGTTATTGTGCCGAATCCAGGGAATTTGCCCTTTCTCCCCAAGGGTGAGCCATCCAATTTGGGACTAAGGAGGTGCGCCTTCTATATAAAATCGTCCCCAGGGGAAAGGACAAGCAGGATCCCACTGGGGGAAAAAAACCTTTGTGGACAAGGAATGGCCAAACTTGTATCCCCCTTGAGCTTAATCCCAAGGATTCATGGGGTACATGGGAGCTGAACAGAGTTTCCAGGTATAGAGCCCCTTTTAGGTGGATGGCTTGGTTTCTGACCTACCTGAGATGTCACCCCTCGGTCGGACTGAGAACCAATGGATTCTTTCCCTCTGCTTGCAGGAAGAACCTAAAAACACCTGTCATGACAGAGAAGGAGAGAGACCTGGCCAGAGAGCATAACACGCCAGCCTGCGCAGGAGCCCAGAGGAGGAACCCGTGAGCGAAGCCATGCTGTCGGTGCGCAGCAGAGTAACTCCAGGCAGCCCGGGAAAGACTGCGCAACCCGGCCCAATCCAGGGATACCAAGAAGGGAAACAGCTAAAAGGAACCAAAGAAGTATTGGCAGGGAAAATCTCCATTGCTGAAGCGAAGAACCAGAACCAAGATGCTGACTGAGTCATCCGCCATCAGGACAAGTATGCAGAACTGCAAAGCCCTGAAGGACTGCCTCCCCACTCAAGAAAAACTACAGGAGAGAGGTAACATGACTTTGTACGAGTGAAGGGTGGAGGGGCAATGCCTAAGCCCACTCAGCGCTGATAAGGTGAAGACCCCAGAATGGGGTAAACAAGAGGACAAACAAACCAGGCTTGAACGGGCCAGTGGTCCACAAGAGCTAATAAACTGAAAACCGCTGAAGGCGGTAAGTGAACACCACCCGCAGCAGGGCTGAGCGAGCCCATAACCCACACAAAGCTGATAACCTGAAATCCCTAGAAGAGGGTGTGTGAAACCACAACGGAAATAGGGTCAAACGAGCCAGTGGGTTGAGGAAAACCAGAAGCAGGGTGATACCCAAAGTTGGTTTAAGCAAAAGCCTTTAACCTTCCAGAGGCTAGAAATCTCATTATCCGACCAATGCTCAGAGGAGAGATAGTTTGTGGGGACATTGAATGATACAGATCAGTGGAACCGGTTGTGTTTAATACATCCCAGAGGAGAAGGACACATCAAGAACTGTTTAGCCATACTACCAGAGACGTGGCTGATAACAGGATGATGAGATACATCTTTTTTTCTTTGTTGGAATTCCCAGGCACAGATCTGCAACAGACTTTTGAGAACTCTGTGGTGGGGGTCAGAGAACCAGCCATCAGGTATACACCAATACGAGAGAGTAATCCTAGCCTAAGTCAAAGCGAAGACTGTCTTTCTTTCTTTTTAGTGGTAGGGCAGAGATTAGGTCAGTATAGGTTTGATGGAGGACCAAGCTTTATTTGTTGGACATGCTGACAAGCATCTGTTTATTATTTTCTAGATGTCGACAGGTATGTGTTGTAGCACCCTTATTTTTCTGATACATATTAATGAGGTAGTTAACCAAGTAAAATTGATCTGTTTAGATCCTCCGAAATTTGGATTGGAGATCTGCCCAGTCCTCCTCTTTGCGGATGATGCTGTCTTGCTATCAACGTACATAAACGGCCTCAAAACTACACTGGAGGAATTTGTGATGAAATGCACAGAGCTGAGTCTTGAGATCAATATGGCTAAGACCAAAACATTGGTCTTTAGACCAAGACGTAAAAGGTCGATTCCAGTGTCGCTGACTATAAATGGGTCACTAATCGAAAATGTACATAACTACGATTACATGGGTGTCAGACTCAATGATACTGGAGACTGGACCCCCAGCTATTAAAATCTAGTCAGACCATGGAGAAATATGGTGGAGGCATCATATGGTTTTTCTACTTGCATGGCCAGGGTGCGGTTTCACCTGCAATTAAGATGTTTTCGGCTCAGGTAAAACCAGCAGACACTTATGGGACAGAAATATGAGGCTACTCAAAATGTTACAACGTAGGCCTGGCTGAGAGAACATGTCTGAATAAGCTACTGGGACTCGCAATAAATTGCCCCTATGCTCCCAATTTTTATGAATTGAGGTTAACCCCAATTCAAAAAGAGGTCCAGTCTCGGCCTGTGCTATTTTGGCTTAGATTATGGCTACAGATTTTCCGAGAGGGGGTATCTCATATTTTGGACTCGGAGGCTGGAAAGTCCTTACCCTGGTTGCAACATGTAAATAAACCTTTGGTTCGTATGAACATGGTTGACCTATGGTTATGCCCAAAGAGAATAACTCGGAGTGATGTTGGTAAGGCCAAGGTGGCCTTGCGAAGGCTGCTTGAGATTGACTTAGCTAGCAACTGTTTTAGAGGTGGTTGTTGGCAGACTTATCTGAACTCCAAATTAACAACTGGGTTTGAAGCCTACCATGATTATGTTGTTCCCCCATTGGCTCGTAACCTTTATTTAAGGTTTAGATTGTTGCAATTGAACCTGGCCTACCGCACCTCAAAATGGTACCCTAGTCAGAATGACCTTTGCCCATGTTTGTGGCTTATCCAAGGAGAGGGTGCTCCATTTCTTGTTCTTTTATCAAGGTTATATGGTAGGACGAGGCTAATACCAAAAAACAATATGCAATAATTATGGTATCCGCAGTACTGGCCTGGCACTGCATCTATTTAGCAACAGTGAAAATATGAGTGTGGTTGACTGTGTTACAAGCTACTGAGACTTGGCATGGAGCAAGGGGCAACATTTTAAAGGAAGGAAGAGGACTATGAATGTGGTCATGAAGGCATATATGTTTCCATCAAAATTTCATAAACTCTATATAACTGTACTCCACATTCTCTTCCGATGGTAAACTATGCCCTGGTGACAACTGGGAGTAGCCGGAAGGGTAGACTTGTCAAATTCTGTATCAAGTGACATATTTCCTTGTGCTTTTATTTCTGTTGATTCTGGTTGCACTTATGTAATATATGAAATGCGCATCCTTGTTTTTAATGCATCACTATGTCATTAAATGGTATTTCCTTTTATCATAATTTTGTACTTTTATGGTATTTATGCTGAAATAAAGATGAAATTATGATGATTTTCTAGAAGTGGGAATCCATCATAACATTAGGGATTAGAGGACATTTATTTGGAGTTGATTATGGAGAATCCTGTTTGCAACTGTCTGTGCGTCCGTCTCCTGATTTACCACACTACACATATTATTAGTGTTTATGATGAAACCCTTTCTCTATGGTCGCACTTGGCTGACTGGCTCTATTAAAAAATGAGTGGTTTGTTTCTCAATATCCTAAGGAAGTATCACATCCTTTTTTTGGGTTCAATGCTAAAAGACCACGGGTGCTGACCTCTGTGGAATGCTGCGGTTTGACACTTGTTGTTGTTGGCTTGATAACAGAGTCTTTCCAGTTCATCAGATGAAAACAGCAAATTGAGATGTGGACATTTGGGGATTTACCTACATTTCACAAGTGTGCGTAATCATGGTGACTTTGGCCCTACCCATACACTGTGATAAATCATGAGACACATTGATGAGTCGACTGACGGAACTTTGTGCTTAGCACCACAGGCATCACTGTGGTTAATGTGTTAAATACTGACATGAACACTGGTTTGCACTGCTTTGACTTTATATAGTACCAACATGGCAATAAAGCACAGAATAATTTCAAGCCCCAAATACTAATGCAGTTAATTAAATTGTCCCTTCCTAGGGCTTACTGGAGCCTGCAGTTGAATCTCAATGCATTTTAGGGCACACTGCTGAGGAGACGGTAAAACTGTTAAGAGAGGTACTGGAAGTCGCTCTGCACATTTCAGGATATCATTAAACAATTAGAGCTTTGTGTTTGTGTAGTGAATTGGTTCGGTTTAGGTGTGTGCTAGGAGAAACAAAAGGGTGTCACCTGCTAGTCCCGGGGAGCTCTCTCTCAAGTGGCCATGGCACAGCCATAGCCTTCGGATCCAGACCCTGGGGGCGGACCAGTGCAGCTGCATCACCTGGGTGAGGGGTCCTCGGGGAGTGGGGTGAGTCAGCCGGTGGTTAGATGCGATATTTCTCCCTTTCCCGTACCCATGATCCCTCCTATTACATAGGATTCTCAGGTGACCCAACTCCCCCCCTTTCCACACACAAACACTGGCCTGATGAAGAGGACAACTGAGATTAATAATGCTAACTCTTACACATTGCATTGGACATGTCCCGCTAATTGGGTCAGGCAAAGTCAGGCACATGGCTCTAAGTGCATACATCTGATACCCCTTAGCTCTCCTCACATGGATACCAGGTGGAACATAGAGACACACTCTGAGCAAGGTGTAACATGAGTAAGAGCAAAACTTCTGGTGCAAACGCGAACCTACTGGAGCAGAGCAACAGACCAAGGGAAGAGAGCCACGGGTGGCGAAACCCAGGAGTTCCCTGGAGGAGGTCAATGCCACCAAAAGGCTGCGAAAGCCACATGGAGAAGGCTGAATCCCAAACAAGAAGGCTGCATTGTGTTTCAAGGATGCCAGTGACCCTCCCGGGTGAACGGCAGAGTTGGGGAGACGTGGCAAGCCTATGGTACTAACCGTGACTCGTAAACTGGAAGACAATAAAAACAAGAAAGAAACTCACACAGCCAGTGAGTTGGCAAGTGACGTAAAAGACCGGTGTGTGCAAAATAAAAGATTGAAGTGGCAACATTATATCACACAATTGAAGGCTGCATGCATGTGGATGAGACGTGAAGAAAGGCAGACCTGTGAATGAACCTTGAAGTAATGATAGCTGTAAAGTCAGCGATGTTGAATAAGGTAGTGGTCCGGTGAAAGGAAGTAGCCCACTCGAAAGTCTCTGTGAAAGGTGAAAGGTTTGTAGCGATAAAGTGAATGAACTGTAAAAGCGAGGATTTTGAAATTAACCCAGAGAAAAGGGGCAAGTAAAAAGGTGAACGTTGAACTTTGGTGCATAATACAGTGAACTACCCAGACCAGGAAGCAATGGGGCAAATAACATAGGAGTGTGAGTTGAAAGATGGAAAGTCAAAGTTGTCCTGCTAAGGTCTGTAAAAAAAAAAGCCACGCACATTCTGAAGTCTTCGACATAAGAAAAGGGTCCAAGCCTGACTGAGTGAGACCGAAAGTGTAATAAGTTAGGGGAAGGCAACCCAGAAAGGAGGTGAACCAAGCTTGCAGAGGGGAACCCCTGCAACTGTTTTGTTTTACTTCAAGAGGTCTGAGCCCGGCTGAGGGAGACCGACGTGAACTTTTGCTGTGAAAGGTCTGAGACCGACTGAAGGAGACCGATGTGAACGTTTGCTGTGAAAGGTCTGAGTCCGACACATGGAGACCGACGTGAACTTTTTGGTGAATTGTGTTTTGGAAGATGGAAAGTAAAACTTTAACGTGGAAGGCCAGGCGGCCTTGATCCACGTCTTGAACTGTCTTTCAGCCTCATCACGAGTTGGGCGGTAGACCCTAAATGTGGCGGTAACGTGTTACCGCATTTAAGGGTCTGCCCAATCTCGAGTTTGGCTGCATTTACCGCAGCTCTAAGCTGGGGGTGAATGCACCAGGAAAAATCCAATTTTCAGGTGCAATTAGCACCGCGACATTAGCGCATGCTAATTGCACTGAAAATTCCCCATTGGGTCTAATGGACTCAATGGGAAATGGGGAATTACCATTACCGGCCAACCCGTGATCCGGCAGTAATACCGCCAGAGTTTTGGGCGATAATGCTATTAGCCCGGGCAGTATACCGGCAGTAATATCGACAGGATACCGCCCAACTCGTGATGAGGCCCTTTGTGTTGCAAGCTTGAGCCAGATTGTGTCATCCCACCTACAGGGACCGCCATAATCTGTGCTGTCCAACGTGGGGCAGAGAGCTGACTCAGCCACATTTATTTTTTTATATTTGTACACTGACTTTCCTTTGCATACATATTCTCCTTTTCAACCTTTTTGTACAAGATATAGGGCAGGCATTAGGTTTTTGTTAGTATAGTCCATTTTGATTTGACGGACTCATCTAGGACCTTTTTATTTATTATTTGATGGTCAAGACTACTCCCATGTTAGCTATAGAGCAAATTGGGAGTTTCTCCAACCCGATTGAAACTTCAATACAGGTTTTTACAAATTGTACCATACCTGTGATACCATGCCTCCCTTACAGTACCTGTGACTGCTACTGTCCTGTAAAACCGCAAAACATGTGAGTTGGCTTCTTTTCTATAGGCACTGCTTGACCGCAATGAGCGTGATTTGCCTCACCCAGGATAGAGTGAGAGGAAACATTCCATGTAGATAGCATTGTCTTGGATGAATGAAAACCCTTACTTGACCAATCAATTTACATACATCATTTCTCTTACACCACCATATCCTGTCAGGTTCTGCATGATAGAATGATGGTTAGACGACTCTTTGTTGCTTTACAGCACACTCTCCTATGCCATAGATGGGCACACTTCTCTTCTGGATGCTCATTGGCTTCCATTTCGCTTTTTTACATTCAGAAATCACCTTGTGGCAGATGTGTTCTATGTGATGACGTTGTTTGGTAAAATGCCTTCCTCAATATGACCAAATTCATTTTGATCTTTTTGGGGATACATCATTTTTTTTAACTCTTTCTATTTTTTGTGACTTATGGTTTACATTAAACCCTACACATTAAACAACACAACTTTTTTTTACTATGGTTCATAACACTTCCTACTATAAACTATTTCTACAACTACTTCAAGTGTCTTATTAATATCATATTTCATGTCGCTAGAATAACCTCTAACGCAGCACGATATCATGGTATACTTATAATGTAGAATAGAAAGGTAAAACCCCTGCATTGAATCCTCCCAAAACACAACGGAATTTAAGAGTTGAAGATCACTTGCAGATCTCGTATTCATATTTCAAAGTACTTTTTTTTCTATACATTTAATTATAAGGAGCCGAAGCATTCCCTGCCTGGTCTTATCCTTACAGTATGTACCTGCTCTGTCCGCGTCCCAACATTGGAAGTCTAAGTCCAAGGACCTCTAAAGTGTAAATCAGAATTTCATTTTCCCTACCAGTAAAAGACAAATAAAAGAGGGAATTCTCATATATGCAGGAGAAAGATTAATTCCAAATACTTGCTTTGTCCACCACTGTTATCATCACTACAAGGTCACCAGACCTATTAACCTTCAGATGTATTTTTATCAATTGTAAATTGGGTTGTGTACAATATTTTAACTAGGAACGCCCCCTTTCCATTGCATCTAACACGAATGACAGTATTTCTCCTGTGTAAGTATGATTGATTTTAAGGTTCTAACAAGCTGATGCCAGGCCAATACTAAACAAATTAGCCAGATCGGAGCACATTGGGCAAGCCCAAGACTGTCCTCAAGAATCTATCTTCTATTTTAATGACCAAAGAGCGCTGTATACCAAACTTAGACCGCATGCCTGACAATGCCACGGTGCAGTCTAAATAAATGGCTTTAAAAAATAACCCCCACATGTCAAATCAAACCCCATAAATGCTACTGCAACCATAATAATCTTTTTCATTACGTTGTCTCTTGTAACGCTCGGTTTACGCTTTGTAAAAATAAAGCCTAAATAACAATATTCACATACGCCCTCAATGGAGCTGTGTTCCATTCCCTCTTGTATTTATTGATAGCATAACACATGACTTTAGATTTGTTGATAATAATTTTCAAATTAATTAACATAGATAACTTTGCCACAACATGATTGCTTATTTGCCGATCTTTTTTAGTCTGATCCAACAAGACTAAATATTTCTCATCTGTGAAAGGTACAGTGAGCAAAAAGCAGATGGCTGCGAACTCTCAATGTGGTTAACAACCACTGAACAGGTTATCATGCCTTGTTCTTCTGAGAGAGGGGCGCCTGCTACCTTTGTTGAATTCTTTGAAGGAACTTAGGGTTGGTCACCCTAAGTTACCTGGGGGCAACCAGACGTGGACTCCCTGCTCACTGTGCTTAGAGAGGCTCAGCTTCACCTCACTGATGATGCCCAACAAGGCTGAAACACGTGTATGGGGTTGCTGTTGGTACTCTTGTTCAGAGAGGAATTGCCATAGCATTTCGGTGCTGGACTGCCCTTGTGGGCGGGACAAAGACTGATATGCAAATTGATATTTCCCATCTGTGAAAGATACAGTGAGCAAAAAGCAGATGGCTGCGAACTCTCAATGTGGTTAACAACCACTGAACAGGTTATCATGCCTTGTTCTTTTGAGAGAGGCACGCCTGCTACCTTTGTTGAATTCTTTGAAAGAACTTAGGGTTGGTCACCCTAAGTTACCTAGGGGCAACCCGACGTGGACTCCCTGCCCTCTGTGCTTAGAGAGGCTCAGCTTCACCTCACTGATGATGCCCAACAAGGCTGAAACACGTGTATGAGGTTGCTGTTGGTACTCTTGTTCAGAGAGGAATTGCCTTAGCATTTTGGTGCTGGACTGCCCATGTGGGCGGGACAAAGACTGATATGCAAATGGATATTTCCCATCTGTGAAAGGTACAGTGAGCAAAAAGCAGATGGCTGCGAACTCTCAATGTGGTTAACAACCACTGAACAGGTTATCATGACTTGTTCTTCCGAGAGGGGTCCGCCTGCTACCTTTTTTGAATTCTTTGAAGGAACTTAGGATTGTCACCCAAAGTTACCTGGGGGCAACCAGACATGGACTCCCTGCTCACTGTGCTTAGGGTGGCTCAGCTTCACCTCACTGATGATGCCCAACAAGGCTGAAACACGTGAATGGGGTTGCTGTGGGTACTCTTGTTCAGAGAGGAATTGCCATAGCATTTCGGTGCTGGACTGCCCATGTGGGCGGGACAAAGACTGATATACAAATGGATATTTCCCATCTGTGAAAGGTACAGTGAGCACAAAGCAGATGGCTGCGAACTCTCAATGTGGTTAACAACCACTGAACAGGTTATCATGCCTTGTTCTTCCGAGAGAGGGGCGCCTGCTACCTTTGTTGAACTCATTAGCATACCCTAGCCAAAGGATGTGGGTATCTCCACAGTATTGAGGTCGGTCATGCAAATATTAAAAAGAAGCAGAGCTGAAATGCACCCCTCTTTCAGGCCAAGCTTGGTCTTGATAAGGCAATTAGACTTCTCCATAATGAGGCTAACTTTGCCACTTGTATTTGGATGCAATGCTGTTAACAATTTTATTAAAGCCAATCAAGCAATTTTCCAGAGCAAGTTCCTGTTAACGAGGTCAAGAGTCAAAGTGTAATCCGAAAACATCACATACAACAGTTATTTCACACGCACATTCCTTAGCTTTTAAAGTTCAATAGACGTCATCATATAGTGCAGAGGGAACAAAGAACAACAAACTGGACAGTTCGTTCTCAAAGCACAAAAAAATAAAGAGGACATTTTCAGTTTAAACTTTAATGCTTGAAGGAATAGTATGCATGGAATAGAGGCCTGGGGTGGCTGCTTTATCTAAAGGACCATAAAATGTCCGGAAGGAGGGAACACACACAACAGTTTTCACTGAAAAAGGGTAATATTTCTAACTGACATTGCATTTTAACAAATCTTACATGTTACTGTTGACTGATATGTTCTTAAAGTTTGCACAGTCAGTCTATCGATCATGTTTAGAAACCTATTGAGGTGAATGATTTAAAAGCACACAATTGGAATTAAGGGCATGTTTTGCATTTCCCTCCCACACAGTCTAAAAGTTTATTTGGCAGCAGTGATTTCAATATAGCTGCTAGGTGTTACCGGTTAGTATGCATTTTGATACTACACAATATATCCTCAGCTGAAAACTGGTGCAGTGTCAAATGTTACCTCTGTATGCCTCAAGCTTTGCAGTGGCTTCAGGGCTTGCATACAATCTGGCGAATACAAAATACTTTACCCATTATTGAACTTTGCAATATCCGCTGTTATTTCAATATGCCTTATGCTTGATGATGAGTGACAACCGTTTTAGATTAGACACCCAAGATTTCCATTGTGGACGTCCTGTGATCTCACCCATTTGGAATTCTGAATAGTAGTGTCCAACAGCTGCTGGTGAGAGGTGGCACATCAGAGTTTTCTCTGGCTCTGGTGATATAAATGCAATTTTTCCTGGGTTCAAAGTTGGCCTAAGTGTTTCAAAAACCCTATATTTATGTTCATACATCTGTCCTTTAGGTTAAGTATCTTCACAAACTTGATCTCAAACATTCTTCTGTAATATTTGAGAGGTCACCTTTCAGAACTATCACTGATAGATCCTGCAATGTGTGCCCATCCTTTGTGAAGTGGTGACCTACTGGTGTTAATATTTTACGGTTCAAAATGGTGTTTCAATGTAGGTTAATTCTTTCATGCAGCTCTTGGCAAGTCTCAAGTGCATGCTCCCCTTTTTGGCATTAGAAGAGGTGCACAACATTGGATGATCTGCAGTTAATTATCCCTGCTATGTGTATTGCTCAGTTATGTGGGGTTATTATGGAAGATCTCTTGGTGAGGTGTTGGCAAATTTGCATCTCCTAAAATTGCATGTTTACGCTCCAGATCTTCATTGTTCTTGATCTAATGGTAATGCTCTGCTCGTCATGACCCATGCTGGGTTATTCAGTTGCGTGTATGCATTTTAGAGAGCTACTTTGAAAATTTCTCTCCGCTCATCATCCCGGCTTAATATTTTTTTCAGGTCCCATGGCGGGTCGGAAGAAGGAGTCGGACACATTGAGGACATTCTGACTTTTAATGAATTTATGAGAAGAAGGCCTATATTTTCCTACTGCTAGAGGAGTTTCCCTACCTATCTAAAGGAACTAAAGGGGCTCTGCTTTCGTCAGGAAATCCCAAAGTAAAGATTGCCCTCTGCCCAAATCTAATTCTACCTGACCCAACCACTAATACAACCAACTTAAACGGGTCTGGAAAATGGCTTAATTCCCCTAATATTCTGTTATCTTCTCATAGTCTCATTATATCAAAGTCTCTCTTTCTTGTGTTTGTTTCCTATTAAGATCTTCTATAATAGTTTCTGGATATTGCCTTGACTGGTTCTTGTAGCACTTCCACACTATTCTCGGTTCTTGTACTGTCTTTAGTGATGTTAATTCTGCCAATGACATGGCCCTTAAGTATCAGGTTGTTGTATCTAAAGCCTACAACACAATTGCTTCATTTAAAACGAGATTAGTTCCAAAAAGAAATTAAATACATGGTACTCATCAGAACATCAGAGATTGAAAGTAAATAAAAAGAAATGCTTTGATGCCTGGTTCAAATCAAAAGCACCAGAGACAAGAATGCATATTCAAGAACTGCCAAATTACACAAAATTGCAATAATTGAGGCAAAGAAATCCATATTTAATACCAGAATCAGGAATGTTGAACAAGATGTGCAAGAACTGTTTAAAATCTTTAAGGAGTTAGAGAACCAATGCCCCAAAATAACGGAAGGGGTTTTAAGAAACAGGGCTTGGTGTGTCTCGATCCAAGAGGCCATGTTTAACAAGCTACATAGGATTAAAGAAAGTACCACTATTCAAAATAGCTTGCTGGATAGGGGAGACGATATAGAGTAAACCCGGGCTAAGATGCAGGGGCTACCCAGGAGGTAGGACAGAAAGAGCTGAGTTTTAGATCTGTTACAGAGGTTGAGATGGCAGATATCATCAGAAAACTTAAGCCTACTAGCTGAGCGGGTGATGGCTGCCCTGCAATTACAGTGAAGGCGTGCCTCCCCTTACTGATTACTACCATAACTAAATTTGTCAACCTGTCTTTCCAGGAGTGCCACAAACTGGAGTGCATTAAGAATGCGTGTATTACGACCTTGTTAAATCCAGATCTCAATCCTCTCCTTCCAGTGAACTATCAACCTATTATGAATATGCATTTAATACTGGACAGGGTGGCATATTTACAAGTCCTGGATAATTTAGAGACAAATAAGGTACTGGGCAAGTGGCCGTCAGGCTTTAGGCCAGGTCATGGACCTGAAGTCTAACATCCCACAGTCTTTTGACAGGGGGCAGCCGGTACTACTCATGTTGTAAGATCTGTCCGCAGCATTTGACCTGGTGGACCATGCTCTGCTAACAGATAGATTTCATAAGGTGGCTGTATTTTCTACATCAGCGGCCTCATGGGTAAAATCTTCTTGGGAGAATTGGTCAGCTACGGTATGTAGCGAAACAGCAGAGGCAGCCCCAGTTAAGGTCTAGTGCGGAGTCCCTCAAGGAGCCTGTCTCTCACTGTCTCTCACCATCACTCTTCAATATTTTCCCCCTCCCGTTATTTCATCCTTTCTGATAGGTTATTTATAACGCGCTTAATACCCAGAGATTTCTAAGCGCAAACCTGTGTTGCTCTGTGTTGTCTTGCTTCTAAGGCGAGCACGTTGCCCCTGAGCTATTTTCCCGAGACTCAGTGGAGGACCTTTGGAGGACAAGGGGTTAAAATTCACAATTTGCAGATGATACTCAGTGCGTAAACCCCTTGTCCGGTGTACATGAAGAGGACTTTATAAACCTCACTAGAGTGGTTACACTGGATGGTGAAGAACGAACTGGCCCTGAACAAAGACCGAATTTATGATTGCAGGTTCTGCGGTCAGGTTATGTAAATTAGGTCTAGAATATCAACATTTTACGATTGCTGGCTGCATGATTACTACCTAAGCTAAGGTGAAAACACTGGGGGTCTACCTGGATTAGACCATGAGCAATCAGCCTCAAGTTAGTAGTCGGGTGTCCTCATCAGCGTACTACATCAAATTGCTGACACAGATTCATCCGTTTTTGTCTAAAACAAACTGTGTCACTGTGGCCAGGGCAATTGTTGGTACAACATTGGATTACTGTAGCAGTCTCTTAGTAGGTATTAACAAGGGAGATGTTGCGAAACTACAGATGATCCAAAATAATATGGTGAGAGCGGTCGAGGGGTTGAAAGGGGGAGATTATCTCTCCCAAGAGAGGAAAAGCCTCCACTGGCTGCCAATGGAGGCCGTAATCTCGCACTGCTTGCTCACTATAATGCGTGAATGTTTGTCGAGTGCTACCCCGGAGTATCTGGCAGAGACCCTGTCCAAAAAACATACACAAAGGGTACTAAGATCTAATGATACCAAAATGCTTAATGTTCCCAGGACGACATTGCCCACAGTAGGTAGAAGTGCAGTCTTCACCGCAGCTCCCAGGTCGTGGAATGCCCCGCCTCCTGATATCAGAGGCATTGAATCATTGGAGATCTTCGATTGGAGCCTTAAAACACATCTTTTTTCTTGATCTCATATAGCTGACGGTTTTGGTGGCTTGTTATTCGCACCCCCCAACCCCCTTATGAATCTGTAGTAGTCTGCTTGGTTTGTGATTGTTTGTGTGTTTGTACCAATTTGTGGAATTTTGCGCCCTCATGCCTTTGGTCCTTCAGCTCTCCACAAAAAAATAAATGTGTCTATGACACCTTTCCTTTTGATATTTTACTCACAGTTTGTTTTGAACTTGTAGACCTTTCACAGTCTGCTGATCCAGGCTTTCTCTGATTAGATGTGGTTTGATACAATTTATTTTTTTCCCCCTCCTGGGTTCTCTCGCTATAACGATCTTGTGTATTTGATAGTCTTAACTCCTCTTCGTTATTACGGGACTTTATGTCATTCTTTCTCCACTCTTCACCTTTAAAATCACAGGGCAATTTCCCTTCTTTCACTAGTCTTTGTTCACAGACTTATCTACTTCCAACACAGAACCCTGTGTGGGAAGTAGATAAGTCTGGGAACAAAGACTAGTCAAAGAAGGGAAATGACATTCTTCTCTTTATCTGCTTTGCACAGTTCCAGTAAAACAGTTTTATTTAGTATCTCATTACTACTACTGGGACGAGTTTCTCTCTTGTGTAATGTTGCCCCAGCGGCCTGACGCTTCTTCCGTTCTCCCTGTTACCTCTCAGTATGCAGGGGAACGTTGCAGGGCCTGGCATTTGCTCAGGTGTTCCTCTTCAGTGTTTGCCTTCATGTTCCTCAATTCTTCTAGTCTCACGTTCTCGTCTTCCCTTCTGGCTGTTGCTGTATATGGGTGCTGGCATTAGGAAACTGTTCACGCACCCTCCTCTGACGGTCTCAGCGTGGTTTGTTGGGCATCCTGCCCACCATGATATGGATGTGGTCCCACCACCACCTGGTACCGGATTCCTCTCTCCTACCGCACAACGGTTAGTCCGCTGTTGGATCCCCCAGGCCTCTGGCATATCAGACTGGCGTTCTTTGCCTCCTCGAAAAGTCACAAGCTCTGCAGCTCGTCGCAGGTCCGCCTCTCGGAGGCACGAACAGGTCAGGAGGCTTCCCCTGCTTGCGATACCCTCTCCTTCTCCATGGTACTCCACTCATCTCAGTTAAGTACACATCTCTTCTTAAAGAGACAACTTCCTTTGCTTTTCCAGGCTGGTTTGTTTCAGCATTGCCTTCAGCCAAATATGCAGAGCTCACATTATTCTTTGTAGCAGATAGTCCATATATGCTACTATGGTGTGTGGCTTAGGGAGATCCTCATAGGGACAGGAGTCCTTGTTCCCTAAAGGGAGTCTCCCCCAGTGAAGTCCCACTTGCCCAGTCCGCAAGGGAGAGTCTTGCAGAGCGGACTCACCTCCCTAGCCTCAAAGGGGGTGCCCCCCCCCCCGGGGAGAAGGGACAAATACCTTTCATTCGACATAGTCATTAACAATCCTGTTCAGTTGTGTTAGTGCTGGATGATGGGGATAACCAAGGGTTTTTGCTCTATATTTCTACTGTCAATGTACTGTAGCAGGTTGTCTCTGTGTATTTTCAATGCTCAATCAAATTATCTGTCAATTTGTCTAGCTGAGTGTCCCTTTTGCAAGATGGATGTTCAGAGTGTGGCAAATTGATTGTTCCTTGTCTTCCTTTTTGAGAATATGTACTGGTAATGGATGGCCTGGCTGTCGTTACAGGACCGTTTCTTGTGGCCTAGATGGAAACCTGCCCTGTGCAGGTATGTGTTCCTGTCCATTGGTTTCTGGTATAGAGATGTTTCTAGGTGGCCATTCCATCCAACAGAGATAGTTGTATCCACAAATGCCCTTCTTGGAATATTGCATGGTGAACTTGATGCAGTTGTGAAATCTAGCAAGGGCGTGAGAGCTCCTCTACTGAGAACAAACATACGTCAAATACCCTGTTCTATCGAATCCCTTCTAACCAGGAGGGTCTACAACCACGTTTCAGCTCACTGCAGCCTTCACAGAGGAGAAGTATCCATTTACATATCAGTCTGGTTCCACCCACAAGGGCAGTCCAGCACCAAAATGATAGGTAATTTGTCACTGAACAAGAGTACCATCAGCAACCCCAGACACGTGTTTTGGGCCTTGTTGGGCCTCCTCAGTGAGGTGAAGCTGAGCCTTTGTGGGTGGGACAAAGGCCCTCATTACAAGTCAGGCTTTAAGGGGTTAACGGCGTCGTAAAGAGCGTCGGCGCTGTTAAACCCTTAACGCCTGATTCACACTTTAACGCCTGCTTTTTGCAGGCGTTAAAGTCCAAGGCGCTAAGTGACCTTGGTGCTAATTACAGCAGCGTAATTTACGGTGCCGTTATTAGCGCCTTCCCCATCCCCATTATTCCCTATGGGGCAAAAATGGGAATGGGGAAGGGCAAATGGTGAATGGGGAATTACCGCCCCACTCACCTTGGAATGGGGCGGTAATTCCGCCATCCACCATGGCGGAATCCGGCATGGACCATGGTGCTGATAGCACCATGGTCCACCGCCTGACTTGTAATGAGGGCCAAAGACTGATATGCAAATGGTATTTCTCCTCTGTGAAGGGTACAGTGAGCTAAAACGTGGTTGTAGACCCTCCTTGGTGGAATTAATTTCATTGAACAGGGTATTTGACCCATGCCTGTTCTTAGTAGAGGGGCTCCCACACTCCTTTTTGCACTTGTGAAATCTATTAAGTGATTCATGGAATTGTTTAAGAAAATCTTTGCATTCTGCCCAAATCAAGACAATAGCTGTCATTACAAGTTTGGCGGTGCAGAAGAAAAATGGTAGTAATTCTGTTACCACCACTTTTCCTGCACCACCATACTACAAGTATGCCGGTGATGGTTGACTGATTTACCTCCAGCGAAGAGCTGGAGGTAAATCAGGCCCTCACTGGCAAAAACATCTGGTATTACCGGCAGGGTAATAATGCCAACACCCCCACGGAGTCCTATAGACTCCATCGTATGGGGATTTACCTAGCGTTGCCGGCACCAGTAATAGCCTGGAAATTCCGGGATATCAGTTGACGGTAACGGTACTTCCATTTACCAGTATCCCTTTGGAAATACCAGTGGGATACCGGCAAACTAATGAGGGTCATCATCAAATGTATCAAAGGTATGTTAGTGATTTTTGGGATTATTGATGTAGCAATTCTTGTTCAAGGTCTGCCATGAGCAGGTTAGCATACTCAGTTGCCATATTTGTGCCCATGGCTTTTTCCGGCCTTTTGTAGGAAATGTCTTCTATTGAAGCAAAATATGTTGTGTGTGCATATGAATCTAACGAGACCTGCGGTGGCTGTGTTTGGGTTGTTGATCTTAGTGCTCACTTTTAAGAAGGAATCACTGACATGAAGCGACTCCTCCTTCATGTAGAATGTTGGAATAATACATTGATGACATCTTCTTGATTCAAACAAAAGGCGAAGATTCTCACTAGAGGCTTCCCAAACATCTGCATCCTTTACTACTTCTTCAGCAACCTTGTAGTAAAGTTTGACCTGAGATTTCACCACCAAGTTGTCACCATAAACGGAACCCAAAAAGTAATAAACTAAAGCATGAGATGCTGAAAATCTGCATTGCAAGTATGGAGAAATAATGCACCAATTAAGCAAGTGAATGGACGTTGCCTTATGTAAAAGACAACACCTAACGTGAGACGTGACTGCCTAAACTTAAAGTGAAGAGGTGCCAGAATAATACTGCGTTTCATTCCCATGTGTATATACTTCTTTCAGTTTCCATGTGAATGGTGTACTTGGGAGATACAGGTAGTGATTTGCTTCTATGAGCGACAGCACCTGACAGACCTGAGCACAGAATTGCCATAAACTAACAACATTACCAAATTGTATGGTAATATATATAGCCATAGTTTCAGATTAAAAAGGAACTTTCTTCATTTGGGCAAAACAGAACATTTGTTCCACTAAAATAAAATATATATTGAAATCAACAAACAAGAAATGCCAATGATGGGCAGTGTTGCAATGTCTTTTATCAACCATTACCTTATCTCTTATAAATCATTGGAATTGTATCAGCACAAAATGCAAAATGTACGTTTGAGAATTTATTTATTTGAAAAGATTATTTATTAAAACTGCCAATTGTGGATATCCCCAAAGTTACAAATATATTATTGTCAAATGTACTTGCCAATAAATGAGATGTTGTATTGGCTTACACTTTGTCATTGCAATAGAAGTGATTCGGCCTTTCAGTCATACATAAACATATGATGCTCTGATTTTGCTTGGGCAATGCTGGTCAGTTTTCCAGGGAAATCACTGATGCACTCACTTCACACCTGCATACAGGTTCCCATGTGGGGGAGGTTAAGACTCCCATTAGTCTTGCCTTGACTATCTGGAAGGTATAACCTGTGACTAACAGTCGGAAGCGGAAGTCGGAAGCGGCTGTGTTACGAGTCCTGAGGCCTGAGGCAGGACGACAGTGCGGCTTGACTTGGTGGACTCTATAGTCTGTAGGTCCTTTCCTCAGATCCAGTGGCTGCGGGCTGCGGGCTGCGGGCTACGGGCTGCGGGCTGTGCTGCGGGCTGCTGGCCGTTGGCGGCCGTTGGCGGTGCAGGTGCAGGAAGCACAGGAGGCACGGGCCACGCAGTGGAGCGCAGTGGAGCACAGGGCATTTGGCTCCGAGGCGCCGAGGCCCCGAGAACGAAGTACGGGGCACGGAGGCAGCATCCCGAAGCTTCCGGAGCACGGACTGCGGAGACGTGGGGCCACTCCGGAAACTACACAAGTAGGTTATCGGAGAGCTGGGTGACAGGACTGGAGCGGGAGTCGGCACAGCTAGCCGGCACAGCTAGATCCCCGACCCCAGTACCCCTACGTGCCGGTGTGCGGCACTGTGTAATGCAGTAGGGGTGTGGGTTGAGCTCTGACTGGGGGGGTCGGGGGCTGGGGCTGAGGGCCTCGCTCAGGCTGGTGATGGCTGGTGACGGCTAACAAGGTGCGATCTGCAGGCGCGAGTTATAGTCGTACCCATTGAGCCCCCAAAGGTAATTTTTAAGCCTCAACAGTCCTAGTGCACTCTTTCAGTCCCAGTGTAGTGGCGTCCTACCTGGGGTAGCGCACAGTCTAGTATTCCTCACACCTGAAGGAGGACTTTAACCTGGTAATCTAGCATACGCCCTCGTGCGGAATCAATACACTGAGGATATGCAGCGAGGGAGAAAAGTACCCCAGACAATCTATAATTTGCGGAAAGGCAAGACTATGCCATTGAGTGACGGTAAGGAAAATAGGAAGAAAGGCAATAAATGCAAAAAGAATTTAAAAACAACGCCTGTGGTACAAGGAGCCATCACAGATTTCTTTGGAGTGAATCCACCACTAGAGATCAACTCAACAATAAACGAGGAAATTGCTGAATCAGGGAATAAGGAGAGTATCTCACTAAATTCTACAAACTACGAGGACATAGAGACAATAATTCATTACTGGACCTCTGTTTGAGTATCCAGAGAGGGATGGCAACACAGAATCCGGCAAAGGCTATTAACAATCCTATCCACCATACAGAAAGTATTAATACTTCACTGGTAGAAGCCAATCTTGTGTCCAGTAGTGGACGTCTCTCGGCATCTCCTAATCTTGCGATGGCCTCTATGGAGGATGACCCGGAAAAGGAGGCCAATGAAGAATTAAGTCCGCATACCAACAATATGGCAATAAGCGAGCTTCAATCATCTGTAGTTTCACTACAATTTGCTCTTAAAATACTTTTGCAAATGGTAGGGAGCATATTGACAAACACTAATATCATCACGAGGACATTAGAGCGGAAGGATGTCCCGCGGGATGAGACAGAAGCGAACCTATCAGATGCCCTTCAAACTATGGTGGAGATGAAAGAAGCTGAAGAGATAATGGAAGAAGCCACCGAAGATGCATCTTTGAATATGGTCCGGAGGACAACCGTCCAGTAGAAGACCTGTCAGCAATAACAGTAGAGGATTTAGAAATTCTACATAGTCCTGGGATACATCTTACGCGGAAACAACGAAGATTGGCTAAAAGGGCTCTGAAAAACAAGAAAGCAGTATCCAATTCTATACCTCCCAGTGTGAGACCTAAAGCAGCCATGGAACCTTTTTCCAAAAAAATCAGAAAAAGAAAGGCGCGAGCAGCAGCACGAGCGGCCAAAACAAAGGGGCCATTGGCTGATTGGTTAGTGCCAGGAGAAAAGTATGAATTGGCTGATACAGATGACGTTACACAGGAAGACACTGATCAAGATGAAAGTGTTATAGCTGACCCAGATGCTCATACCGACCTAGCTGGTACAGACGAAACACCTGAGCCGTCACGTCCCGTGCAAATATGCTCGGAAGAGGAAAGGAATTTGAATTGCATTTGTTATATTAAGAATCTGTACCCTAGTGGTAATAATCCCTGGTTGGCGCGTTCAGAATTTTTAACTCGACTGCATTACATTCCCCAATTGAGAGTTATGAAATCTGACGACTTCTCGTTTATTGAACCCTTACAGGTTTCTAATCCTCATGTTTCCGCAATACACTGTACTTTCTTAGCTTCAGCACAGTTGATCAGAAAATTTAAACAAGAACTGATAACTGTAGATATTGCCATCGATGTAGATCCTCAGGAGAGAGACCTTACTGAAGAATCTGAGGTAGCTACGACTGAGAAGTCACAAACTCCATTGGCCAGTCTAGTGGTGCCAGAAAACATGGCCAATACAGTGGCACCAAAAAATACAGCGATGTCTGAAATACAGCAAGCTCTTAAAATATTGCTGGAAGCTCTCCCACGAATGGCACAGAATCTCTGAAGCTTCTCATTTGTTTCATGGAATTGTCGGGGATTTGCCCACCTTTTAAGACCAGATGGGTCTATGGACTTATTGCTGCAAAACAGTTGTATATGTCTCCAGGAAACCTGGGCAATGAATCCCTTACTGCTGGATGGTTTTGTAGTGCATCAGTCATTCGCCAAAAGAGGGGACAAAGGTCGTCCGTACGGGGGACTTCTTATAGGGGTGGCCAATACGGTCAATTTGCGGCAGATCCAGGTTAACGCCACTGATTACCACTTGGCGGTCGAGGTCGACTACCCCAATGATAATGGGCACAGCAGATTTTTACTGATTAACCTTTATAATCCCCCTGGAGCACTGATAAGGGAAGCTTTACAAGAAGCTATTCATGAGTTACTGACCTTTTGGACTCAAAGACCTGGAAATTTGGCGGTAGTGGTGATGGGTGATTTTAATTGTCATATGAAGGATGACCAGCTTGTCGCCCCCCACGCTGCCTTGAATGAAAGTTGCTTGATGACACACGATAAAAGAGAGAATGAAGGGATGGGATGGCTACAATTGTTTGAGTCATGGGAATTATCCATGATTAATGGTCGAACAATGGGTGACAGGCCGGGGAAACACACTTGGTCTAATGGGCCATCATTCAGTACTTTAGATTATATATTTATGTGTCCTGAAATGTTGTCCACAGTAACTAATATGAGGGTTATAGCCAATCAATGGAGTGACCATGCGGCTCTGATGTGCTCTCTCCAACTCCCTCTCTCTCCTGCTAATAAGTGTAACACGGGCACTATTCAAACTAATCATACAGGCTCTAGAATTATCTGGTCAGAGAGAAACATTAACAAGGCTACGGAAGCTCTTTTATATCCGGCCCAGGGTCCTCTCCCCTATTTTGAACAGTTGAACGTAAATGAAATAGAAGAATGGATCCTGGGATTCTCAGGATTACATGCCACCTCAAGGAAAAATTATATGACAAAGCTTGGAGGTACGATTATGCCTTACAGTAAGGAAATTCGCGACGCCAAGAGAAGGTTTAGAGTAGAGATGCGGGGGCTCAGGGGACAAAATATAGCGTGCACTATCTATTATGATAAAGTCAGAAAAGCTAAAAACAAATATAGAGCTAGTATTAGAAATATCAGAAATACAGAGAGGAACGTTAGAAACCAGAGGCTGGTAAAAACCATCTGCTCTGGAAACTCGCGTAACATATGGCAGTTACTGAAAGAGAACAAAGAGAAGGTGAAGGGCCAGCTGGACAATCCTATTGGAGAGGTAACCTGGGTAAGATTTCTTTTGGATCGTAATTCAGGAGAAGCAGATGTACCAATAACTACAACCATGAAGAATTACTATCCCCCGCCCTTTGAGCCCTCTGAGGAGGCCATTCTTAACAAAATAGCAACCTTGAAAGCTTCTAGAGCTCCTGGCCCTAATGGCCTAGCGAATGTTGTCATTAAGAACCATCCTACATTTTGGGCTTCTCTCCTCTCCATACTCTATAAAAAGGTTTTAGCACAGGGGAAGATTTCTTGTACATGGCAAACTGCGATATTGGTGCCGGTGTATAAAAAAGGTTGTCGTATGAACCCAAACAATTATAGACTTCTTTCCATGTTGGATATCACGGGAAAACTTTTTGCAGCGCTTTTGCTTACAGAATTGCAAAACTGGGCTGAACAGGCTAATATTCTCAGTAGGTTCCAATGTGGATTTCGTCGGGGTTTCTCTACCACGCACAATTTGTGGGTGATGGATACACTACGAACTCGGGCGTTCAATAAGGGACAACCCCCGCTTTACGCCCTCTATATTGACTTTAAGGCTGCATTCGACTCTATTCCAAGAGCCAGGCTATGGAAGAAACTTGAAGCTATGGGTTGTCCGCCTAGTCTCCTGTACTATCTTAGACAGCTGCATTATAATACCATGGTATGCCTCAGATTAAATCAAGAGGGCTCCCTGACTAGACAAGTGAGACAAGATAGAGGGGTAAAACAGGGATGCGTTACAGCGCCACTTGTGTATAATCTTTATGTACATGATATTCCAATAGTGCTGGCCGAGGTGAATAACTGCCCCCCTAAAATAGGGGATGTACCGTGCGCAGTATTGGCATATGCAGACGATTTAGTCATCCTTGACAACACTGTTGCTGGCATTAGGCGCTCAGCGGTGGCACTATGGGAGTATGCTAAGATCAATGGGTTAACGATTAACCTGGACAAGACTAAAGTTATAAGATTCACGAAGAAAAAAGTCTCACGTGTTGAGCTCTGGGTGCAGAATAATAACATACTATATTCCCCCTCCTATCGTTACCTCAGAGTTGAAATTGAACCACGGGGTGATTATTCCCTGTGTAGACAAGGTAGGAGAATAAGGGCGCAGCAAGTAACAGCTTTCATTGCGTCATTTACCCGTAGGCAGGCTGGTTTCACATTATGGGGGACGAGACACCTGTACATACAGGTGTTTGCACCGATGATCACGTATGGGCTGGAAGCCCTTACCTCATTTGACCTAGCCTGGCTTCAAGTGGTGGAGGGAAAATTTTGGCGACGCATACAGGGGTTACCTCCGAGTGTCCCTATGGCCTTGATAAGACTTGAGTTGGGTTTACCTTCACTTAAAGCAATGGTGCTTAAAAAAAGGGTGAGCTTCTATCTCAAGATGAAGAGCAGCTCTCCCAATCCTCTATTGGCTACCATATATTTAGAAGTAAGTAAAAAAGATACTTCTTCCCCTCTCCAGAAAAGTATGATCCAATTACTGAGAGATATTGGTTGGATAAATAGAGGGTCGACCGTTTCCCAGGAGGCTTTAGTAGCCCTGGGGAAAAAGGTAGATTTATGGGATTGGTTGGAGAACTTTTCTCATCTAGGATGTTTAAAGTCATGTGCTTTTGTAAAGTATCGACTGTATAGCTATATGAAACCTCAGGCCTATCTGCATTTATGTCCCTCCGTAAGGCTTAGACGGTTTATTATTGTTTTCCGTTTGGAGCAATTACCAACCTTTTATAACGTGGGATTGAGGGAAAAAATTGCAACTGTTGATAGAATATGTCGTCTATGTGCTCTTTCGGAATGCCTGGAGACGGCCAAGCACCTACTGACTGAATGCTCTATAATGAGACGCTCAATTGTTAAATACCTTGGAGAATTTGCTCACAACCTGGAATCTATACCCGAAAATCAATTTTGGTTATATTGCACTAATACATCTAATATGCATCTTTTTATTGCATTATACAATGTATGGCTACAGATTGAAAAAGTGCTAGGCATTCTGATTTAAAATGACTAAAAGTGTTTTTATATGAAGGTTTTATTAAGATTTTGGATTCCGTAAAAGTTGTATGTTCTTAGATATATTTATGTATTTTTATATTTCACTCTTTCTCTTCTATTTTACGGTTTTTTCCTTCACTTTTTCTTTTATCTACACAAATGTATAAAGTGAAATTTTATTTTCTTTTTCTTTTCTTTGGTTATGTAAATGTAATATGTGTAAAGTTTGAATTTTTTCAATCTGTATCACATTAAAATTATTATTATTATTATTATTATTATAACCTGTGTTTGATCATTAAAAATGAAAACAGTATCGCTCACAAATGCAATGGGATATCTGCATCAATAAACCTGAGTTAGTAGGAGCCCTCACATTTGTAAAATCATTTCAGCTCAGAACATATTCTTATACATAAAGCCTCAAATTACCAAAGCCCACAGTCTATGCTGTGCTGGCTGAAAACCATCAGGCCTCTTCTCCCAAGGCCAGAGTTCAAACAGGTCTTATTGTATTTAGGATGTCACTTTTGAACTCTGTCTCCTAAAATAGCATGACTAGATGGTTGGCCTAATGGAACCTCAGACAATGGAGGCCCTGTGTCAGCAGACCCAGGTTAATTATTGGCTGAGAGACCTGCTAGCAGTGGTTTCACAATCCCAAGAACCTAAACTCAAAGCTGAAATTTAAAGATGCCCACAAATTTAATAACTTGTGTGAACCGATACTACTCACTCATTTAAAAACACATTTTGCACATTAGTCCACAACCATATCACTTAGATATGAACAGAAACATGTGTTATGATCCTCACATATTCATCTGTCACGTGAACTCGTATGTGCTGAATGGCACCAACGTTATAAACCACCCATACATTGCTTTTCCTATGGGAGGTGCAACTTAATTTGACAATTGCAAGGAGATCATCACCTCTCCCCAAAGGGGAGGCATCACCTTTGGGACTAGGGAGGTGAGCCTACTGTGCTTAACACCCGACCCCCTGACCGCAGGTGACATGGGAAGTGGGGTTCCTCTGGAGTTGACCCCCCCTTAGGGAACAGAAAAAGCCCCAGAGAGGGGTACAAGTCACCAAACCTTCCCCACAAACACAAACATCTTTATGGGATATGTGGACGCTAAGGTGTATGATAGTCCTATATCCTCTTTTGTAATGGCTGACGCGGCTTCTGGTGTCCCAGGGCTAGATGGAAGATAGTGGAGAGATGAATAGACCAGCCCCCTGGAGGCACTTACAGAGATATGTATGCCTTGGGCAGCTCTTCTGAAGTATAGAGAGAAATTTACAGGAAGCATTCTGTGTGATATAGATGGCAGTATGACAGGGGGCAGTGTTTAAAAGCTGTGTTCTACTAGAGGGACGACACAGGGTCTGCGCAGAGTTTTGCAAAGTGAGGTCAGGAGAAAGAATAGAGAAGAGGGTGACTGACTGTGACTGTGGGGAAATGTCTCAGGCCTACTCGCAGATTTATGAGGTCACTCCTCTCCATAGAATCGCTGCAGGCATTAACTGTGCACGTTTTAGAGCACAGGCCAAGCAAATATAATAACTTATCATAGCTACATTGATGGATGGCTACAAAAGCCTGCTCGGCATGTGTCCATCGATTCATAAAATCATTCCTAAGAGGTTATCATGCCTGTCTGGCCTGCGCAAAAGTTCAGCTCCTCCATTTCCAATGCTTTGTTGGTCATGACTTGTATCTGCTACGACTTCCAGCTAAGCTTCCATTGCTTAGGCGTTTAGCTCTGTTCTCCAGACTTCCACTTCTCCCACCTTTGCACCATCTACACCACTACCCGCTTCAAGTGGTGTCACCTTCTGGGCTGTCCACCAAGAGAACCCTGGAGTCTAAGTGGAGTCTGAGCACTCGGAGCTCTAGTTAACCTTTGTTACTGATTACCCCATGCTCTTTGCCCTGCTCTCCGATTTCCAAAGCGTAGCTAAGATACTCCTCTCCTGAATACCACATCAGTTGAATGCCTGATGGAAGGCACGGGCGTCTGCCCTGCGCGTCTTTCGCACTTGCGTCTTTGGTGTACCTGATTATCCATTGGACAGTGTTGGGAAGGTTAGAGGATCAGCACTGGATCACGTCGATTCCTGTGCGGCAATAGTGAGTGAAAGCCTGACAGTGGCAAGGGAGCCAGAGAAGCAATGGAAGGGTATGGAGTTGACCCCATAACCTTGGGTTGCCGTAGTAGCTCTGTGAACCCTTTAGCACAGGAGGACATACTTCAAATAATGGCCATAAAGCTGTAGGTTCACAGGTCCAATCAACATACTGTAGTGGTGCACACCAAACAGAGTGTGATTCCTCCACAAATTAGTACAACATAGGTGTCTAGGTGCTACTCATTACTCTCCTAGTAGTAGTTCTGTATCATGACTGTGCTAAATGCCTGAACATTGGGAACCACATGCGTGTATGTTAACATCTCATCTAGTAAGACACTTGAAGATGCAGATGAGTGCTGAACATTGCTGCTGCCTGCCCTCGAACACCTTCAGAAGCAAACATGATTCTACTGTGTTGCCTCCACCTTCAGACCACTTCCTCCTCCTTTACCAACTTTTATACCACCACCGCACATCAGTTCCCATTCAGTAGACAGCAGGAACTCCTGCCATTTAGGTGCCACAAGGAGGTATAAGAATGTAATGCTTGTGGTCTGTCGTATGCCGAATAATGCAGTCCCATTAATGGTTTAGAAAATGTTTAGAACTTTTTGTGATGGTACACTATCAAGAGAATCAACCAGGTGGACATGGGAACACACAGTGTATGTGCCATGGATGACAAAGAATCTGCATATACTGCAATGAGGATGCAACTCACATATATTTTCTTTTGTAATGGATCTCTATTGCCTTTCACATAAAATAGAGACATGTACAACAGAAGGACCAAGCATAATAACCAGGGTCCAATGGATCACAATACACAAGCACATTGTCATGCCTCTTCATGTCATCCAGGTCCATATTGATAGTCCTCTGTAAATTGAATGACAGCGAATATGGTTAACCAACATTGAGAGTTTCCTCAAAAGATTACTCATTTATACATTGTGACTGAATCAGCCATAATTTCTGGTTCTTAATTGTACTCTTCAGTTATATATACGTATATAATTGGTTATTTCTAACACTCTTAATACCCAGAGGTTTCTAAGCCCGGACCCGGAGATCGAACCTGTGTTGCACTGCGTCGTCTTGCTTCCAAGCCGAGCGTGTTGCCCCTGAGCTATCCTCACGAGACTAAATCAAAACCCATTCCCATCACCAGTAGTGTACATTAGATAACCTTCCTAATCGGGTCAGCTGGCCATAATGCTCCTTGCCATGTTCCACCGTTCTTCGGGGTCGCCACTGTAATACACTTTGGTAGGTTTTCTGCTCTCTCTGGCCTTATCTTTGTCCTTCTACGTCACTCTCAATTTTTTCACTTTTAGCAGGCAATTTGGACCCACCTAGCCAGGAATCTCTTAATCTTGTTCTTTTTTACAGGATTTGGGGCTCAATCTGGAAAAATGAAGATCTTTCTTTGCTTTTATTTGAGTTCTCTTTTCCCTAACCAATAACAAGATCCTCTTCTTATCTCTGATCTTTGAAACTTTCTTAAAGCATGGGAGCATATTCTGGCCCCTTTTCCGCACTGCTTTTGGGTGTAGCATCTGTTAACATAAATGGAGCCCTTGTAATGCAATTACAACTTGGAATTCAATTTCGGCACAGAGTACAGTGGATTTTCACCCTCTAATCCCAAAGGAAGCCCCAAAACACTGAGCTGTTCATTCTCACAACATTTTCCAGGTATTAGTTCTATTTGCCAGAGACAGATTTTTCTTTATTAGCGTGTCTACCTTCCTTTCCATCGTAGTCATCCTTAGCTCATTTCTCACTCCTGACCCCCTATAATGTTGTCCTCTCTGTTTACTGCTTTGGACAAAGCTAGGCACATGTACTTCACCAATCTTATCAGCAGACTCTGATCTTACCTACTTTGGAATAACTGAGTCTTATGATCTCTTCGGAATCATTTGAATCTTTTTCCCAGTTGGAAGTTCAGCGGAAGCGAATTCCAGATTGTGGAGCTTAGTGAGTGGAGAGTGCTCCAAATCCCAAATTGTTTGTACCCATGTGGGATGACGGCTAGCAGGGTTAAGGGGGTCCACTTAGGCACCTGCTTGGCTGGTAAGTGTGAAATATCTTGGAGAGGTATGCAGTTTCCCTCCCGTGCCAGGCCTACTGGAAAAGTTCATGGATTTTGAAGTGGAATCTTTCTTTGATTGGGAGCCAATGCAAGATCTTCTGTGCAGGTCTGATGCATTCCGACCTCCATAAGCAAGCCATAAGTGATGTGAGTCGCATAGCTCTGTGCTCCCTTGATTTTATGTGTGATATTGTTGGGAGTTGTTTATCAGACATTACTGTAATCAACTATCAGGAGACAACTGCAAGGACCAGGTTGATCTTTTGAGAACATTTGTTGGCAGAAAGACAAGTAAGTTATCATCCAAAATGGTGCCTAGATTTTACACATTCCGAGGATGATAGCTATCAGACCCATTAAAGCCAGATGGTCGAATAAGAGCCTAGTTCAGCCCAGTTGTCCGAAGAGAAGAAGGATCCTGCGTTTAGAAGAATTGAGGCATAGTTTGATGGTGTGACTCATCCAATTCTTGCACATGGGATCTGTCAAATCCCAACATGGCCGGGGTCATTTGCCACATTGTTTACATTTTAAGTGTAGCACCATACATCTGGCACCTGATTTTGTCAGACTCAATGATGTTGACCAGGTGTCATGCCTGCCTCCCCATCCGGGTCCGTTACTAAACCCAGGCATCCCTGTTTCCTTGCTTCCTCAGCCTTGAGAACGGCTAGACCGTTCTACACCCAATGGAAGCTGTTCGGGAGACGCTAATGCAAAGGTCACATGACCAGCAGACACTTTTCGTCAGCGCGTCGGTCAGACGTAAGTCAGCTGACACTATTTAGCAAGACGGAAGCCTTGCAACAGCGCTTCTGATCGTTATTGTTACCTCGCGTTCCGGAGCTGTTTCTGCTACTTTCTCGCAAACGCTACTTTCATTTCAAGGTGCGGTTGCCTTCCGCGTCCCTACGCAGTTCCCGGCAACAGTGCAGCTCCTCCTTGAGCTAGCTGCTAATCGCGCTCCTACGTGGCTCATTCTCTCCACATTCCCGCAGAGTCCCGCTCTGCCTAAGCCATTCCAGACTTTCAGAGTCCCGCTCTGCCCAAGCCATTCTAGACTCCCAGAATCCTCCTTGTTCCAGTGTCCACGATCCTGCAGAGTCCCGCTCTGCCTCAGCCAATCTGGACTCACAGAGTCCCGCTCTGCCTAAGCCATTCTAGACTCTCAGAGTCCTCCCTGCTCCAGTTCCCCACGATCCTGCAGAGACCTCTCTGCTCCAGTTCACCACGATCCTGCAGAGACCTCTCTGCTCCAGTTCCACGATCCCGCAGAGACCCGCAGAGCCCCCCTCTGCCTCAGCCAATCTAGACCCACAGAGTCTCGCTCTGCCTCTCTTCTACCGCCTAAGGACTTGCTGCTCTTGGACCAGGATTCCTCTTCTCTCCCACACGTGCACTGTACTCTGGACGCTTTCCTGTGTGCACCAACTCGTCTCTAGTGCGGCCCTCGTTCCGCCCGGGTTAGATTCCTCACTACCCTTTCCTGGTCGTTGTATCCTCGGACCCTTCAGACCATCTAAAGAGACTTCCTTGTCCTTACATCCAGGTCAGTGTTTACAACTTAGGTTTTTATTGCCCTTCTTATCTACCAGCATTCTAATCAGTTTGCTCTCATCAACAGCCTGGTGGATCTTGGTCCTCAAAAGCCCTTCTCACCAATAGCTCTCTTTGACTGTTTAAATTACTAGTCAGAGAGTGACATTGATTAGAAGGTTCCCTTTTATACACTACGCCCTACCTGTCATCTTACGAAGATAAGAAGACATCGAGTGTATCCTTTGTTACTACCAGCCCGTATCCTTTACGAGGGCCATTGAATTATTCTCCTGTGTCCATTGTGTTTCGTTGTTTCAACCCATATCATAACAGAATCAGAAGCCATGTTGGAAGAGTCAGATCCCCTGTCTGTCCTCACCCAACTGGTGTCGGACTTAAGACAGGAAATGATCACTGCTCAGGACACCATGCGCCATCGTATGGACGTAATGCAGGACGCCATACATGCCTCCTCACAAGGAAGGACTGTCCCGGTTCCCGTTGCATCCACTTCGGGTGCATCTGCACCACAAAGAGAATCCGTTCAGGTACTGATGCCAACCCAATTCCCTCTGGCTCCACCTGAAAGGTTTACGGGAGACCCAAAAAACTATCGCACGTTCGTTAATCAGTGCCGTCTCCACTTCTTGTGTAGACCCAGTTCGTTTCCGGATTTGACAACCAAGGCAGCATTTGTATTGTCGCATTTGGGGGGCACTGCTGCAGCCTGGGCAAACCCTTTGTTGGAGACCAATAGCCCTCTTTTATATGACTGCGATGCACTGCTGTCAGCTATGAGCAGGGTGTTCGACATGAGATATTCCACTCAGGCAACCGATTTGGAACTGTTGAATCTACAACAGGGTAGCCAATCATTAGTGGCCTATCTCGCACGATTCAATCAGTTGACCGCGGAAACACAGTGGCCAGAAGACAAGAAGACCGCAGTCTTCTATAAAGGACTGTCGGAGGAATTGAAAGACGCCTTGTCGACAGTCCCTGTTGTTCCATCGGGATACATGGAGTTGATCGATCTTGTGCTACAAATCGATGCTCGGAGAACCGCCAGAAAGGGCGAGAAGAAACCCTTTTTGTCCATACCGAATCTTCCAGGAGTTTCTCAGCCCTCTTCTGGTGAGCCCGAGCCTATGCAGATAGGTGCCATTCGGGGTCGGTTGTCCGCCTCTGAGCGAGAAAACCATCGCAGGAATAACCTATGCATGTACTGCGGTTCAGCGGAGCATCTACTGGTTGCTTGCCCGAAAAGACCGGCAAAAAAGCCGGGAAACGCCAAAGCTCGGCAATAGCGGGAGTCCCTATGCCGGGTACCAGAACGGACTCCGCTCTATCACTGAATGCTTCCATTGCAGTCTCGGTGTCCTTAAGTTTCAACGACATCACCGTTCAGACCCAAGCCATGATAGACTCGGGTGCAACTAATAGCTACATGGATACTGCCTTTGCCGGGCAGTCAAACATTCCTATGACCACGAAAACGGTACCTGAGTCCGTTAGGACAGTTGATGGTTCTGTTCTGTCTTCTGGTCTGGTAACAGAGGAAACGTTACCTATCACCCTATCCTTACCTGACGGTCACACTGAGAAGATGGTCTTTGACGTAATCACGGCTCCCCAGTCTCCAGTGATTCTGGGTCTGTCTTGGCTTAAACTACACAATCCTGTGATCGATTGGGTCACTGGTCATATCCAGTATCCGTCGGATCATTGTAATGAGAACTGCTTCTTGGATTCCGGTGGGGTTCATGATGCACCCGTCTTGGCTTTTCTCGAAGGGTTGTCAAGAGTAAACGCGCTGGCGTCTCCTAGGTCACTGATACCTCAGGTATACCAACGGTTTGCCGACGTGTTCGACAAGGGCAAGGCTGATGTATTGCCGCCACATCGCCAGTACGATTGTCCAATCGAATTGGTCTCCGGAGCCAAAACACCTACTGGTCGTGTTTACTCCCTTACCATACAGAAAGACGCTGTCCTGAGGGAATACATCAATAATGCACTCCGGACTGGGTTTATTCGTCCTTCTCAGTCCCCGGCAGCGTCTCCTTTGTTTTTCGTCCCTAAGAAAGAAGGGGACTTAAGACCCTGCATTGACTACAGGGCTCTCAATGCAATTACGGTTAAGAACCAGTACCCCCTGCCTTTGATCGACGTTCTGTTAGATCAGTTGGGCTCTTCAGTGGTTTTCACTAAATTGGACTTGAGGGGTGCTTACAATCTAGTAAGGATCAGGGCAGGCGACGAGTGGAAGACCGCCTTCAAAACCCGATATGGTTTATATGAGTACCTCGTCATGCCTTTCGGCCTGTGCAACGCCCCCGCGACCTTTCAGTTCTTCATGAACGATATATTCAGCGATTACCTGGATCAATTCGTGGTCATATATCTGGATGACATTTTGATATATTCAGCATCCTTAGAAGAACACATACAGCATGTAACCAAGGTACTGCAAAGACTCAAAGAGAATCACCTCTTTGTCAAAGCAGAAAAATGTGTTTTTCATTCCCGAGAGGTGGAGTTCCTGGGGTATGATATTACCAGCCATGGCGTCAGAATGAGTCAATCCAAAGTCAAAGCCATCCTGGGCTGGCCAGTTCCTGTCTCTATCAAGTCCTTGCAATCATTTCTGGGATTTGCAAACTTTTATAGGCGTTTTATCCATTCCTTTTCAAGAGTGGTGGTACCGCTGACTACACTGACCAGCCCAAAAAATCCATTCCATTGGACACCGGAGGCTCAGAGGGCATTCGATCGACTCAAAGAAGCGTTTACCACGGCTCCGGTCCTACAGCATCCGGATCCTGATTCACCATATATCATCGAGGCGGATGCTTCTAATCAGGCTATAGGCGCAATCCTTTCTCAAGGATGCAAGGACTCCGGGGTGGAACATCCGGTGGCATTTTTCTCTCGCAAGCTAGCCCCATACGAAAAGAACTACACGGTGACCGAGAAGGAACTGTTGGCCATCAAAGACGCCTTGCTCACCTGGCGTCACCACCTTCTTGGTGCCAAACACCCGGTGTCTATCTACTCTGATCACCGGAATCTACAGGCCATCAAAACCATGAAATGCCTTACGGCTCGCCAGGCCCGTTGGCATTCGTTTTTTGCCCAGTTTGACTTCCGCATATCCTACAGACCTGCTAGAGAACACACTAAAGCCGACGCATTATCCCGTCTGCACTCTAGGGTGGACAATGAAGACTGTACCAAACCTCTTCTACTGGCAGAACATGTGATCTGTGGTTGTTCTGTTCAACCTTCATTGAAAAAGGATATCCTAGACTGGGTAACGCATAACCAACGGGAGGTACATGACCTCCGTCTTAAAGTAAAAAATGGTCTTCCGTTCATGAACGGGCTTTTATACCTACCGACAGAGGAGACGCGTACCAAAGCCTTACATTGGGGTCACGATTCCTTGATAGCAGCTCATCCGGGTCAAAGGAAAACGCTAGAGCTTCTACGACGATGGTGCTGGTGGCCCAAAATGTCCAGAGATGTCGTGGATTACGTCTCGTCATGTGCCTTATGTGCACAATGCAAGAATTCACCGAGTAAACCTATGGGGTTACTACGCCCATTACCGATTCCTCACAAACCATGGTTTATGGTTTCCATGGACTTTGTAGTCGAACTGCCCTCCGTCCATGGATACGACACAGTCTGGGTAGTAATCGACTATTTTACTAAAATGGCCTTGTTCATACCCTGCCAAGGCATTCCTCCGGCTAAGATCCTAGCCGATATGTTCCTAAAAAACATATTTCGGTTCTTTGGTTTGCCCTCAGTTATCATCACTGACAGGGGCTCGCAGTTTGCATCTCGCTTTTGGAAAGCTTTAACGTCGGCTCTGCTTATGGAGGATCGCATGTCCAGCTCTTATCATCCTCAAACCGATGGGCAGACGGAACGGGCTAACGGTACTATGGAACAATACCTACGCTGTCTGTGTCTTCAATACCAGTCTTCTTGGTTTTCGCTGTTACCGGCAGCCGAGTTCGCATACAATAATTCTTGTCATTCCTCCACGCGTATGTCCCCGTTTTATGCTCTTTATGGGCAGCATCCGCGATCCATCCCTGCGGACTTGGAGCTTACCGACACAGTACCTGAGGCAACTGTCAAATTGAAAGCTCTGGCCACCCTTCATACCAGAGTAAGGGGGCATCTATTGAAGGCCCAAACCAGTGCCAAACACTATGCTGACCGGCATCGGACGACTGCCCCACAATACATAACTGGTATGTCTGTCTGGTTGTCTACCAAAAACCTGAAGATCCCGGGTAAAAGGAAACTACTGCCTCGTTTCATTGGGCCGTACAAAATAACGCAAGTGATCAACCCCGTTGCTATACGGCTGGACCTACCCGCTCGCTGGCGGGTACATCCGGTGTTCCATGTGTCCTTGGTCAAGCCTTGTTCCTCAAGAACCCGGTTGCCCGTCCGGCCTTTGGCAGTTTCCGTGAGAGGCACTGATGAATATGAGGTTCGTGCCATTCTAGGTATGAAAATGCGGGCCGGGATTCCTCACTATCTCATTGACTGGAAGGGTTATGGTCCGGAAGATCGATCCTGGGAACCTGTGTCAAACATCCATGCTCCTGTTTTGCTACGTCGTTTTCATGCAGCAAGGGGTGTGGGGCGCCCTTTGGGGGATGGCACTGTCATGCCTGCCTCCCCATCCGGGTCCGTTACTAAACCCAGGCATCCCTGTTTCCTTGCTTCCTCAGCCTTGAGAACGGCTAGACCGTTCTACACCCAATGGAAGCTGTTCGGGAGACGCTAATGCAAAGGTCACATGACCAGCAGACACTTTTCGTCAGCGCGTCGGTCAGACGTAAGTCAGCTGACACTATTTAGCAAGACGGAAGCCTTGCAACAGCGCTTCTGATCGTTATTGTTACCTCGCGTTCCGGAGCTGTTTCTGCTACTTTCTCGCAAACGCTACTTTCATTTCAAGGTGCGGTTGCCTTCCGCGTCCCTACGCAGTTCCCGGCAACAGTGCAGCTCCTCCATGAGCTAGCTGCTAATCGCGCTCCTACGTGGCTCATTCTCTCCACATTCCCGCAGAGTCCCGCTCTGCCTAAGCCATTCCAGACTTTCAGAGTCCCGCTCTGCCCAAGCCATTCTAGACTCCCAGAATCCTCCTTGTTCCAGTTTTCCACGATCCTGCAGAGTCCCGCTCTGCCTCAGCCAATCTGGACTCACAGAGTCCCGCTCTGCCTAAGCCATTCTAGACTCTCAGAGTCCTCCCTGCTCCAGTTCCCCACGATCCTGCAGAGACCTCTCTGCTCCAGTTCACCACGATCCTGCAGAGACCTCTCTGCTCCAGTTCCACGATCCCGCAGAGACCCGCAGAGCCCCCCTCTGCCTCAGCCAATCTAGACACACAGAGTCTCGCTCTGCCTCTCTTCTACCGCCTAAGGACTTGCTGCTCTTGGACCAGGATTCCTCTTCTCTCCCACACGTGCACTGTACTCTGGACGCTTTCCTGTGTGCACCAACTCGTCTCTAGTGCGGCCCTCGTTCCGCCCGGGTTAGATTCCTCACTACCCTTTCCTGGTCGTTGTATCCTCGGACCCTTCAGACCATCTAAAGAGACTTCCTTGTCCTTACATCCAGGTCAGTGTTTACAACTTAGGTTTTTATTGCCCTTCTTATCTACCAGCATTCTAATCAGTTTCCTCTCATCAACAGCCTGGTGGATCTTGGTCCTCAAAAGCCCTTCTCACCAATAGCTCTCTTTGACTGTTTAAATTACTAGTCAGAGAGTGACATTGATTAGAAGGTTCCCTTTGATACACTACGCCCTACCTGTCATCTTACGAAGATAAGAAGACATCGAGTGTATCCTTTGTTACTACCAGCCCGTATCCTTTACGAGGGCCATTGAATTATTCTCCTGTGTCCATTGTGTTTCGTTGTTTCAACCCATATCATAACACCAGGGGAGCTAAATATTGAAAAGTATAGGGAATCGGGCTGATCCTTGTGGGACACTACATGTGGTGTTTCTGTAATATGAGAGGAAGGTGTTGAGCTTGCCGTGGTGGGCATAATCATACAGAAAAGATTTGAAGCATTCAAGAGACTTACTTCCAGTTCCAGTGACATTAAAAACACCATTGAGAAGTTCCTTGTGATAAACAGTATTGGAGGCAACAGAAGGAGGGTGCAAGGTAGGCTTTGACCTCTGGGTGTGAGAAGTTCCTGCCTAATGTTCACCGGAGCGGACTTAGTTCCTCACTGAGGGTGTAATTTATCGGGATGCTGTTGGATTCCAGTTGTGCAACAGTGTTTTGTGATCCAAGGTATGTTTGCATTTTAGCTCCCACTGGGTGTTCATTTCCCTATTCGCCTTGTGCGCATGATGCACTATCACTGAGTGACAGACAGATGCAATTTGTTAAACAGGGATTTGCGGGCAGAATGGCGCACAAATCCAGTTTTATTCGGCGCAAATAATTCATGAATCAGGGCCAGAGTCTGTAACCAATTTTATTCCATTTTAACACTGGTATTGTGAATCACTACGCTATGAGGGTTATATATAATAGATTGTATTATACACATATGACCTATAAGCTTATATTCACTTCTTTGTTCACCCCCTAAACCACCTTCATCAGTACATACAAATGCATATCCGGAACCCCACACATCCATCTTCAGCCATTGATAGTAACTACCAATCCTGATAGTTTCCCTTCTGGACCGTTCCTTCCCAGCAAGTGCATGTATACCCTTCTAGTATCATGTATATGTCCCCTCAAAGTCAGAATATCTACTCCTTCTGATATGAGGCCAATGCCTGAGGGACTCATGGAGGTCTCAGGTCAGGTGGGACCTGTAATGTGTCCCACATCTCGTGCCATACATTAGAATGTCCACCCTCCCTTCTGGTTTCAGACCTCCTTGTGACATTATCCATTTCAGCTTGCACCCATTTCCTTGCATCTTGCAGGCAGCTATTGTAAGGCAGTGCACCCACTGACTTCCAGGACAATTGCTATTGTGTGCTTGGCCAGTATCAAACACAGTGATATTACTTCATACAGCATCCTATGCCTCTTCCCTTTCTTGACAGGCAACCGGCCCAGCAGGCAGTATTTCATGGCTGTTTGGATTCTCACCTGCGTCAAGTTATTCATTTTTTCTATTACATGTTCCCAGAAGATCCTTATCTGGGGACAGTCCCACCACATATGTGAATATGTCTCTAGTTCTGTGTTGCAGTGCCAGTAGTTTGGGCTCCTATCCCCGTTTCTTAGCTATCACCACCGGTTTGATGTATGCCCTCATTATACACTTATACTGTATCCATGGAAATCGGGGCATTCCTGGATACTTACTTCGTGTGCAGTAGTGGCCTAGCCCACTCACTGATAGTAGTTCCCCCATATCCAAATTCCACTTTTCTCTCACTGTCGCTCTCCCATTACATCTCGCCTGGACAACAGCAGCAAATACATATATCCGTTATACGCCGTCCACCACGTGCTGAATCGAGCTATTCGCCGCATGCATGACAGGCATAGCGTCAGAGAAAGAGAAGGATAGAAAGAGCTGAAAATCATCAGCATATAGAAATGACAGAACATTCCAAATTGTTTGATAATATCATCAAGTGAAGAAGTGTAAAGTGAGAAAAGAAGAGGATCAAGTACTGATCCTTGAGGTACACCATGATGTAAAGTAAAGTTAGAAGAGGAATTTCCACCCCAATTGATAGAAAACGAATCATCAGAGAGATAGGATTCAAACCAGCTAAGGACTGAGCCAGAAATCTCTAAGAAAGGCAAAGAAGAAGTGTACATGCATGCTGCAATTAACGCTTACGGCAGGCATTTTCAATGGGCCTCATTACACGGACGGCGGTAAGGGTTAACGGTCACCGTTAATGGCAACGGTGACCGTTAACCCTTACCGCCGTACTACGAGGTCCCTTTGCGGGTCGGAGGAATCAACGCCTGCTTCTTGCAGGCGTTAAGTACCAACCCGCTAAGGGACCTCGGAGCTAATTACGGCACCGCAATATTGCGGTGTCGTAATTAGTGCCTTCCCCATTCCCATAGAGCCCTATGGGGCAGAAATGGGAATGGGGAAGGGCAATGGCGGAAGGGGGATTTACCGCCCCTCCAACCTTGGAATGGGGCGGTAAATCCCCTTTCCGCCAAGGCGGTGCCGGTAATTTACCGGCATGGTCCAGGGTGCTAATAGCACCCTGGATTACCGCCTTCCGTGTAATGAGGCCCAATGAATTACCAAGTGGATTGGAAATATCATGTAATCAGTAAACCTAGCGTATTTGCCAGGTGGAGCAGGAAAGGGGCACATTTATAAAGTCTGAACCAATTCCCACCACAGGTATATCATGTAAAATCCCAAGTATTGGTCAAAATGGTGGTAATCATTAAAACCTCTTTTGCTACCACTTTTCATTAACCTGAGAGCCTCAAAGTGGATTTTGCTTACATTCTCCAAATATTGCTTTCATGTTTCCTGGTATTATGTGAATATCTGGACAGCTTTTTCTGAATTTGTGAGAGTCCAAAAAAACTGCCAGGGGCATTGTTATTTGCAGTATAAGGGGATCTCTGGTAGGTCAGACTGAGGATGCGGACACAGAGGCGCATAGTACATTACTGTTTTACTAAGTGAAGTAAACCTCTTCTAGTCCCTACTTCTAAGATGATTTCCCTATGCTATATAATATTAAAAAGGGACTCTCACAACCTAACCTAACAGTACTCTATAGAAGGAAGGATCCTTATGTTTGGTTAAGGGTTACTTCACCCCTGGAAATAGAGGTGGCTGGTCTCTGACCTAGACCCCGGAGTTCGGACAGATTCTTGTGTGTTGAAATGTAAGGATGTTTTCAAAATAAAAAATGTCTGTCAAAGTTCTTGTTATGTTCAAAACTATGTCCTCATCCCACCAGAGGATGTTCTCCCTTCTCCAGGGATATAGAAATTTGCACCTGGTGTCTTGGTACCCCCCAAGTCCAAGAATATTAATTTCTGGTCCCTTCTGGGCTCTCACGCCTGCCATCCTCAGGTAGACACTGGAGTTCCTTGGCTTGGCTCACTGTCGTTTTACCTTCCAGTGGTTTGGTGTTTCTATGTCTGCCCCTTGTATGCTTTAGGCTTCTCTTGCCCCTTTGTTTGTTCATCTTCATTCACCCCATCCTGGGATATGCTCTTGAATGGCCCCTTGCAGGCTACGTGCTTCTCTTGCCCCTTCGCTTGTTCGGTTTTATTCACGTCCCCCGCAGGGGTATGCTCGTGGTTGGCCCCTTGCAGGGTGCGTACTTCTCTGTCCATTCTGCTTATTTCGGTTGTGTTCACCCTGTCCTCGGATGTGCTCATGGTTAGCCCCTAATGGGCTGCATACTTCTCTATCCCTTCTGCTTGTTTGGTTTCGGTCACCCCACCCCGTGGTGTGCACTCTGTTGGCCCTTTGCAGGCTATGGGCTTCTCTGGCCCCCTCCGTGGCATCACTCCAAGTGGTCATGTCCTGCTAGGAATATTGGCGATCGTACTTCTCGCCTTTGGTGGTGGCACTTCCTGTCTCAGCTCCCCCTCTCTGGCTCAAGGTTCCACCTTTGTCAAAGCTACAGATGTCTCCATGCTGTCTCTGGATTCCACCCAACACAGCATCTGCTTTGTATTCAGCTCTTCCTCTGCAGAGTTCTGCAAGCCTGCATGCCTCACTCTATGGAGGATGCTCCCCTCCTCACTGTTTGTTCGTCAGACTGTAAGTACCTCCCTGGAAAGGAAGAAGAAACTTGATAGGTGCTGGCTTCCACAAGAAAGTGGCAACAAATACAGGTCAGAAACCGAGCTTTCCACCTAGTAGGGGCACTGCACACAACTGCCCTGCTCACTTCCCAATTAAACAATAAACATGTCAGACCTATAGGGTAGGGTGGGTGTTATTCTTCTTTGGGCCTTCCTTGTCCCCATAGGGTGGGTCACCCCCAGTGGGATCCTGCTTGCCCTGTGCCCGGGTAGGTGTTGCATAGCTGGTTCATCTCCCTAGTCCCAAAGTTCGTTGCTCCCCCTTGGAGAGAAGGGATGAATTATTTGGATTTACCACAGAACATACATCTATTAGCTCATACAGATAATTATGAAATGACCCGTCTTCGCTTTTATCTTTCCAAATGTTGCTACATTTTATGTTTCTCTTTTTAACTAAAATAATTACTTTTCCCCTGGTAACTTATGTATTTTAATATGGCCTCCATTCAGCTTGCTGCTTGTTTTTACATAAATTCAGTTATTTATTTTATTTTTTTATTTTGTAAAGTATTCACTGTGCCTGTTATGCTTCAGAATGCCTTATGGGAAGTACAGAGGTGTGTGAAGAGTTAGGGGAACATAGAGCCATACGTCTGTTTAAAAGATGTTTTTTGATGTTTCTGAAAATATCGAATGTAATTCCTAATATGGAGAAGCCAAGTCCAGAAACCATCTTGTATCAACAACCTGTTTATTGAACCAATCTAATACATTTCCTTTTAGTTTAGCTACTCAATCCATTTACAGCTCATTATCTTAACCATCTTATTAAGGTGGTTGCTGGGCTTTTTATGAACATGGAATGCAGTGTACCCACACCGGGCAGGGCAAGGAAAGTGGCCAGACGGACTAGTCACTGTAAATACCATATACAGATAAGCAACAAACAAAAAAAATCTGGCAAGAGAGTGGAAAGGCACAAGGAGGGCCAATGAAAGGCCAGGAAATGAAACCAGAAATGGGGAAGCGTGAGGAAAAGAAACAGATGAAGCAGGAGAAGCAGTGCTTATAGAACCAGCAGCATGAAGAGAGAAGAAGGCACTGACAGACACCATGGGTGCTGAAGGAGAGCCTTCCACAGGAGAGCCTTCCGCAGGGCCTGAGACTTAGAAGAAAAGAGATATTGGCGGTCCTGGGCCTTCTTGGCAGCTTGGCCCAATTGCTGTGGCTGATGCCGCAAAAGGTCCTAGGAGATGGACCTCTTAGAAACCTGAAGGGGTATTACCCAAATTGTTCGTTTACAATTGTTCGAATGAACAATTGACCGAATTTAAAGGGTCACAATTGACCGCATATTTATATATATATATATATATATCGCTTTGGTAATATATATATATATATATATATATATATATATATATATATATATATATATATATATATATATATATATATATATATATATATATGGGGTTTTGGGCGGGTTTGGGTTGGGTGGGGGGTTGCGGGGGGTTTCCCCCCCGCATATATGTTACAATTGACCTTCACAATTCGGTCAATTGTGAAAAGGTCAATTGTCATTCGAACAGTTGTAATACGAACAATTCGTATACAACCCCTGAAGGTACTAGAACAGCTTTCCATAGAGAAGCTCACCAAATGCCTTAAGAGTGTTAAGAGGACAATACACTTTTTTAGTGAAGGTGAGAATGGCACCATATCCCTTACAAGGGAGCAGGTGCACAATATGCTTTAGAACTGGGAAGGGCAGTATTTGTTTTAACAGTGAGCTGGAACACCATAGGCTATACATGTGAGAGCCCCTCTACTGAGGGTGAACATGACCAAATAGCCGGTTCTGAGGGAAGATGTCCATTGAGGAGGGTCTACATCCACATTTTAGCCCACTGTGCCTCTCCAGAAGAGAAATGTCAAAGCTAAGAAGCAAAATCCAGACGTGGACTCTGTGAGGAGCCAGGAATGAGACGCAGACACAGAGGACTCATGCTTTGGTTATCAACATTTATTCAAAGTAAAAAGGGGTTTGGAAAATGCCTCACTGTCCCTATTCTAGGAGATATTTCCCTACTTCAACATAAACTAAGGGTCTGCCCTGTGTCAAGATGTCCAAAGCAAAAATGTCCTGTGTCGAAAGTCCTATTCTAGCCCTCACATTCTAAAAGTAACTCAAATGTGTTAAGGGTAATGTCTTTGGCTGTGGAAGTGTACAAATGTTCAAAGAAAGATGTTATTCCAACACAAAAGTTCTTGATGGATAATGTTCAAAGTTCTAGGGAATGGCTCCCTTCCTCAACACAACAGTTCACCAAAACAACAAATGTTCTTTATAACCCCAGGGGATATCTCCCTTCTCTTGGCGTTGCAGTCCACATTTGGGGAAATGGTCTCCTTTCCCCATGTCTGTTCAAGAAAACTTCCACACTCCTTAAGGCATGAACCTACCATAGGGTTCTTTGGTCAACAAATTATTTCAATATAACATAAATTGCAAGTCCCACCTTTCTGGGATACCTGGTGTACTCCCCTGCCAGGTTGTTCTCCACATTCACTGTGACTTTATTCAAAACTTGGCTTGGCCTGGTGTATTCTCGTGTCAGGGTTTTTCACTTTATGCATTTAACTCACAAACTTAACTTTGCCTGGTATACTCTCCTGCCGGGACTTTACATTCAGTTCACTTTACATACTTTTAAATAAACCTTTATGTTAGCTTGGCAGGCAATTAGACCATTGCTGGGAAAATCAGTAAGATTAGACATACAGTTGATAACAGTGCGTAACCATTCTGCAGCTTACACACACAGCAGAGAAATGCATCCATAACAGGTCTACAAAGGCAAAACATAGTGAGGCATGCAACAACTTTACAGACAGTGAAATCATAAGTAATTTTAGAGTGATTGCATTTAGGCTAAATGCACACAGAATTCTGACCTGATGTCTTTCGGCCTAGATGTGTTAGGCAGCATTCCAATGAAGAGCCCTTCACCGTCCTCTGTCCATGTCAGTTCTTTCAGCCATTCTCCACCTTTGGGGGTCCAGAATCTTTCCACTTCATCAATATACTATGCTTTGCTATTACACAACCCATGTTTACAGAGGTTCTGAGTCATGCGATGAATCCTGTGGAATCATCACTAATTCCCAGGTGGCAATCTTCTCCTCCTTGGCCAGGGAAAGGCAGCTGTTACCTGATCCTGATCCTGACCCTGGAGGTGGTGTCAGGAGGGAGGATCATGGAAGGTGAGAAGAATACCTGGGAGAGTTGGTGGCTCCAACGGCAGGGATGCAATCCTCTATCCCAAGGTTGTCCAACATACGGCCCGCGGGCCACAATGCGGCCCTCCAAGCCATTTCATGTGGCCCGCGAGGCTGTACAGACAACATTGAACAAATAAAGAAATACACCGGGCCGTGGTGGAGGACTGTTACTGCCTCTGGTGCCCCCTAAAAGGGGGGGGGGGGGCACCAGAGGCAGTAACAGGCCACGGCCCAGTTTATTTATTTATTTGTTCAATGTTTGTCGGGTCCGTGGACCCGATTACTTTATTTATTTCTGCAATGTTGGGCGGTCCCAACATTGCAGAAATAAATAAATTAATCGGGTCCACGGACCCGGCAAACATTGAACAAATAAATAAATAAACCAGGCCGTCTCGGAGGACTGTTACTGCCTCTGCCACGGCCTGGTTTATTTATTTATTTGTTCAATGTTTGTCGGGTCCGTGGACCCGATTAATTTATTTATTTCTGCAAATAAATAAATTAATCGGGTCCAAGGACCCGACAAACATTGAACAAATAAATAAATAAACCAGGCCGTGGCGGAGGACTGTTACTGCCTCTGCCACGGCCCGGTTTATTTATTTATTTGTTCAATGTTTGTCGGGTCCGTGGACCCAAATCAATCGGGTCCACGGACCCGACAAACATTGAACAAATAAATAAATAAACCGGCCCGTGGTCTGTAACTGCCTCTGGTGCCCCAAGCACCAGAGGCAGTTACAGGCCACGGCCCGGTTTCAGGGGTGCAGAGTATGCGGGTGCTCCGGCCCCCCAGGCCGGAGAGAAGAGACGCAGTATGGATGGTCCTTTGTTCCATCCATACTGTGTCTCTCTCTGGCGGCCCGGGTAAAATCCGGGTAAAAAACAATGTTTAAAAATTGTGGGACGGATGCAAAGCAAGATGCTCTTGTTTTGCATCTGTCCCTCAATTTCTAAAAATCGTTTTGGTTCGGGTATACTTCTACATCTGTGTGCACGGATGTAGAAGTACACCCAACCCAAAACGATTTTTAGAAATGGAGTCACAGATGCAAAGCAAACCTGTCCCTCAATTTCTAAAAATCGTTTTGGGTTGGATGTATTTGTACATCTGTGCACCCCGCTTGGCAAGAGGGGTGCACAGATGTAGAGGTACACCCAACCCAAAACGATTTTTAGAAATGGAGGCACAGATGCAAAGCAAGTCTGTCCCTCAATTTCTAAAAATCGTTTTGGGTTGGATGTATTTGTACATCTGTGCACCCCGCTTGGCAAGAGGGGTGCACAGATGTAGAAGTAACCCAACCCAAAACGATTTTTAGAAATGGAGGCACAGATGCAAATTAAGTCTGTCCCCCAATTTCTAAAAAATCGTTTTGGGTTGGGTGTATTTGTACATCTGTGCACCCCGCTTGGCAAGAGGGGTGCACAGATGTAGAAGTACACCCAACCCAAAACGATTTTTACAAATGGAGGCACAGATGCAAAGCAAGTCTGTCCCCCAATTTCTAAAAAATCGTTTTGGGTTGGGTGTATTTGTACATCTGTGCACCCCTCTTGGTAAGAGGGGTGCACCGATGTAGAGGTAAAATGTACCCAGCGGGATCAAACCTGTGTTGCTCCTGAGCTATCCTCCCGAGACTCCGAAGATCTGAAGTACATTTAATGATACAGAACCAGAACTATTGAGCAAGTCTAACATCATCTTCATCATCATCAGAATAAATCAACACTGTTGTGGTTATACAAGAGCTAATATATTTAAAGGGATGGAATTACTCCGAATGTAGCAGCACTATTCAATAACCCAAAGTGCTTAAAGGATAGTTCCGGGACTTTTTTTTTATTGTCCCTACGGGTCGGCCATGTGTTTGTAAGCATAAATCGGTAGATCGTAGGAAACTTTCCTATGGATCTTACCCGACTTTTCGCCCATTATCGCACTCGAAATCAGCCTCCATTTTGTGATAATCCTATCATTCCGCCGCATCGACCTGGCTCACCTGCCTTTGCGGCACTAAATCAAATCCCCCGCCCCTGAAACAGACTTTATCAAAACATTCATATTCCCCGCCTCTATCCGTGACGTGACTGAGCTGCGTAGGCAAACGCGCCCAGGCGTCTTCTACGCGACTCCACACAGACCCCGGAAATCAACACAGATCAGCTCACAATACAGCGCACCACAATTCGGAATATGAAACTGTACTTTGAAATCAAACCGCAAGATTGTAAATGTGGTAAAGTACATTTATTTGACATCAAATGTTTAGAGAATATTCAGCGATTTGCATTTTTATTTGCTCATGTTCCAAAAAGTTCGTATTGAGGAACGCGATGGTCCTTTGCTGTACACAGGGTCTTAGAGCATCTCACAATACAGCACCACAATTCGGAATGTGAAACCGTGGTTTAAAAGCAAACGGCAAGATTGTACATTTGGCAAAGTACGTTTATTGGACATCAAATGTTTAGAGAATATTCAGCGATTTGCATTTTTCTTTGCTCTCGATCCAAATTAGTTCGTCTTGAGGGAAGCGATGTTCGTGTGCAGTACACAGGGTGTTGGTTTACGATAAAAATAAGCTCTTCTGTCGCACTGATAATCGCATGGCTGTTCCAACAACGAGGCACTAGGCCACCACAACGGTAGGTATGTTGCATCTAACCGTTAGTACCGCGTAAGGGCATACTTGTACTTGGCGATCGTCCCATAAAATGGTCAGGGTGGTAACGTTGTTCACGCGGAGAAGCAACTGGCGGCTGTAGAAGCCGTCCGCCGGTGTCTGGTACTCGTGACACAGACAGTAGTGAATGATGTACCTAAAAACATAAAAAATGAAATTAGTCTCACCATCAGATCCTTATTAAAATTATTCATTTCATAGCGAGGACAGCGCTACTGGGTGTACACAAGTGTTTAAAGGCGTGGCGAGGCATGGAGGGGGGGGGGAGTGGAGTACAAGGTAAGTAGCATAAAATAATAAATAAATAGGGCCAGCTGGTGGCAAGTGCAAGGTAAGTGCAGAACAAGTGCTGGGAAGGGGGGGCTGTAGGATACTGAGACAGTCCCCCAGTGCAGGGGTTGACAGGGAGGCAGTGCAGGTGGAGAGTGGAAGGGCCCAGGACCGAGGTCGCAGACAGTGGACCAGTTGTAGCAGGGGAGAGGGAGAGAGAAAGCAGAAGCAAAGAGGAAGGTTTTGAGGTGCTTCAGTAAAAGCAGATGGTTCTCCTCCAGATAGTGCGCGGTAGAAAACACTATGCCACATAGAACGAACAAGTACAACTGAACCCGTCTTTAAAGCCACTGTATAGTAATGAAATTGCGGTATAAACTCATCAAAAGTTACTTACATTATATTTGCATTTTCCATTGTGTCTCTGTGTAGGGCAGACCCGAAACACCACTCCTTCTTTGCCGACGTTACTTCTTCTAATGAACGTGGCTCATCGTTTCGTTTCTGAAATTTTATTCATTATCTTTTCTTAGTCTTTCAGGATGGTCCCGGCCTGTCAAGGTCAAATCACAATAGAACCTTATATTGGGTCGTGGGCCGTTCCGCCACCCGAGCAAAACATCAAAGCAGCTGACCTTCACTTTGAGCGAGCACACATTTCTAGTTAGCTCCAGTTAGTGTAAGGGCATCTTGTCTGCGTGCCTTTTTTTTTATTGTCCCTATGGGTCGGCCATGTGTTTGTAATACGGAAACATTCTATAATTTTTGTAAAAATGATTTATATTACTGTTTGGTTTAATTGCAATGGGCCTGCAACATGAGGAGACTCGAGAGAACAGACAATCGAATTACAATCATTTAAACCGTGATGTGTATTTCTCAATGAGCTCTGCTTTAGGTGGACATGGAACAGAGGCAATGTTGGGTGGCAATGCAGTTGTCCCCTGCATAGGTTCGTTCACCACTCCATGTATGTGCCTATCGAGGACATCTACGATAAGTCTCTCAATAAACTCATATTGCATATCCTCAAACACTGGTTTGATCACCCATTGTTTACTTCTTTTAGTGAAGGCCTTATTGTAGCGAAGCGTCCCTAAAGTTCCGGTCGTCCTACTTTGTTGACGGCCAACATTATGGTTATGTGCCAAGACCGCTAGAAGAGTCCGATTTATCATGCCTTCCATGCCAAAATGCAATCTTTTGGGCCTGTACTTTAGGCACATATTGTGGAACACCTCCAAATCTCCTGTGTGGCAGAATTCCGTGAGTCCCCTCAAATCTCTTGTTATAGTTTTATCAAATACAATCTTTTCAATGGCCTTGTGAGTGGGTGATGAAGGAATCAACCACTTCTTCTTCCGTGCCTCCTCTGTGGACAAATGGCCATGTTCACATTTGTGGAAATGCTCATTTGTCGACCATCGATGTACGTTGCTACAGTGCAACATTACTGACCGCCATTTTTCCAGTAGAATTTCCAACGACCCTTCACATGTTTTTGAGCTCCACCAAAGATGGTTGCTGATTGACTTGGACCACTGTGAAATACCTTGCATATCTTTTTTTTTTCCTGCAGCCGACAATTTTTTATTGATTGATTTTGCAAGATGCCAAACGTCAAATTGGTGATTTATATTTTTGTACTGTTCTCTCATTGTCTTGGCAATTGAAACGTGTCTGTCCGTGGCTATCAGGTCGATCACCATTCCCCGCGATTGTAGTTCTTGCAATGATGCTACAAAGCCAACTTTCTCCATGGCCACTGAGGATGTACTTTGTGACACCTGCACGACCACCGAACTCACAATTTTCTTACTTTCCATGTCCTGAAAGTGGTAGGTGCAGTACTTGGCTGAAAATCCTGGACTGTCGCATTGTCCATCACCGGCTAGCCTGAAGCGTTTGCCCGCGAATGTACTTTCCATTGACATTTTTTCCATTCTCCAAGCTTCGCTGATGGCTGGAAATAGATAATCGGTTTGGTATTTGTAGAACTGACTTTTCGCAATGAAATGGATTCCCACAAACTGAAAGAAATACTGTAACTTTTTAAAACTTGAACCACTAAAAAGTGCGGCCGCTGCACAAAGTAGATTGCCTGCTGGCAGTTGCCCCAGCATGGGTTGTGCAGACCATGCGAACGGATGATATTGTGTACAGGTGGCATGTATTTTAAGGTTAGTGCCTCGAATTGCACGAGTCACATTAATCAATGGCTCCCCACATACTTCCCCACCAACCCAATGCCCACATTTCATCATCATAATAATATCCATCAAACAGCTATCGAATACAATGAATTTGGCCTCTTTCCTTATACTGTCACTCTGCATCCCAGCTGGTTCGGCCTGTAACGTTGAGGACATGTCACTCGCATGAAAGGTACAATCTCTGATATCGTCTTCCGCTATGCTGAGTGATATTGATGGTGTTTCATTGTCGTCCACTTCATTCTCTTCCATTGCAACATCTGTTCCTTGTCCGGAGATGGGAGAAAAAAACAATGTCTTCAACTTTCGCGTGCTCTTATTTTTTGCGGGTGTGGATTCTGTGAATTGATCTACGACTGCATCCAAACTACCAGGAGGACATTCACTATCAATGGCTGGTGGTGGTATAGCTCCGTTGTCAATCACTTCATATTCTTCCCATTGGCACGATGCATCTCCAGTCTCAAGTCCCTGCCAAAAGGTTTGACAAGCAACATCTCTCGTTCGCTTCACTGTCTGTGTAGATCTAGTTCTTACACCCACTCGCAACTAGAGGACAGATTAGAAAAGGGATGTTCAGTTTAAACACAACTTACAGTATTGAACTATTGACAGTGAAAGACAACATAATATAGTGAACAGGACACTAACCTTCTTTTGCTTTCTTTTCTTTGAAACTTTCTTTCCTCGAACTTCAACATCTGGACGCTGTTGCTCCGACTCGTGTGTGCATGTCTCCACTTCCTCTCGCGCTGCAACGACTATACTTTCATGATAAGCACATCCATCACTCACTGAGGCTCCATCGACTCGCTGAAACATAGAACTTTCATTAGTATGTATAATAATATTGAAAACACAAAATGTACTTGGGGACCAATACCCATACGTACATCTCAATAGCAAAACACGAATGAACGCATTGTGTAGAACATTCAAACGACAATAGTTCACGCATTGTTGATCTAGTTAGATTGAACTGTCAAGATCCATACCTCGGGCTCCGCATAGACTTCCATTGATGATATTATTGAAGATGACGCTTCAGCAACTCCCTGAAACACAGTAATTGCATTAGTATGGTTTTCTATTTTGTTTAAAAGAACATAAACTTTCTGCAGGCGTCAACGGCTCATGTAAATAGACCTGCACAAATGATCAGTTGTCTAAAATAAATAATGGATATCCAAATATGATTCGATTTGCTCCATCGTTGGAAGTGTCACCACCCAGAGATCTGCATCAACTACTAGGCGTGATGTTCTTGTTGAAGAAGCTCCGTCAGCTCCCTGAAACATAGTACTTGCGTTAATAAAGAAGGAAGTATAGCGGATGTAATCACGTCATTTGATCTCGCATGATTGATCTGTCAGTATCCATACCTCGAAATGCATAAGAACATCAAGGGACGCTGTAACTGCGGTGCACACTTCTGCAAGCTGTTGCGCCGACCCGTAACTGCATGCTCCCCCTTCCTCTTGGACTAATGCTCCATCGACTCCCTGAAACATAGGACTTTCATTAGTAATGAACACAATATTGAAAAAAGAAGACACATAGGAGGGCGACGACAGAAGGACATACCAATGGCTAAAAACGAAAGAAACATTGTGTGTAACAATCACGCTACAAGAATGCAAGATCTGATGATCTCCATCGATGGAACTGTCCGGAAACGTACCTCAAGCATCTGAGTGACATCAACGGTGGTCGTCAATGCGTTGGACTCCTCAGCATCTCCCTGAAAGACAGTTCTTGCATTATTTTGGATAACAATAATTATAACTGAAAACAAAGACTAGAGGACGAGTACAAGGGTGTACCATTAGGTAAAATAATTACACGATAAATTAAAACTATTGATTTACATGCCTAAAACAAGTCAGTGGCAGAATAGCTAAGTAAGATTACCCGATAGGCGCTTGAAGTGGCTGATGACTGCAATAACGACACGGATGGAGAATCTTCCGCTTTCATATTGAGTGGATACATAAATGGGGAAATTATTGTTAGCTAATGCTACACACTACCGCAATGCCGAGAGATAAATACGTAAACTTGACTCACCAGTGGAGGGATGTGGACGAATAGAGTGGGAATAGCGGTTGAGAGCAATTTTCGCCTCGCTCGCGGTGTTTTCGTCCTTATTAGCAATGATGTGGAGTACATGTCTGGGCTAAAGTGCCTGCTGCAGATGCGGTATCGATCACCCCTCTTGTCCGCAAAGACTTCTAGGACTCTACTTTCTATCTCAGAGGCTGGATATCCGCAATATCGGACCCATTCTCTTATCTGATCTATTGTCTTAGGGAAAACATGCATTATAGTACCTTCAGATTTGTTATGGGTCTTCGAAGGGCAACCGCCAATGGAACAGGCAGGCATTATGGAAAGTTCTGAAAAGTAAAGATCAACAATTCTCTATGAATACCAATGTGTTAAAACATTAAATGACACATAAAAGGTTCAATGCAAGGTCCGTTTTGGTTCTTGGAACTATACATGTTATTCACATGCGGATAAGTATTTCAATAACTTTCAAAAAATAGAAAAAGTAATTTGACTAAACTCAGAACATGTGACTAGTTCCTTGCATGTACTGTCGTGAACGAAAAGAAAACATGGATGCAATTTGATGACTACTAGCAAATAGATATAAATTAAAAAATTGGACGCAAAATGATTATGGTACATGGACTTACCTTGACGAACAAACAGTTAGATGCAGGGATCAGAGTAGTTTCTTGTCGTAGAACAGGGAGCAGTTCACAGGTTGCAAACTGACGAGTTTGCTCAAAGTGGTCACGGAAGTTCACAGAGACGAAGAGCAGATAACCAGCACCTTCACGGGTTGACTAGCAAAGCGCAAAGAAGTTCTCATTAGAAATATGAAGTGGGTTATAAAGAATTCGAAACAGGGGTGTGTTTGTGAATGAATGACGTGTATATGTCGTGGCATTATGCGGTCTGCAGGGGGCCGTCCAGCGTGAGCGGGGATGCTTGGCAGGAGACACGGGGTCTGGAGGTAGACATGGGAACAACAACCCATGCTCTATAGACCACTTTGAAGTGTACATGGTCTTTGGCACCTCTTGGCCTTTATCGCTCCCTGACAGCTCCACTTGCCAGCACAAGTACCCCGGTGCGAACTGCCTTTGATAGGGCGGGGGGTGGATCGGGGCGGTGGTCGTGCAGACAAGACACAGGAAGACTCGTGAATGGAGACACACTTATGTGGATTGCAGGGGGCCGTCCAGCGTGAGGGGGGATGCTTGGCAGGAGACACGGGGTCTGGAGGTAGACATGGGAACAACAACCCATGCTCTATAGACCACTTTGAAGTGTACATGGTCTTTGGCACCTCTTGGCCTTTATCGCTCCCTGACAGCTCCACTTGCCAGCACAAGTACCCCGGTGCGAACTGCCTTTGATAGGGCGGGGGGTGGATCGGGGCGGTGGTCGTGCAGACAAGACCCGTTTGCCGCAGGGCCTCACCAAGGAGAGGCCATCCAACTGAATGTAAGAGGATGGCTGCAGGATCTACTACATGGAATGCAGGGGGGTGAGTTTATAAATACCTCACCCTCCCAGGAGAATATACACTAGATTCATTTAAAAAATCAAAACAACCATTGTTAAAATATATGTTGGGCTTTATTTTAGATTTTAATTAAACATAAATAATAAACATTACACATTGTAAAGTTGAGGTTGCAGCACATCGAGGGAAAATCCGCGGTATTGTCCACTGTCACTGGGGAAATGTTGTCTAATGGCAAGTACCGCACAGGCAGGTATTACTCTCCGAACGCGGTGTCCGAGCCTCCCGTGAAGCCACCAAGTGAAGCAACGATAGGCCACCAGCCTGTACCACCTGTGAAAAAAAAAGATGCAAACTGTATTAAACTGACCAAACTTTCTTATCAATGTCGATTCAGGTAACACATGTCATTTTTCTTAGAAAAAAATTATATCTAGAAAATACACTATATGGAACAAATTTACATGCGTTCGAATGATATGTAAATGTAATTTTATATGTGGGAGACGACCATGAAATAGTGGTGGCATCACTGACATCACAAACAGAGTATACTTACTCGTTACTCGGATTACGCGGACGAACAGTGCCGCGAAGTTCGTGCATAAGCACCATCATCATCCTCAACACGGTCCGTGAGAGGCAGGCTTCCCTGAACTCTGGCAGCTCGGTGATGCATTGCGGACTTTGCTCGCCTTCCTGCAGACTTTGCTCGCTTTCCGAAATGTAGGCCAAGCACCCGGAATTTTCACGGCAGCAGCAGTTCTCCTCCTCAGTTGGCATTAGCTCGCACCGATTGCACGTGCACCAGGTGGAGACGCCGTCCATGCGACATGGTCCAGGCTCTTCATCCGTTGACTGGTCCTCCCAACTGCCGTCCGAATCCCCATCGTTTTCGCGTGCTTGACTTTCCAGTAGTTCTTCCTCGGTGTACTCGGGCTCGTACATATACGGCATTATTGTGGCCATTGTGCGGTAAAGATAGTAAAATAATTTACAGAGATGGTACAGGTGTTCACACGGGCTACAAGCGGCGAAGGTAGCTGACCAGAGCACTGAAACGAGTCACAGAATACTCAAAGTAACACAGAGAGAGGAATGGAATCGAAAATCTGCTGCTGTGTGTTGTGAAACGGTCTGTTTATACTTATTGGGGAAAGAGGCGTCCTGCCATTTCCATGGCAACACGTCAATAGCTGAGGCGCAGCGATTGTTGACACGAGACGTGCTTGAAATGGGCAGTACGCGTCTGCTGATGTCAGGCTCAGGGGCGGGGGATTTGATTTAGTGCCGCAAAGGCAGGTGAGCCAGGTCGATGCGGCGGAATGATAGGATTATCACAAAATGGAGGCTGATTTCGAGTGCGATAATGGGCGAAAAGTCGGGTAAGGTCCATAGGAAAGTTTCCTACGATCTACCGATTTATGCTTACAAACACATGGCCGACCCGTAGGGATAATAAAAAAAAAGTCCCGGAACTATCCTTTAAGCATAGTTAATGTGAAAATATGACACTTCTCACCATTGGGACAGTACTGCCTTGGACAGAGTTTCACAGTGAAGAAGTGAGCAAGTGATCCAGGGTCTGCAGCCCACACACACGCATGGCATTCCCATGCACCCACTTGCGCGAATTGCACCAAATTAGTGAGATTGTGCTCCAAGGCACACGCACAGTCTTTGCTCTGAGGTTTGACACACTCACAGGATGGGATGGCATTTCGTTCTCCTATCCTAGTTGTGTTGCTCTGCCTTTTGAGGGCTACTACAACCTGGATGATTATAGAGAGGTGGAGTAGGGGCAGTATTGGCCTACTGGGATGCAACTGGAAGGCTTAAACATCCTTCTTACTTGCCTTCAGTATATGCAATACATGCAAGCCAATGTTTCCACTGTTCTGCACCCCCCCTTCTCCCTCGCACCAAGTTGGCGACTATGTGCAAATGCGGTAATATAAGTGCTGGTTATGTCACTTCCTATATTTGGGCACCACCCGGGAAATTCATAAGTCGGCTCCCCTGCCCGATTTATTTATTCAATGTTTGTCGGGTCCGTGGACACGATTAATTAATTGATTTCTGCAATGTTGGGTCCGACCAATAAACCGGGCCGTGGCGGAGGACTTTTACTGCCCCATGTGCCCCCTGGAATTGGATTATGCTTCTTTCATTACCACAGAAGTAATGAATGTGTATTAAAGAGATAAGCCGGTATATGTATTGGGCACACTGCACATGCTCAGGCAGCATCAATCATGCTTTGTAGAGGACAATGCTGGCCTAAATTGGTAACAGCCAGCACAGACATGTTGCTACAGAGGCATATTTTGGGCAAAACCAGCATGTCAATGTTTTACATCAGTGACAGTGCTGCCTTACACTGTGGACACAGTGATCATTAAAATGTGTTGTGTTCTACAATGTTCTTGTCTGCTGTTGGTGACATGGAATGTACATGTTCCCCTTTAGAACTGATTGTAAACATATGGCTTTTTGGTCACTTTTCCTGCTTTAAAATGCACAATTTCAGCCCCATATTTGGAAAAAAAAATCTTGGGGGGGGGACCCCCCCAAACCCTCCCTATATTGTTATAGCTCCCTCGCTACGCTCGGTCGCCCCCACTATTTCCGAGAAATATCAACACATACACACTGGAAGAAATCACAAGAAACTAACCTTTCATCACTGCCCCCGACACCAAAAGCTATCTTTGGGACTGCATGGCTATGCCCTTGATGCTATTGTGTGAAAGGTCACACACCATCGCTTTTGAATATACTGCTTTGGGTCAGGGTGTTCACTTTTGGCTCGCCGGCCCTCCGGGTGACAAAAAGTGAATGCTTCGGCCCCACATTCAAAAAGGTTGGACAAGCCTGCTCTATCCCTTTTGATGAGGAAACCTTCAACATCTTTGATAGCATTTTGTTGTGAAACATCTGATGTTTATGGTAATTGTAATGTTATTGCAACTGTTCAACCATGTGATATAAAATCCATTGAAACATCCTTGGAATCAAAAGTCCCAGGAAGACTAAAGTACTCTGATGAGGAGTAAATGTGGAGAAAATGTGACCTTGAGAACACTCTGCATTCTAGTTGTTACAAATCTAATCAGCTGTGCAAGACTTTTGAATCCCCAAATCACCTCCAGCTCAGGGAACTTGGAAGGAGAGAAAAGGCAGGTTGCAGAGTGCAAGGAGCAGGAAGCGTGACCGGTGGCAGAGGGACTCCTACAAATGACTGTAGGAAGAGAAGCTCGCTAGAAGTCAGCTATGGACGAGAGAAAGCAGATGGTGCGCAGCGGAGCTGTGTATGGAGATGCGGTCTGGAAAAGCTACGCTGGTCTTGGCAGCAGAAGCTGGAAGAGCGGACGCGGAGACATAGTGAGACTCTGCCAATAAAGGGAAGCCAGCTCCTCATGAGCACTTCTCAACCACTGCACAAGGAGCCAGTGAATCAGCCTTACAGCAAACGGGACCCCGGGATTGGCGCGTGTGCTGAAAAGCATATTAAAAGTACATTTGAATACTGACCTAATAGAACTAAATGGAAAAGGCGAATGTGGTACGATTTTCCTGACATGAGATGTTAGTTGGGGGAAAACTGGGACCAAGATTGCCTAAGCCAAGAGACATTGTCAAAAGAGCAACTAGGGCAAATATGGTGCTTTTCTCCTGACTTAAGAGGTCAGTTAGGAGAAACCTGGAACCAACATTGCCAAGAGTAAAAAGGGATTGTAAGAGAGATAAAGAGGCACGATTTGTACAATTCCCCTGGCTTAAGAGGTTGGTTTGGAGGAATCTGGAACAAGCACTGCCAAGAGTTGAGACACATTGAAAGAGAGATTGAAAGCCAAAGCTTGATAAAGCCCTCAGACATTGGATGTCAGTTTGGGGTAAATTGGTACAAGTAACAGTTGAAGTCAACACAAGTGTGCGAGTGAAGAAGCACAGTTGTGTGATACTTAAGGAGAAAGTGAATGTGCAGAGAAGCATGATAAGGATATCAGGTAGTGAAACTGTTTTGATCAAGGATACCTGGCAGGAGAGTACACCAGGAATCTAAGTGAACCGAAGGGGGGATGTTCCTGGCAGGAGAGTAAAGCAGGATATCAAGAGTTTTCAGTTGATGAGTTTCCTGACAGGAGAGTGTACCGGGAAACTAATTTTGAAATGGTATGTTAAAAAGAGACTTGGTCATATTATGTTTTTGTTTCCATTACACATTTTGTCAATCAGAAACTTTGAAAAAACGTGCCTTTTGCCATACTTGAATATCTGTTCTAAAAAAACATCCTGAAAAGTAGTGAAGACTTTCCTTTACCTTATTCACACCAACACTGTGGAAAAGATACTTTGTTTTGCCATTCCGAAAGACTAGAAGAGACTTTCTCTTTTCCACATCAGTCTCATGGAAAGAACATTTGTTTTGTAATCTTGGGGAGAATATTAGGTAAAAGAGACATTTGTAATGCCTTTAAGAGACTGGTTGTGACACAGAACATTGTGAATAGTTTGCCTGAAATAATCCAGGGGAAGGGGCGCACCCTTGGAAACAAGAAGTATTTTGGTTGAAGTTTTAGGTTTGAGTTATAGCACGTTTCTGTTGATTTGAACTTTGAAAAATTTACCTTGCACATTTTGTTTGTATGTATTAGTGTGAGGGTTGGAATCAGTTTGGACACAAGGTCATCCTGCTTTAGCTTTAGTTTCATAGGAAGGGACACTCTTGTTAGGATAGGGAAAGTTAGGCCTTTATCCAAACCGTTTTCTGTAATAAAATTGCTAAGTTTGAGAATCATACCTATTTGTGTCTGCCTTTCATTGCTGACCCCTCACAGTTGTCTGTCTGGGACATCTCTTAAAACACTGAATAATGCACTCATAGGGGTGCATGGTAGTGGGCAATTCACAACTTCAGACAATACATCAAACACATACTTCCAGAAATACTACAATTTGATACATTTCCAAAAAATGTAAAGGTGGCCAGCATTTTTACCCCTACATCTAGGGCATCTGCTCTCCAAGCTTGCGTACATTGTACCAATCTTGTTGGGAGTATAGTAAAATCCGCTCAGCACCTTGAATTGGATCCGTTTGAATCTAGTGTTCAATGGCACAGATTAAGTCAGAGAACACATCTTATTCCATTGATCATCCTAGATGTCTATCCCCATATCCAATGCCAATTTGCTTCCTACATTTAGGTTCTGGGCCACCCCCTTGTTCATGATCATCGTATAAAATGAGGCCAGTAGTTTGCAACAGAACAGCCAAACGAGTTAGAGATGTACTTAAAGAATGAATTATCTGGTGGCTCTAGTGGATACAATTGCCAAAATGTGGTGATTGCTGCCCTTAACCTATAGAATTATAAGATCTCTGATGCATGCCTCTCTGGCCCTCCTTCCAGGTCTGCAATGTGAGGAACCTACCCTCCGCGAACAGGTCGCCCAGTGTTCGATACCCCAGCTTCTCCCAGTGTGTGCGGAGAGACCCTTCCTAGGTAGGGAGAGGCCAGGGAAGTTCCAGAGGGGCAGCCACTTGTAATACGGCTACCCCGCCCCAGTCAAAATATGGCTCGCCATGCAAATAGGGTGGTGTTTACAGGGTCAAATGGGCAGTCGTCTTTGTATGTGAAGTTCAGTAACGGCGTCTTTATGTCGGCTTTGTCTGCCACCAGACGTTCCAACCGAGCGTGTGGCATGGCAGAATTGAGCCTTAGCTGCCATCCAGTAGATTTCAAAGTGTGGTGCAGCAAACCCCCCCTTAATGTAAGGCAACATCAGTTCTGTACATTTCTAATGGACGGCCCCAGCATGCCACAGCAATTGAGACAGCAATCTATGAAGTCTGGTGAGGTAGTCCTTTCCCAGCCAAAGGGGCACATTTATGAATAGATAGAGTAGATTGGGGAGGGGAATTACCTTCACAAGTGCTAGTCTAGCAGCCAGAGATAACAGTATGTCCCTCAGCAAGTTTCATTTTCCCTGTACATATAATTCATGTGCAGCATAATTGGCGGAGAGCAGCGACCCCTTATCCCTATATAACAGGACCCCCAGATATTTTATTTACTCTGGCACTCATTTCAAAGCCCGGTCTCGTGCTGGCTGGGAGGGGATGATTTCGGACTTGGTGTAGTTCATTGTGAAGCAAGAGTATTCCACAAAGTGTGTGATATCACACAGTATCAGGTCAATATTTGTGTGTGGGTCCCTGATGTAGAGCAACACGTCCTCTGCATAGACAAATATTATTTCAAGGGTACCCATTAGCTGGATCCCCCGATGTTTGTGACTCTCCCTGACCAAGTCGCCATAGGTTCATTGGCCAGCACTGACAGTTTCGGGGGCAAGAGGCATCCCTGGTGAGTGCCTATACACAGGACAAAAGTTTCAGACATGTACGAATTGACCAGGACCCTGTCGACCGGGCGTGTATAAGGGAGTTTAATGTTTTTTAACATTTGAAGTTGTGAGACACCTGAGGGTATCGTCACTGGTTTGTTATTAGGCAAAATTTGCGACCTAAAAGGTAATATTTGAGGTGAATTATAGCCCATTTGATTGCTAATGCCTCTAGCTTTCTACTGCTGTATAAAATAGGGTGTTCAAATCCATCATCATTTTGTGATAGAACAACTCCTAGTCCCATTAAGGAAGTATCGGTCTGAAGCATTAATACTTTGGAGATATCGGCTACTCCTCAAACGGGGCTCTGGCATAAGGCCTGTTTCAAGGTTGTATAGCAATTTCATCCTCTTCTTCCCACCTGATCCTTTGGTGTTCAGCATTTCTAAATGTGTCTGTCAGTCTAGATGTTTTACTGGCAAAATACCAGATTAATCACAAAAAGACTCTCAGAACTTTCTTTGTTTTGGGAGGGGTTGTTTCTAGGATGGCACTTACCTTCTCCTGTTGTGGTTGGATGGTACCATTACCCACAAAAAAACCAAATATTTTACTGCTGACCGATTGAGCCAGTTTACATTTTCTGGAATTAGTGCTTAACCCCTGCTTTATTTAATACTCTCATAATAGTGTAAAGATGGTACAAAAGGTCTTCCCATGTCTTACTATGAATTATAATGTCTTCTATATAGGCTCTGCAAAATTCTGAGTATGGCTGTAAGATTGTATCCATACGTCTCTGAAATGTTGCAGGTGCCCAATGTAGCCCAAAAGGTAGGACTTTGAATTTAAACAACCCTAAGGGAGTAGCGAAGGAACTTTTTTTCTTTATCAGGCCCATGTAAAGGAACTTGCCAATATCCCTTAGTGAGATTGAAGTTGATAGCTACGCAGCACTACCCAGCAGATCTATTAAATCATCAAAAAGAGGCATTGGGTAAGCATCAAAAACACAGATGGCATTCAATTCACGGAAATCTATACTCCAACTTCATCGGGTTTGGCTACTAACATGATAGGGGAGGGGCCAGGGCTAGTAGAAGGTTCAATGATGTTAGCCTCTATTATGGTTTTGACTTCCTGAATTATAGTTTCCTTCCTAGCCTTAGGTAACTGCTACAGAGTAGGTGGACCACTTTACCTAAGAGAGTGGGGATATGATGGTTAACATCCTTAACTCTCTCCAGTTCTTCCTGGAATACTTCGGTAAACTGTCTTATAAGCTCATAAACATCTTGTTTCTGATTATTATTGAGGTAAGATTAATGTAGGGCCTTACTTTCTGTATCTTCTTGTAAAAGACAAGATAATACTATGGTTGGGGATTTCGTGGGATGTTCTTTCCACTCTTTTAACAAATTGACATGATAGATTTGGGTGTTATGGCGTTGATCAATTTGTGAGATCATATAATGACATGGATCCATTTGCTCTGTTACTTCATATGGTACATGTCATTTGGACACAAGTTTATTTTCTGAAGTGGGCAACAGGACAAGAACCTTTTGACCTATTAAAAAGGATCTAAAGGAAACCTTTTTATCGTAAGAAGTATTTTGTAGCTATTGTGCCTTGGTGTTACGCTCACCTGGTATCCACAGGGACGCCACCCAGACGGGTTAGTCGCTGGTATGCTTCTCAGTTTTGCCCAGATGTGGTCTGCGGGGAAGGTTCTGCCTTGTAGTAGAGTTAGGTGTGCTCTCCGTCCTGCCTTCTTTGCAGGGGCGCGTTGTCTTTCGTAGGCGTGTGCGGTCCATTTACTTCACTGACGCCGGCCCGTTTGATATTGTTCAGGTAGGTCTTATTGCTGTTCTTTAGTATTGTTGCTATCCTGCATGCCTCTCTTTAATAATGTCTCTTTTTCTCCCTTAGGTATGCAGAGCTTCAGCGAGGCGAACTGGCTTGGTTGAGCCCTGCTGGTAAATGATGGCGCTTTAAGAGCGCTATGATGCAGTAAGTAAGCGCTAGGCGCAGAGCTGCAATGGCTTTACTTTTCTAACCTTGTTTGTCTTCTTTCCTTGCAGGTCGCAGTGTTCTTCAGCGCGTGTGGGATTTCCGGAGTGGTGCCAGCCGAGAGGCGACCAGCCAGGTAAGCCTTTTGAGCAGTTCGTAATTTGCAATGTCTCTTCTGCTTTCTTAATGTTTCCTCTATCTTCCTCTTTCAGGTCGTGCAGTCCGGGAGGCATGCAGATCCAAGGAAAGCTGTTCTCAGGAGCTGCGAGTAACTAAAGATGAAGACTGCAGGTAAAATGTTGCTGCTAATCATGTTCCTTTTGTCTCCATGCAGGTTCTGCTTCTCCGAGGTTCGGGGGTATAGCTGGACATGGTGAGCGCCACGTTGCAAGCTGCAAAGTAACGCGAAGCGTGTTGTCTTGCTCGGGTGTGGTTTAAATAGTGCCAACAAAATAGTCCAGGTAAAGTAGTCCCTAGGCTACCACACCCAAAACACTAGACCGCATAGCTTAGTTCCGAGGAACCAAGCTATGTGGATGCCTCCATGTTGGCTGACAACACAATAAAGTAGTTCCCAAGCACATTGTTTTTCATGGTGTATGAGCCTGGCGCCATAGGTGCCAGGACTGGCCCCAAGAGGGTTTTGGAAGAGGATGCCAGGCTCTAGAGGCCCGAGCCCTGACTCACCTGGCCAATGGGTTTGCCAGAGGGAGTTTTGGGCGAGGGTCGTGACACTTGGCCATATGAGCCTGTACTAAAGATATTACAACCCTCATGTCTTCTTTCAATCTACTCCCACTGTGGGAGACGGGAATCAGATCTGCTTCTCTCTCATACAAAGTTTCCCACAACATGTCCAAGACATCCCTTGGTTCTTGTCCATAAAGGAGCTCAAACAGGGAAAATCCTGTTGATGCCGGAGGGGTTTTCTGAACTGCAAACAAGGCCCAGGGTATCATCTGATCCCAATTTTTCCCATCTTGTTGCACTAACCTTCGGAGTACAGTCTTAAGAGTCTTGTTAAATCTTTCCACTAGACCATCTGTTTGGGGATGGTACACTGAGGTTCTAAGGGTAGTGATGGGCAACAGTTTTTTAACTTCCCCCATAAGCTTGCTCATGAAAGTCGAGCCTTGATCCGTTAAGATCTCCTTTGAAAATCCTACCCTAGAGAAAAAGGGAAGTAAATGTTTCCAGATCTGTTGGGTCATATTAGCTCTCATGGGGAAGGCCTCTGGATAGTGGGTGACATAATGTACAATGACTAGAATATATGTATTCCCTAGTTTAGAAGTCTCCAGGGGTCCTACAATATCCATACAAATCCTGGAAAATGGAACCTCAATTATTGGGAATGAATTCAAGGGATCTGTGGTGGTATATGTGTGCTAGTTTTCTGGCATACTGCAGAGCCTTGAATGAAAGTTTTAATGTCAGCATAAATTCAGGTCCAATAAAATATATTCCCTATATATGTGCTTGAGTCTTGGACTGCCCCAGATGACCTCCTGTCAGATGGGAATGGGCTATCTCTAATTCCACTCGCTTATGACTCTTGGGCACCACGCACTGTGTCTTTAAGAGGTCTTACAAAGAGGTATCTCTTCTGTAAATAAGTCCAGATTAAAAAAAGAAGGGTACCCCTTTCTCATGACCTTCGGGTTCCGGAACTGCCTGTAAGAATGCCTCAGCCAATAAGGGGTAATATTTCTGAATGAAAGCAAAAGTCAGGAAGGGTTTCATGCTCTTCCTCCATAGGTTTTCTAGCTTCAGTTTTGGGAGGATCTTTGGGCATTTCATCAACCTCCCCAAAGCCTCGAGTCCCCCTGTCTGTATTTTCCTCCCCAGATTTTTGTTTGGGTTTAGGGAACACTGCTTTCTCAAGCACCCCTTGATCAATCTTATCTCCTTGCTGGATCTGAAATTGATTGTGTCTGTGGTTTTGTAATAGTACCTTAACATCACCACGGAAGTCTGGGTATATTACTCCTGCTAAGACACTGATCCCAAATCTCCATGCTAAACTTGACTTGGGTGTTAGTCTTCATTATCTTGGGGGAATTGTTTCATTCCTACTGCTACAGTTATCAAACCTGCTAGAGCTTACTGGCTACTGAGGGGTCCGATAATCTGGCACTCCACTTCTCAAATTTTAGGGTCCCCAACTTGTATCAGTTGAGCCGCACCCCACCATCTGTGAAGGCATTTTGAAGAAGGACACAGACAACAGATTCCGAATTCAAATCAACCAAGTTTATTAACTTAAATGTCAGGATAGAAAAAGGCCTAACTTGCCCTAAACTAAGGCAGGTTTTCCCTACCTAAATAAAACTAAAGAATGTCTGAGTCAAAGAGTTCCACTTAGGAATCTGTCTGTGTCCAAAACCTATGCCTGCCCTCACAACTATAACTATACAATGTGTAGGGATATGTAACGCTCACCTGATATCCACGGGGACGCCACTCAGCCTAATTGGAACGCTTGCGATCTCAAACCCCTCCCTTGGAATCTGTTTGGCTGAGGATTGGGCCTGAAATACAGGAATATCGGATTTAACCTTACTGTCTCTTATTGGTTGGCTCCCACCTCCCTTGAGGGCCAAACTTTCCCCTTAAGTCTTCTCCTCACATTGCTTTCTTGTATGATGCGCTCTCCGTCCTGCTTCTCGGTGCATGGGTGTGTTGTTGATGTGGGCGCGTCGTGACCTAGTTGCTTCACTGGTGCGGGCCCTATGAGTCCAGACCTGCTTTAACTCCAGTCAATCAAGGTAGGTTTGTTGGTTTTGCCATTTTGATGATCTGTCCTTTTCTTTTTTTCTTGCCCCAAATAATGTCTCTCCTTCTTCATCTAGGTGCAGGAAGAGGTCATTGGTGATGTCGTGCTGCTTGGGGCTGAGCACGAGGCAGTGAGTGAAAGTGCGATGCACATCGCTATTTGCCTTATCTTGTGCTGACCTGTCTCTCTCTTTTTTCTTGCAGGCCGCTGCAATGTCTCAGAATGGATGTTGGCTGAGAGAGTACAAAGCGGTGAGTAATGCGCAGTACGCGGCGCCTTCTTGACCTTTCGTGTGCTAACCTGTGTTTCCTCTCTTTTAAAGGTCGTTGTTATGTTCCGGAGCGGATGTTGACCAAGAGCGGCTTGAACCCAGGTAAGCGTGTTATTGTTCTTGCTATTTTCGGAATTAGACTATGGAATGCTTACTAATGCTGTTTTCGTTCTCTTCTTCCCAGGTTGCGGCGTTCCGACGATGGAGGAGGAGTCGCCAAGATGCTGTGTTCTCTGAACCAGAGGAGCGATGGATGGCGAACAGGATTCTACTCACAGAGGTAAGTGCTGTGCTAATGATGTTCTTGTTCTTTCAGGTATGCGGTTCAGGGAAGGCAGGCGAGGATTTCAGGAGATCGAGCAGAGTGCAGTGAGCGTCACGCTGCAGAGCGCAGAGTAACGCAAAGCTTGTTCCTCTGCCCGGTCGTGGCTTATATAGCCCCCAGGTATCCATAGGCCTGACCACACCCAAAAGACTAGACCGCATAGCACGGTTCATAGAACTGAGTTATGTGGGGGCATCCATTATTGCACAAAGGTTCATTACCAAGTTCAGTTCTCACATTATGTGTTAGCCTGGCGCCAAAGACGCCAAGACTGACTCCAGGAGAGTCACAGATAAGATGGGAAGGCCTTTAAGGCCATTATGGAGGATGGTAGCCTGGCCCCAGTGCCTTGCCTATGAGGGTTAGGGGCTGGGGTCATGGCAGGATATCAGCAATCAAAAAGAAAACACTGTTCAACACAAAGTCCTGAGCTTCTTCCAGCTCACAGCTCTTTTTCAGCTCCCTTCTTAAAGTATAAAAAAGTTCAACAAAGTATAGTCTAAAAATTCCCTTTCTGAGAATTAGAATATAATAGTCTCTTCATGTCTTGGTGTTTCCTTCCCCAAGTTAGGACTCGGGATCCCCTCCCGAAGTACCAAATCACACAATTTAAATGATCTTGAAATGAAAGGCTTCTGGTCAGGGCTTAGGGTTTGCTTTCCCCAAGTTCCAAATGTCACAGTTCCATAAGAAACACAAACATGTCCCTGACTTCTATGCTATAGTTGGATTTTTTCTTCAATTGTACAGTTCGGATTTAAGGGTTACCGCCAAAGTCGTGATCAGTCTGCATGTTCCTACACCAGAAACAGGAAGCCTCTGGCTTTCTTGTCGGCCGTGTAGAGGATGCAGCTAAACAGGCCTACATAGTTGATTATTTTAAACATTAGGGCATATGCTTGCGCATGCAACACATTGAGGACAACCATGCTCAGCGGTTGTTGCCAGAACTATTCCTTAATTCATTGTGGGGTAAGTTTGGCAAAGAGTTAATTAGCCCAACTCAAAAATCGTCACAGACCCCGATGTGCTCCACGCCTATGTATTTGATAATTCTTATGACGTGAGCAGCTGCGTGTTCATAGACAACAAAATAGCCTGTTTGTGCTGGCACTACGCTGTGGAATATCTGACAACTTCAGACAACACAAACATACTTATAGCTGCATTCTCAACCGCTCACGCTCGTTTGCTGGGATGGATCAATTCCAAGAGCGGGTTCTGTACCACGATACCGAAAGCGTTATTTTTGTCAGCTGCCGTGGTGATGTCAACCCGCCCACACACGATTATCTAGGGGATCTAACTTCAAAGCTAGCTCCAGGCGAATACATTGTGGAGTTTGTATCAGCGGGTCCCAAAATATACACCTATCACACATCTCTAGTTGCCGTCAGTATGAAGGTGAAAGGTATAATGCTGAAAGTTAACAACACTGTAGTGATACATTTTGACCGTTTTAAAGATATGGTACAATCCTTTGTACAGGAAGCCGCGTGTAACACCCCGCAGACCGTCATCGTTACACCTCTGGGTATAGTGCACAATACAAAACTGTGGGAAATTAGTACTGTCACTCTACAAAAGATGCTCATTGTTGTGTTTAACAAATGAACACTGGCACCAGGTGGATTGACACACCACTATGGCTATTAAACATGTCGCCCCATAACCACTTAAGATAAAGATGCTACCAGGTGTTAAAAACAACACATTGTTTTAAAGATTTAAAACAACCGTTTGTATTTAGATTTTATTCACAATAGTTTGGGTTATCAGATGTTGTAAAACAATCCTGTTGGCTACAACATGCGTGGTATCAGCAATTACTTCATAGACAGACCGTCTTTCACCTCGTTGATAAGCAAACATGCACAATAGAGAAATGGTTGACAAAAAATCATACAGTTCCCTATCAAACAGCAACTGTCCTTTAACACAGAAAAAACTCTATTGCAGGTTGGCTATCTTCAATTGCAATGAGAACCCCACCGGTGACCTTAAATCACCAAAACCCCCTTTGTGGTGCTTTTGCCAGTAGTTGTCCATTAGCAGGTGACTGGTGTTGACGCATATGTTTACATTACTTAAATGATTGCTACATTCCGTTTTGTATATCTCTGTTGGTGCTTCCAGATTACACATCAGCCGTGGACATATAGTACTCAAATGCTCTTTAAGGAGAGCCATCAATAATCAGTGTACACATCCAAAGGTGGGTTTCACATTAAATTGATTGCTTTCCAGCAGATGTAAAAAAATTCTTTCCTGTAATTAAGCACAAATACATCTGAAAACATCTTGAGTCTCAATCCTCGTAGGTCAGTTTACGGGGCCCTATCCATGTTGCTCTACCATACTGTTTTTTATATACTTTATCCCCTCACTTGTGAACTGTTTTCTCAATGATATCTATAACACACATTGGACAACTCTGTCTAAACTGCTTCATTTTCAGAAGGGGATTATTAGCCGATTGTATAGCCCACAATGTTGTAGATACACATCGTTCAGTCACTACGCCAACCAGTAGCTGTGTTAGCGACTGTATCACTCAGATAATTTCTACAAGGAGTTTAGGGCTCAGAATGTGACATATTTTGCACCACGAATCATCTGTGTAAGATATTTCCAAACATTCGTGACCATCCTGTCAGGAGTTATACATTTTATGTCCTAAGTACCATCTGTGAAAGTGTTGTTTTAAACATGTTTTCACCACAATGGCCGTTAAGCCCTGTATGGCCAGAATATCAATCCAGGTCACAGTCGATATGACCATATCATCTTTTATGCTACCGGTCTCCATTAGCAAAACACATGCCTTACACAGTCTATTATCGCAATCCCCTGGATTTTCTATTTGGTTTGAACAGCAAACACAGTAAATATTGATAGTCCCTGCTATAGCTCTCTTCAACGCCGTCCACTTTATTGGTTAGAAGCTGTAAACAAAACAGAGATGCCTAGATTTAACTATAGCTAATTCTTGCGCCCTACAAAATACAAACGTTCACTTTAAAATATACCCACCAGATAACAGGCCATCCGATAGCCAGGGCGCTTGGCCCCCCATTTTTTGCGATGCTCCAGTGGGACGAAGTCACTTGCCGGCAACGTGCATAATCATAGATTAATATCCACTGTCTAACCCACATTGGTGGGCCAGATGGCCCCCTGGTACCAAACCCAGCGGCTGCTCCAGAACCACATCACCGCCATTCCAGGTCACCTTTTCCAGATTAACAACTGTTATGGGCACAAACTCCTGAATGTTTTCAATGCAATCTGCAACAGACCGCCCATAACCGTAATAGTGAGCAGCACCTCACTGCTGACAGAGAGTGTAGACGTGTTCTCACAGAACTCAACGGCCTCACGTTCCGCCATCAAGTCCTGCGCATCTTCCAGCTCATCATCACTAGGGTTTCCAGAGGGTGTTTTCCCCACATCATAACTATAGCTGTTCATAATCGTTGTTTCCTGAATAGCCCCTGGGAAGCTGCAAGAGCACACGTGTTTCCCAGGCCTACCACAACGGCTATATATCTGGGTTGTAAGCACCTCCCACGGGCATCATAGCCTTAGGCCCGGCCCAAACCTATTGATAGAACAATCCTTTTATATCAAATCATTAGCCATCTCTAACCCGTATCATTCCAATTATAAAATCATGACGCCATCTATAAAATATATATTCGCTTCCTATCACATCGGGCAGAACCCCGGTGCAACGTTATCACTGTGTCACTCTCCAAACCCTAGATTCACAGTTCCTGGGCCTCATTATGGCCCTGGCGGTAGGGGGTTAACGGTGCCGTTAACCCCCTACTGCCTCATTATGATGTCTGCTCGCAGGTCCCGCTAAGGACTCCTGGTAAAACCAGGCGTCCTTAGCGGGTCCTGCGAGCAGACCTGGATGCTAACAACGGGCCTGTTATTAACAGGCCTGTTATTAACGGGCCGTTGTTAGCATCCTCCCCATTCCCATTGAGCCCTATGGGGGCTCAAACTGGAATGAGGATGTACCCGGCCCGGGTTCCCTGAATGGGGAACTACCGGACCCTCCAAGGTCGGAATGGCCCTGTATTTCCTCATTCAGGGAACCCAGACCCGAGTTTGGGGGTAGCCATGAACTTATTTAGGGCATGGCTACCTCCAAACTCGTAATGAGGCCCCTGTCTTTGGAGCTCACTTCGCCCTCAACCCTTTTCCAAACAACACAGCCGCCGGATGCTCTCATCTTTACACATTTTTTATATAAAATGTATATTCACTTATATCAAAAGATATAAAATGTATACCCACTTTATATAAAATATACATTTTATGTTAAATGTTAAATGATGATGTTAAATGTTAAAGGTATTTATACCGTGCACCATCACCAACAAATTGGTCCCTAGGCGCTCAGGGGATCTGTAAACAATAAGGCGGGTGGGTTAGGTTAGTCGGGTGAAGAGGGAGTAGGAAAGTGATAGAGACGTTCTGTGCTGTTGGCGGCTTCAGTTCAGTTTCCAGCGTGCGTCAAGCTTTGGTGTGAGTATCGGAACGATGCAAGACCTCATGTGCTGTTGGTGCAGTTTATGTGTTGTTTGTTTGTTGTTATCAGGGTGTGGTGAAGTGAGTGCAGATTTGCTGCGCGAGAAAAGGTTGTGTGGATTTTCGGGTGAATTCGGTATGCAGAGAATTGAGCTTGGGTTAGTACGTTATATATCCTCGTCTTTGCAGATCTAGTTCAATTTACCTAGCATTCCTATAGGTAAGCATATTTGCCACTTTCCTTTCTTGTCCATCTAATTGTTGTGAGTGATGGCATGGCGCAGTCGTGGCTGTGTTGTATATGAACTTAGTGTAATGGGACAGGATGTGTCTAGTTCCCCCCTCTGGTATTGGTGCTGCAGATTAGCATTACCCTACTCCATCGCTATCTATTTCTGTTGGTGCTTGTGTGTAATTTGGAGGCCAGGGTGCTATTGATAGTCGTCATTGTCCTTCCGTCCTGATCTAGCCATGTATTCAATCTTTAGTTTCATCCTGTCATAGCTATCTCTCAGTTGGTAAGGTTGTTGTGTCGTAGAATGCCTTCCTTGGATTGTGTTTGTAGTTGATTGCTTAGAGGGATCCGGTATCGGTTTCTTCGCTCATCATCGTTTCCGCTATGTATATGCCCCTGTGGGTGTTTTTCTAGTTATGCAGAGAAAATCCATGATTTGAGGGGTTTTCTGAATAGTAGGTGATTTCTTGTGTTAGGTATGTTCTTTGGTAAGTTGTTCCAAGTTTTTGGTGCGAGGTGAGAGAAAGAAGATCCTCTGTTTTTTTCTTTTGCTGTAGGGTTTTGGTTCCAAGTGGATGTCGTTGCTTGATCTGATCGTCCTTGTTGGGTGATGTAGGCTTAATTTGTCTCTCAAGAACTCTACGGCTTGTTTGTAGATTGCTCTGTGGGTGATGCATATTGACTGGAATTTGATGTGCTGTTTTATTGGTAGCCAATGTAGTATTTTTAGCACTGGTGTGATGTGTTCTCTTCGGGGGAGTTTGATGATCAATCTGGCCGATTGCTATAAAATGATACCCACTTTCTATAAAAGATATACATATGATATACAATTTATATCATCTTTGATATCTTTTTTTTATATCAAATGTATATAAAGTTTATATCAAAAGTGGGCAGGAGAAAGACGAAAAATGTTGATGGAGACAAAAGGGGGTTCCTTCTATTACTAATGTCAAAGAAGAAATGCAATTCCTTGTCAGATTCAAAGAAACACAACCTCTGGCGGAGCAAAAGAAACACAGCTTCTTGGTAGCACTTCTCAAGTCTCTATAACTTCATAAATCATAATTTATATCTTTGTCAGGATGACTTCACAGCACCATTACTTCCACCCAGATAACTCTCATTCCAGGTTAACTTCTGAAAGTATTCACCATGCAGGTCTACTCACCTGCCCTTTAGTGTTCCACATTGTCAACAGGGCTTCTGAAGTTTTAAATCTACTGACGACCAAAGGCTTTATTTGTATTTGTATTTATATTTATTATGTTTATATAGTGCTTTAATATAAAACGCTGTACATTTTAACAACTGGATAGATATGACATTATAACAGTAGAAGAAATTTACAATTATGAATCAGCCCAACAAAACAGTAAGTAGGACAATTAAACTGAAAGGGAAGAGGGAGAGTAGTGCAGTAGAACTGAGAGGGAAGAGGGAGGGGTGAGGAGGAGATGGAGGAGGGAAACAGAAAGGGGTATTAGGGCGAGAATGGGGTGGGTGGGGGGGAAAGGCGAGGGAGATGATCAAGGGGAAAAGACAAAGGAAGGAGGGGGAGCAAGAAGGTGGAGGGTTTCATGGCGGGGATGGAGAAGGAGAGATTTAAGGGAGGTGCGGAAGGAGGAGAAGGTAAGTGTAGAGCGGATTGAGATAGGCAGGGAGTTCCAGTGCAGGGGGGCTAGGAGCTGGAAGGAGCGGAAACAGGAGGGGGCACAAGGGGATGGAGGAACAGTGAGAAGGAAGTGGTCAGCTGAACGAAGGGAGCGGGAGGGAGTGTAGAAAGTGAGGAGGGAGAAAAGATAAGGGGGAGCAAGACCATGGAGAGATGTGAAGACTAAGCAGATGAAATTAAATTTAAGATGAGAGTGAAAGGGAAGCCAGCCAAGGGAAGAAAGGGAAGCAGAAAAGGAGTCACGGGAGGTGAGGAGACAGAGGGTACGGACGGCAGAATGGTAGATAGATTTAAGGGGGCGAGATGAGAAGTAGGTAGTCCAAAGAGTAAGGAGGAGCAGTAGAAGATCACAGCTTCAACAGTCTGCAACTTTGTGGCTTTGAACAACTTTTCAGAGAAGACATTATTCACATCAGTGTTCTTCAACACCCTTATGTAGGCAAGGCACTCTTCCTCTGACCATTCAACTTTTGGAAGGGCAGCCTCTTTGCCACATTTCTTTCTGCAACATTAACATTTACCACAGCTTCAGCAGACTGCACCTTTATGACTTTGGACAATTCTTTTTTTTTCAAAACAAGGTACACTTTAGTGCCCCTCAACACTTCCAAGTAAGCAAGACACTTCCTCTGAACATTCACCTTTCAGAAAGGCAGCCTCTTTGCCACTCTTGTCTTTCTGCCACATCCACCTCCAACATGGCCCTTAAGGATGTAATTCTACCTTTCCTCCTTATGGCTCTGGCAATGTGAGTTATACTAATTTTTAGGGAACATTTATAATCAACAGGCTTCAACTTTTATAACCTTGTATTCATCTCTTTTCCTTCTATCCACCAAAGCAGCTTCATTGTATGCAACTTTCCTAGTCTCTTTTGGCTGAAGACAATACCTGTACAATTCTTGGCTTGGGCAATGTGTGTACCCCTCTTGGCCTAGGGCAATGTTTGCACCATGCTTGGCTTTGGGAAATGTTTGATTCACTCTGAGCTAGATCAATGCTTATCCCACTCTTGGCTTGGGCAATTCTTAATCCCTCAAACTCACAATCCAATGTTCAGTCTCTTAACTTCAGTGCTACTTCAACTTTAAAGGATAGTTCCGGGACTTTTTTTTTATTGTCCCTACGGGTCGGCCATGTGTTTGTAAGCATAAATCGGTAGATCGTAGGAAACTTTCCTATGGACCTTACCCGACTTTTCGCCCATTATCGCACTCGAAATCAGCCTCCATTTTGTGATAATCCTATCATTCCGCCGCATCGACCTGGCTCACCTGCCTTTGCGGCACTAAATCAAATCCCCCGCCCCTGAGCCTGACATCAGCAGACGCGTACTGCCCATTTCAAGCACGTCTCGTGTCAACAATCGCTGCGCCTCAGCTATTGACGTGTTGCCATGGAAATGGCAGGACGCCTCTTTCCCCAATAAGTATAAACAGACCGTTTCACAACACACAGCAGCAGATTTTCGATTCCATTCCTCTCTCTGTGTTACTTTGAGTATTCTGTGACTCGTTTCAGTGCTCTGGTCAGCTACCTTCGCCGCTTGTAGCCCGTGTGAACACCTGTACCATCTCTGTAAATTATTTTACTATCTTTACCGCACAATGGCCACAATAATGCCGTATATGTACGAGCCCGAGTACACCGAGGAAGAACTACTGGAAAGTCAAGCACGCGAAAACGATGGGGATTCGGACGGCAGTTGGGAGGACCAGTCAACGGATGAAGAGCCTGGACCATGTCGCATGGACGGCGTCTCCACCTGGTGCACGTGCAATCGGTGCGAGCTAATGCCAACTGAGGAGGAGAACTGCTGCTGCCGTGAAAATTCCGGGTGCTTGGCCTACATTTCGGAAAGCGAGCAAAGTCTGCAGGAAGGCGAGCAAAGTCCGCAATGCATCACCGAGCTGCCAGAGTTCAGGGAAGCCTGCCTCTCACGGACCGTGTTGAGGATGATGATGGTGCTTATGCACGAACTTCGCGGCACTGTTCGTCCGCGTAATCCGAGTAACGAGTAAGTATACTCTGTTTGTGATGTCAGTGATGCCACCACTATTTCATGGTCGTCTCCCACATATAAAATTACATTTACATATCATTCGAACGCATGTAAATTTGTTCCATATAGTGCATTTTCTAGATATAATTTTTTTCTAAGAAAAATGACATGTGTTACCTGAATCGACATTGATAAGAAAGTTTGGTCAGTTTAATACAGTTTGCATCTTTTTTTTTCACAGGTGGTACAGGCTGGTGGCCTATCGTTGCTTCACTTGGTGGCTTCACGGGAGGCTCGGACACCGCGTTCGGAGAGTAATACCTGCCTGTGCGGTACTTGCCATTAGACAACATTTCCCCAGTGACAGTGGACAATACCGCGGATTTTCCCTCGATGTGCTGCAACCTCAACTTTACAATGTGTAATGTTTATTATTTATGTTTAATTAAAATCTAAAATAAAGCCCAACATATATTTTAACAATGGTTGTTTTGATTTTTTAAATGAATCTAGTGTATATTCTCCTGGGAGGGTGAGGTATTTATAAACTCACCCCCCTGCATTCCATGTAGTAGATCCTGCAGCCATCCTCTTACATTCAGTTAGATGGCCTCTCCTTGGTGAGGCCCTGCGGCAAACGGGTCTTGTCTGCACGACCACCGCCCCGATCCACCCCCCGCCCTATCAAAGGCAGTTCGCACCGGGGTACTTGTGCTGGCAAGTGGAGCTGTCAGGGAGCGATAAAGGCCAAGAGGTGCCAAAGACCATGTACACTTCAAAGTGGTCTATAGAGCATGGGTTGTTGTTCCCATGTCTACCTCCAGACCCCGTGTCTCCTGCCAAGCATCCCCCCTCACGCTGGACGGCCCCCTGCAATCCACATAAGTGTGTCTCCATTCACGAGTCTTCCTGTGTCTTGTCTGCACGACCACCGCCCCGATCCACCCCCCGCCCTATCAAAGGCAGTTCGCACCGGGGTACTTGTGCTGGCAAGTGGAGCTGTCAGGGAGCGATAAAGGCCAAGAGGTGCCAAAGACCATGTACACTTCAAAGTGGTCTATAGAGCATGGGTTGTTGTTCCCATGTCTACCTCCAGACCCCGTGTCTCCTGCCAAGCATCCCCGCTCACGCTGGACGGCCCCCTGCAGACCGCATAATGCCACAACATATACACGTCATTCATTCACAAACACACCCCTGTTTCGAATTCTTTATAACCCACTTCATATTTCTAATGAGAACTTCTTTGCGCTTTGCTAGTCAACCCGTGAAGGTGCTGGTTATCTGCTCTTCGTCTCTGTGAACTTCCGTGACCACTTTGAGCAAACTCGTCAGTTTGCAACCTGTGAACTGCTCCCTGTTCTACGACAAGAAACTACTCTGATCCCTGCATCTAACTGTTTGTTCGTCAAGGTAAGTCCATGTACCATAATCATTTTGCGTCCAATTTTTTAATTTATATCTATTTGCTAGTAGTCATCAAATTGCATCCATGTTTTCTTTTCGTTCACGACAGTACATGCAAGGAACTAGTCACATGTTCTGAGTTTAGTCAAATTACTTTTTCTATTTTTTGAAAGTTATTGAAATACTTATCCGCATGTGAATAACATGTATAGTTCCAAGAACCAAAACGGACCTTGCATTGAACCTTTTATGTGTCATTTAATGTTTTAACACATTGGTATTCATAGAGAATTGTTGATCTTTACTTTTCAGAACTTTCCATAATGCCTGCCTGTTCCATTGGCGGTTGCCCTTCGAAGACCCATAACAAATCTGAAGGTACTATAATGCATGTTTTCCCTAAGACAATAGATCAGATAAGAGAATGGGTCCGATATTGCGGATATCCAGCCTCTGAGATAGAAAGTAGAGTCCTAGAAGTCTTTGCGGACAACAGGGGTGATCGATACCGCATCTGCAGCAGGCACTTTAGCCCAGACATGTACTCCACATCATTGCTAATAAGGACGAAAACACCGCGAGCGAGGCGAAAATTGCTCTCAACCGCTATTCCCACTCTATTCGTCCACATCCCTCCACTGGTGAGTCAAGTTTACGTATTTATCTCTCGGCATTGCGGTAGTGTGTAGCATTAGCTAACAATAATTTCCCCATTTATGTATCCACTCAATATGAAGGCTGAAGATTCTCCATCCGTGTCGTTATTGCAGTCATCAGCCACTTCAAGCGCCTATCGGGTAATCCTACTTAGCTATTCTGACACTGACTTGTTTTAGGCATGTAAATCAATAGTTTTAATTGATCGTGTAATTATTTTACCTAATGGTACACCACAGTACTCGTCCTCTAGTCTTTGTTTTCAGTTATAATTATTGTTATCCAAAATAATGCAAGTACTGTCTTTCAGGGAGATGCTGAGGAGTCCAACGCATTGACGACAACCGTAGATGTCACTCAGATGCTCGAGGTACGTTTCCGGACAGTTCCATCGATGGAGATCATCAGATCTTGCATTCTTGTAGCGTGATTGTTACACACAATGTTTCTTTCGTTTTTAGCCATTGGTATGTCCTTCTGTCGTCGCCCTCCTATGTGTCTTCTTTTTTCAATATTGTGTTCATTACTAATGAAAGTCCTATGTTTCAGGGAGTCGATGGAGCATTAGTCCAAGAGGAAGGGGGAGCATGCAGTTACGGGTCGGCGCAACAGCTTGCAGAAGTGTGCACCGCAGTTACAGCGTCCCTTGATGTTCTTATGCATTTCGAGGTATGGATACTGACAGATCAATCATGCGAGATCAAATGACGTGATTACATCCGCTATACTTCCTTCTTTATTAACGCAAGTACTATGTTTCAGGGAGCTGACGGAGCTTCTTCAACAAGAACATCACCCCTAGTAGTTGATGCAGATCTCTGGGTGGTGACACTTCCAACGATGGAGCAAATCGAATCATATTTGGATATCCATTATTTATTTTAGACAACTGATCATTTGTGCAGGTCTATTTAGATGAGCCGTTGACGCCTGCAGAAAGTTTATGTTCTTTTAAACAAAATAGAAAACCATACTAATGCAATTACTGTGTTTCAGGGAGTTGCTGAAGCGTCATCTTCAATAATATCATCAATGGAAGTCTATGCGGAGCCCGAGGTATGGATCTTGACAGTTCAATCTAACTAGATCAACAATGCGTGAACTATTGTCGTTTGAATGTTCTACACAATGCGTTCATTCGTGTTTTGCTATTGAGATGTACGTATGGGTATTGGTCCCCAAGTACATTTTGTGTTTTCAATATTATTATACATACTAATGAAAGTTCTATGTTTCAGCGAGTCGATGGAGCCTCAGTGAGTGATGGATGTGCTTATCATGAAAGTATAGTCGTTGCAGCGCGAGAGGAAGTGGAGACATGCACACACGAGTCGGAGCAACAGCGTCCAGATGTTGAAGTTCGAGGAAAGAAAGTTTCAAAGAAAAGAAAGCAAAAGAAGGTTAGTGTCCTGTTCACTATATTATGTTGTCTTTCACTGTCAATAGTTCAATACTGTAAGTTGTGTTTAAACTGAACATCCCTTTTCTAATCTGTCCTCTAGTTGCGAGTGGGTGTAAGAACTAGATCTACACAGACAGTGAAGCGAACGAGAGATGTTGCTTGTCAAACCTTTTGGCAGGGACTTGAGACTGGAGATGCATCGTGCCAATGGGAAGAATATGAAGTGATTGACAACGGAGCTATACCACCACCAGCCATTGATAGTGAATGTCCTCCTGGTAGTTTGGATGCAGTCGTAGATCAATTCACAGAATCCACACCCGCAAAAAATAAGAGCACGCGAAAGTTGAAGACATTGTTTTTTTCTCCCATCTCCGGACAAGGAACAGATGTTGCAATGGAAGAGAATGAAGTGGACGACAATGAAACACCATCAATATCACTCAGCATAGCGGAAGACGATATCAGAGATTGTACCTTTCATGCGAGTGACATGTCCTCAACGTTACAGGCCGAACCAGCTGGGATGCAGAGTGACAGTATAAGGAAAGAGGCCAAATTCATTGTATTCGATAGCTGTTTGATGGATATTATTATGATGATGAAATGTGGGCATTGGGTTGGTGGGGAAGTATGTGGGGAGCCATTGATTAATGTGACTCGTGCAATTCGAGGCACTAACCTTAAAATACATGCCACCTGTACACAATATCATCCGTTCGCATGGTCTGCACAACCCATGCTGGGGCAACTGCCAGCAGGCAATCTACTTTGTGCAGCGGCCGCACTTTTTAGTGGTTCAAGTTTTAAAAAGTTACAGTATTTCTTTCAGTTTGTGGGAATCCATTTCATTGCGAAAAGTCAGTTCTACAAATACCAAACCGATTATCTATTTCCAGCCATCAGCGAAGCTTGGAGAATGGAAAAAATGTCAATGGAAAGTACATTCGCGGGCAAACGCTTCAGGCTAGCCGGTGATGGACAATGCGACAGTCCAGGATTTTCAGCCAAGTACTGCACCTACCACTTTCAGGACATGGAAAGTAAGAAAATTGTGAGTTCGGTGGTCGTGCAGGTGTCACAAAGTACATCCTCAGTGGCCATGGAGAAAGTTGGCTTTGTAGCATCATTGCAAGAACTACAATCGCGGGGAATGGTGATCGACCTGATAGCCACGGACAGACACGTTTCAATTGCCAAGACAATGAGAGAACAGTACAAAAATATAAATCACCAATTTGACGTTTGGCATCTTGCAAAATCAATCAATAAAAAATTGTCGGCTGCAGGAAAAAAAAAAGATATGCAAGGTATTTCACAGTGGTCCAAGTCAATCAGCAACCATCTTTGGTGGAGCTCAAAAACATGTGAAGGGTCGTTGGAAATTCTACTGGAAAAATGGCGGTCAGTAATGTTGCACTGTAGCAACGTACATCGATGGTCGACAAATGAGCATTTCCACAAATGTGAACATGGCCATTTGTCCACAGAGGAGGCACGGAAGAAGAAGTGGTTGATTCCTTCATCACCCACTCACAAGGCCATTGAAAAGATTGTATTTGATAAAACTATAACAAGAGATTTGAGGGGACTCACGGAATTCTGCCACACAGGAGATTTGGAGGTGTTCCACAATATGTGCCTAAAGTACAGGCCCAAAAGATTGCATTTTGGCATGGAAGGCATGATAAATCGGACTCTTCTAGCGGTCTTGGCACATAACCATAATGTTGGCCGTCAACAAAGTAGGACGACCGGAACTTTAGGGACGCTTCGCTACAATAAGGCCTTCACTAAAAGAAGTAAACAATGGGTGATCAAACCAGTGTTTGAGGATATGCAATATGAGTTTATTGAGAGACTTATCGTAGATGTCCTCGATAGGCACATACATGGAGTGGTGAACGAACCTATGCAGGGGACAACTGCATTGCCACCCAACATTGCCTCTGTTCCATGTCCACCTAAAGCAGAGCTCATTGAGAAATACACATCACGGTTTAAATGATTGTAATTCGATTGTCTGTTCTCTCGAGTCTCCTCATGTTGCAGGCCCATTGCAATTAAACCAAACAGTAATATAAATCATTTTTACAAAAATTATAGAATGTTTCCGTATTACAAACACATGGCCGACCCATAGGGACAATAAAAAAAAAGGCACGCAGACAAGATGCCCTTACACTAACTGGAGCTAACTAGAAATGTGTGCTCGCTCAAAGTGAAGGTCAGCTGCTTTGATGTTTTGCTCGGGTGGCGGAACGGCCCACGACCCAATATAAGGTTCTATTGTGATTTGACCTTGACAGGCCGGGACCATCCTGAAAGACTAAGAAAAGATAATGAATAAAATTTCAGAAACGAAACGATGAGCCACGTTCATTAGAAGAAGTAACGTCGGCAAAGAAGGAGTGGTGTTTCGGGTCTGCCCTACACAGAGACACAATGGAAAATGCAAATATAATGTAAGTAACTTTTGATGAGTTTATACCGCAATTTCATTACTATACAGTGGCTTTAAAGACGGGTTCAGTTGTACTTGTTCGTTCTATGTGGCATAGTGTTTTCTACCGCGCACTATCTGGAGGAGAACCATCTGCTTTTACTGAAGCACCTCAAAACCTTCCTCTTTGCTTCTGCTTTCTCTCTCCCTCTCCCCTGCTACAACTGGTCCACTGTCTGCGACCTCGGTCCTGGGCCCTTCCACTCTCCACCTGCACTGCCTCCCTGTCAACCCCTGCACTGGGGGACTGTCTCAGTATCCTACAGCCCCCCCTTCCCAGCACTTGTTCTGCACTTACCTTGCACTTGCCACCAGCTGGCCCTATTTATTTATTATTTTATGCTACTTACCTTGTACTCCACTCCCCCCCCCCTCCATGCCTCGCCACGCCTTTAAACACTTGTGTACACCCAGTAGCGCTGTCCTCGCTATGAAATGAATAATTTTAATAAGGATCTGATGGTGAGACTAATTTCATTTTTTATGTTTTTAGGTACATCATTCACTACTGTCTGTGTCACGAGTACCAGACACCGGCGGACGGCTTCTACAGCCGCCAGTTGCTTCTCCGCGTGAACAACGTTACCACCCTGACCATTTTATGGGACGATCGCCAAGTACAAGTATGCCCTTACGCGGTACTAACGGTTAGATGCAACATACCTACCGTTGTGGTGGCCTAGTGCCTCGTTGTTGGAACAGCCATGCGATTATCAGTGCGACAGAAGAGCTTATTTTTATCGTAAACCAACACCCTGTGTACTGCACACGAACATCGCTTCCCTCAAGACGAACTAATTTGGATCGAGAGCAAAGAAAAATGCAAATCGCTGAATATTCTCTAAACATTTGATGTCCAATAAACGTACTTTGCCAAATGTACAATCTTGCCGTTTGCTTTTAAACCACGGTTTCACATTCCGAATTGTGGTGCTGTATTGTGAGATGCTCTAAGACCCTGTGTACAGCAAAGGACCATCGCGTTCCTCAATACGAACTTTTTGGAACATGAGCAAATAAAAATGCAAATCGCTGAATATTCTCTAAACATTTGATGTCAAATAAATGTACTTTACCACATTTACAATCTTGCGGTTTGATTTCAAAGTACAGTTTCATATTCCGAATTGTGGTGCGCTGTATTGTGAGCTGATCTGTGTTGATTTCCGGGGTCTGTGTGGAGTCGCGTAGAAGACGCCTGGGCGCGTTTGCCTACGCAGCTCAGTCACGTCACGGATAGAGGCGGGGAATATGAATGTTTTGATAAAGTCTGTTTCAGGGGCGGGGGATTTGATTTAGTGCCGCAAAGGCAGGTGAGCCAGGTCGATGCGGCGGAATGATAGGATTATCACAAAATGGAGGCTGATTTCGAGTGCGATAATGGGCGAAAAGTCGGGTAAGGTCCATAGGAAAGTTTCCTACGATCTACCGATTTATGCTTACAAACACATGGCCGACCCGTAGGGACAATAAAAAAAAAGTCCCGGAACTATCCTTTAATAGCTACAGAATGTACTCTTTGGTTAACTTTTACCTCAGAGTTATGTGAGGGGTCAGTTTGATGCTTTATCAACATATGCCATTTTATTAAAGAAAACATGTAGTCAAAATGTCTCGCTCTCCCTAGTCTGCTGAGGATTTCCCTACCTAACCAAAGCTAAGGGGAATCACTCCAACACAGGATAACTGTCCCTCACCCTAAGCAACAAATACAAAAATACAGTGGGCCTCATCACGACTTTGGCGGTAACCCTTAAATCCGGCGGTCGTGCTATTACCGCCGGATTTAAGGGTCCGCCAAATCAGGTCTTTGGCAGATTTCGCCCCAGCTCTAGGCTGGGGGGAAATCCGCTGAAAATGTGTGCTATTACCGCTGGCGGGAAATCCGCCGGCGGTAAGAGCGCGAATTTTCCCCATTGAGCCCAATGGGGAATGGGGCATTCCTGAATGGGCTCAATGGGGAATGGGGAATTACATTACCGCCGAACTTGTGATCCGGCGCTATTAGCGCTGGGGAGTTCGACGGTAGGGCTAATACCGCCAGCGGTAATACAGCCGGCGTTACCGCCAAATAATGATCAGGCCCAATATATGGCAATGCAACATAACATGAACACCATTCACAGTCTTTGAATAATCTTCTAATATCCTGGGGGATTTTCCTTCCCCGGGATTCAAGGTTAATTCTACTAATGTTCAATCAAATAAAGATGTGTCTCAAATCAGTACTTGAAGTTTCAAAGTCAATGGAAAAGTATATTAACTGAAGTTCCAATGGTAGCAAATCTCTTCTCCCTGGTGAAATATCCACTTTCCACTTCCATCAAATAGCACCAACGGTAATCCCAGCCACAGTTTTTTCACCTCCTCAAGAAGACTTGCCACAATTCAAAAGAAATGCAACATCCACGACAACTACTGATATACAGTTCTTAGTTAACAGGTAGTTTTCTCTTGGTTACAATTTTAGGATTCATAATGGTATATTTGTCAGGCTGACCTCTTGGTGCTGCTGCTTCCACTTCAACAACTTCACTTCTACTTGATTCACCATGAGAACATTCACCTTTCTCTCACAGTATTACACTTAGTTTGGACTACTACAATAGTGCATCTACTGACAACCAGATATACCACCACTGCTGTAGTACTTTGAAATACTACCATAGCTTCAGTGATTTGTACTTCTGGACAGGCTTCAAAAAGATACACTTCAAAGTACATCCACAATTTCAAGTAGGCAATGCACTCTTCCTCTGAATAACTCTCTTCAAAAGGAGCAGCCTCTTTGCCTTTGTTGTCTGCCTGCCACAATAACAACCTGGGTTTGCCTTTAGGACTCACTTCTCTTTGTCATCCACAGTCTCTGGCACTAAAGGTTGTGTCAACTTCAGAATAGTCTTTACAAGCAGCCAGTTTCCCTTCCCCAACTTAACCTGCACCTTTCTGTTAGTTATCAGCCCAAGCAATTACCCAGACACCTTGGTGCCGCTCTCTTAGCTTCAGGTATTACTTGCACACTTGTATCTTAAGCCAACAAACTGTCATCAACTTCACAGTACAGCTAGACTGCTTCTTAACTTAGAGAAAGGTTGGTTTCAATGTAAATATGGGGAGTCTTTTGGCATATACAATGCTTGTTCTCTTCTTCAATAGAGCATACTCTTTAACTTCTTTAAATGAAAGGTATGCCACATTCAAGGAACATAGAGTTCATTCTCTCTTTAGAAATCAATTAGGAACACACAACCCCGTCTTAAGATAGTCTTTTAAGGTTTAAAGGGCCTCATTATAGCCTTGCCGGTATCCTGGCAGTAAACCCGCAAGGATGCTTGCAAAGGCTATTACAGTTTCTGGCAGTTGGAGTTATTCCCCATTCATAGAGTCCCGTGGGATTGAATGAGAGGATTTGCCATAATGAGGGCTTTGCTTGCCGGTAGGATTCCTGGCCTACCTCCAGCTTTTAGCTGGAGGTAACCCAGGTGCCCCACCGGCAAACCCATAGTCGGGTGGTCCGGTAAAGTGCTGGTATCCACAAATACTGCCACTTTTATACCGGACCACCCGACTTGTAATGAGGCCCAAAGTCTTGTATTAAATTGTATTCCCATGTGAAAGTGAAGGATGGAGTTCAGTCTCCTTTGGGATTCACAATTAGGCAAACACGACCGCTCCTTGATGTAGTTTTCACAAGTTATAAGTTTTAGAAATCATATTATCAAGGTTAAGAATTTGGCAATACTCCTCACAACGTTTACTCTCCTTAATTGGTAAAACGTGACCACTCCTTCAGGCACTAACAGTCTTTTTAAGATTGAACAATGGATTAAAATAGTATTAGCTTCTCACATGAGTAAAATTACTTTCACGTTTTATGTGAGAACAACATTTCCATTGTTTGGGTATTTCTGCTTCAACAACAATTTCTACTCGCTTTAAATCTTCCGCGAGTGAACAGGGAACTGGATACTGTTGCTGGCAATGCTTGTGCGAGGTGTTAGAAGGATGTGCTTCACTTACCAGCTTCTTTGACAGAATAGAAAAAGTAACAGATAGTTAAGGAAATAAGATAAAAGAGGACAGTTCAATATTCTTTCGAAGAGGGTCAGGGGGCGTTGCAGCTGTGTATTCCATCTTGAGTCTGTGAGGACACCTTTCAATTGCAAGGCGGGAGCAGTTTAATTTTGTGGCTCTGCTGTGCTTCCTCTAATTCCTCCCTAGTTAGGAAGACTCCCTCCTTCCACATCTGGCCTGCTCTGACTAGCCCCTGCTCGTACTATGGCTGCAACCAAATTGGGTCTATAAGGATGTCTTGAATAGGAGGGGCCCAGATGCAGCTGAGGGGCGATGGCCACGTAGCATTCCCGTCAAAGTCGGGTTTCCCTTTTTCCAGCTTGACCACAAAACTCTTAGAACCGGGTGTCCGAGTGCTTTGCATGGGATAGCTTTTTGAGGTGCCCAGAGCAATTCCCTCAGAGTGACCGGGGCAAAGGGCACATTTTCTAAGTTAACCCACTATTTGTGATTGGACTCTCAAATGTGGTCTACTAGAACACAAAGCTGTGCTGCTCTGAAGTATTCCTGAAAGTAAGGGGATGCTAGGCCGGCCCTTTCTCTGGGAAGGATTAATGTGTTATAGGCTATGCGCAGTTTCTTTCTCTGCCTAAGAATGCAAGCAATGTTCTTTTGACTTCTGGCAGGAAGGCGTCCGGCAGGATTACTGGTAAAGATTGGAACAGGAAGAGAAGGCAGGGGAGGATGTTCATTTTTATTGCCGTAAACCTACCCACCCAGGAAAGGCCTAATTTCGCCCAGTTCTCTGTGTCACGTCGAATGTGTGCCCACAGCGGTTTGTAATTTGCTGGGTACAGATGCTTCAGCTGTTTTGTGACTGATGTTATTTCCCAGATATCTGAAGTTGTTTAGCGTTACCTTTTGGCCCCAGTTCTCTGGGTTGGAATCTGGGTGTATGTCTCTGCTTTTCAAGGGTAGGGCTACTGTTTTGTTTTAGATGATCCGAAACCCAGAGTGTGTGCCGTATTCTTCCATTCTGGCCAGGGGTGCTGGGGTGGACTGGGAAGGGTGGGTTATGTAAAGCAGCACATCGTCCGCGAAAAGGGCCAGCTTATATTCTTTGCCAAATTTCTGAAGGCCAATTATAGAGTTTTCACTCCGGATAATCTGGGCCAGGGGTTAAAAGACCAGGACGAAGACTAGCAGCGAGAGGGGGCAGCCTTGCTTGGTCCCTCTAGTTAGTTGAAATACAGGGGATGCTATGCCATTAACTACAACTCTTGCCTTCATGTTTCTGTAAAGCGCGCATGCCCCTTGGATCCATCCCCCAGCCCGTGATTTGGCGAACCCTTAAATGCGACGGTAATAGCGCTACTGCCACATTTAAGGGTTACTGCCAAACTCGTGATGAGGCCCATTGTCTGAGCCTTGTCTACCTTGCACATATACTACCTGATCACTGTGAATTAAGAGTGGGAGGATTCTGCTTAGTCTATTAGCCAGGATACTGACGTATATTTTGGCATCTACGTTTAGTAGCAAGATGGGCCTATATGAGCCACACTCTAGCTTATCTTTACCCTCCTTTGGGATTACAATTATTCTCGCCTCAGTGAATGAGGGTGGGGCTTGACCTGTGGACATAATGTCATTGAATAATTGGGTCAGAAATGGGCTACGGGTGCCTTTTAGTCGCTTATAGAAAGCCGGAGTGAAGCCGTCCTGGCCCTAGGCCGAACTGCTTTCAACTTTGATATTGCGTGGTCGACTTCTTCTGTAATTATAGGGGTGTTGAGCTGTTCACGGTCTGTGGAGTGTATTCGAGGAAAGGAAACTTCAGCCATGAAATTTGTCCAGCTCTCTGGGGAAGGATTGCAGTCAGAGGTGTATAACTTTTCATAGAATTGGGCAAAGCGGGCCGTTATGTCCGTAAGGGGGATTTTTGATCTTAGAAGTCTCAAATGGTCCTTCCTTCCTAAGGGTATTTAAAGATATCACACCAGCTTTACCGACATCCACAGGCTTAATGTGTGGTTCAGCCATATCATAGCGAAAATAAGCCATTACATGGCTTGGTACCTTTAAAAGGTTCCTCCTTTGCAAGATAAACACTGTGTCAAATCCCACAGGATCTCCTCGCCACCCCGGGCCTTATCTCCTCCCAGGTGACCCTCTCCCAATGTCAGGATCGGGAAGCTTCTGCCTTTCCAGGCGCACCTGGGAGGAGACTTTAGGCAGGGTTTTAGTGAGGGATCCACAGGATTCATCACAGCTGTCTCAAACAGAACATCAACATACTTGTTGGCTAAACTCCACACCTCTGAAGGCTCTCGCATCTCATGTAGCAATCGAAAGGTTGGTGTCAAAGTTAGCCCGCAAAGCAAAGACTCACAGGCAGTTCTCCTCATGCCATGCCGTGACCACCTGGACCACAATTTCAGTAGAGGTCCGAAATGCCCCTCCCATCCTCCAGTTCTGCAAAACACTTAAAATGTGGCTCTTTCATCAATACCTTCTGGATGAATAAAAATCCCTCTATCACTACACCAACAGTACTGCGTTACTGTGTAAAATGCAAAGCCCAATTCTGTCACAATATTGTTGTGAAGCGCTCAGCTGATTTTGAGCTAGGTTCTCACTATAAGCAATAAAATAAAAAATAAAAAATGGTGTCTCAATCCTCTGCATCTCTATGTGTTCTGTTTTGGATGAGTGTGGCAAAGCTTGCGGGACTGACTCCCTTCAGGCCCTTCTTCCCATCTGCATTCCTCTGCTCTTTCTCTTTGGGAACGTGGGCGTGGCCACCTGATGGAAAGCAGAAACGAAAAGACCAGGGCAGTGTAATATTTTTTCCATCTAATCACATACATTCTTATACTAGTTCTTCTAAGGTATCTGCTTTTTATTTTAGGCAGGGCAGTGGGGAAGGGCAACAAGGGCATGTACTGGAACCTAATGCCAAAATGGAAAAACACATAATACATTTCCTATAGAGCGGAGGCCATTTTCGAAAATAAAATATTTTTGGGTTTTGTTTTCAATTGGTGTGATAACCTGCACTGTCTGTTTCCCTCTTTGTACTGTTGCTTTTCTTTGTTACCATTAAGACCCTCATAATGAATTTAATGCATAGTCTCTTGAGATATTGTTAGGACTGCGATTCCTAATACGCAGTTGTTTTGATTAATGGTGTCGGGGGAGGGGGGTCACTTAGGACTATAATTCCCACAACACCTTTATCTTGTTTCACAATGTCTTCCAGCTTTCATTTTATAATACTGTTATCTTATGCACACCCAGATAGGATTGTAAATGTTAGCATGTGCCAACTTAGATGGAATGGTGACTTTATACCAGGCATCACACCTAGACATAATTGCAAGGACAGCAATGCCAATTAACCATTCCACTAACAATTTCATCCCTCTGCATACACCTCTCACACTCTAACCAAACACAACCACAACCCTACAACACATCGATCCGCACAAACTTCACTACACTGCAACAACAAACCAAACCACACATAGACTTGCACAACAGCACCCAACGACTACCGACCGTAAAACACCCCAAGCCCAGCCAACGGACCCACCGGGCTGAGGCTGCCAACAGCACATCACTGCTCTCTTGCACTTTTCCAGTTTATTCCCACTAACTTACCCCCCTTCCCTTTTTAAGAACCGCCAGCGTGCCAGGGGACCACTCCAGTGGTGATAGTGCGCGGTACAAATATCCTTTAACATTAACATTAACTATAATATGAATCTTATTAATTCACCTCTCTTATTCATCAGATTAATGGCTTCCTCTTTATTTTGTATGCTGTAGGTTCTGCCTCCACTATGACCCTTCCATTTGTGCTGGTGTTGCTCTCTCTCTCTATCACGCGCTCTCTTTCTCTCTCAGTAACACATTTCTTTTCACCCCCTTTGGGGGTCGCCATACAGATTGGTTTTCATGAGGCCAAGTCATGGCAGGCTCATAAATAATGATGGGCAAACTGTTTCTTAGCAACAGCCCTATCTTTGCAACACTCCTACTCCCCATTACCAACTTCTTCATGAATATCACTTTATTAAACCATATACTTTAGATACTATTGGAAAAGAACATTATTTCCGGTATACCTATTGTTTAAACTGTTACTTTTTGGAATAGGTTAGGGCCTACCTATGTATTCCAGGTTTTGCAGCTATCTCTGTTGAATAATTGAGAGACCACTTATCGTTATACCTTAGAGCACCACACTCCTGGATTGCCCATCTTGTTGTTCTGTTCATGAACATCTCTTCGTCACTGGCGTGTCCTTTGACTCTAATCCCCTTTTCCGGATCCTCGAGTGAGGGGCTCTCCAAAACAATATACAGACATTCTTGTGCAAAACACAATTGAAATAACCGTGTTCCATTCATGACCTGCCAAAACCATTGTTAAATCCCCTATTTTTCTTTGATCAGTGTAATGAGATCTGTAAAAGTTCACAATTGTAAGTTTTACACTTCTGTTGCTCAAAGGCTATTCTACAGATTGCAAACCCTTGTTTATAACAACCAACTCTTACTCTTCACCATGTATTTTCTTTAGTTTGATTATTATGTTATTTTGAAGCTACTGTTCTTAAGACAATATACTGTTGAGACCAATGATCATATTTCCTACCTACCCATTGGAGAAATCAGCCCCATTTGGTTTGAAAACATAAGCTGTCACATTCGCTAAAATGCACATGAAATGGGTTGGGATATTGTTTAGATTCATAATGATGATATTCACATTGGACTGTGAGTTCATTATGTGATGACGTGGCATAAATGATTTAGTTTAGGCTGACCACAACAAAGCTGACCTAATATATCTAATGTGCAAATAAGATAACATCTAGGCAACACTGCTTTATTGATTAAACGGTGTGGTGGTAAGTGTGTCATGAGGGGACCGATGTGCCCTCTAATTATTTGTCTCTGTGTGCGGAACCCTCTGGCTGTTGTGCGCACATTATTTTTCATGTGTGCAACTGACTAAAGGTAAACCACTTTGAGCTTGTGTATTTAGTGCACTAGCATCTCAGAAGAGAGTTTGGAAAGGAATTCCTCTTCCGACCCACTGCAATTCATTACAAATCTGTGTAAAATGTGCACCTTACAACACTTTTTCCAAACACATAAGGTAAAAAAGATTTTTTATATGTGATTATAAAGATAACTCATCAACCAGTCCAAGACTTCAACACCTGCCATAGTACCACTTTAATGAAGTAATTCAATGGCCAGTAGAACATGCCTCTAATAATTTGTGTAATGATAATAATTGCATCAGAATAACTGCACCTCAGAATATGATGATCACAAATTCCTGTGCCTCTGCTTACTATCCACATTACGTTGTACTTTGAATTGTGATAACACCAGCCTTACAGCTAAGAGACACATACACCATACATTTTTACTCCCTAAAAAAGGAAAGTTTGCCTAACAAAAACGAGAAACAAATGAACTTATAGGAGCCATTTCCCCTCTGCATCATCCTACAAAGCTCCACTGATATATTTTCAAATAAGTGACCAGCAAAGCAGTGGCATGGGAGGGAACTCTAATAATAATGCCCGATATCAAGAGGAGATTTAAGGGGAAAGAGCATCATTCAATAAGCATAAAGTATCCATATATGCAAAATCTGATTAGAGCCATGTTTTAACCCTGACATAGGAAATGAAATCACAGGGCACATAATAACGTCTATAGTTTTGCCCACCCTTCCTCGCCCCAGCCTAGACAAAATTAAACAAGAACCTTACTGAGGTTTATGCTGGAGCCTTGTTGAAAAAAACACTTATATGCCTTTTAAGTTAATAGCATCAATTCTCAGAGGTACAATAGACTGAGTGCCTTCTTCCGTAAATAGGAATCCTCCACTGTATTTATTTGTTATCAGTTAAATAAGATGCAGTAGATGCTTGTGACGATACATATAGAGCACATTGTTACTTTGAAAGGTCCTCAGCAGTTGAGCATAGAAAGGTAATGAAGGTGCTGTTGTCTACACTGTTACTCGAATTTCCTATTCTTTAGCAAACAAGCAACACATCTCCTCACTGTGCTGTACTGCATACTTGGTTTTTAAAGTGTGCTGTTTTGTTCGTCACCTGCCAGGAGTGTTGAGCTGTACCCTTCCAATCATACCCTTCCCGAGCCCCTGTGCTAGCCTCCAATACTAGTTGATAGAGCACTGTAAAAAGTGAGTGATTGTAGCAGTAAACACTTACTCGGATATTTGCAGACCCAGAATACTTGGCAAGCAAGGCATAGTTAATGCCTCATCATGATATTATGTGCATTTTAGGAATCTCATGAATCTGTATGTGCACAATTATTTTGCAGTGCATACAGGATTGTTTGTGACATACCCCACCCTTATATCATTGTGTAGGATAATACAAGTGCTCAGTGAAACCGTTTTTGAATGGCAGTGAGTTACAATATAATGTGTGAAGGTCTATGCCCAATGGAACTCGAAACAGTTGGAAAGGATGCAGATTGTGTGAAAAGCATTCCACTGCCTGAATATGCGGTGCCCTAATAATATAGAAAAGTAATACCATGCATAGTCCATATCCATTATCTCTTGTGAGTCAAGTAAATGATGTTGCAATGTTGCTCTCCACTTGTAGGCTAATGTTAGCAATGCTAAAGTAGGAGACTCTGAGCATCCCATTTCTCTTCTTCAAATCCTTAGATGGCAAATTAACATTTGAGTTTTATAATGCGTTAACTTGTAAGGGCGCCATTTCAAAGTGTTTGTGTGACATATGTACAAAGAATTGAAAGCATAGGATGAGGTTGCGCATCCAAGAAGATTGCTTACTTAGAGTCAGTATCTGATATTTGAGCCCGTATTTCGATTACATAGTGTGTCTGACACTTTTGGTAAGGCACCACGAGTAACAGAAATTCTGGTGCATGAACGTTATTCATATTACAACAAACATAAAACAAGTGGATGTAGGTACATGTCTGGTAACCTTTTGCAGAGCCAAGAGAGGAAGAGTTAAGGTTGTCCGGTAGTATCTAAATGTGTTCTGTAGCAGAAGTTAGAGTCATGAGGTAAAAGTGTGATAGGGTCAAGTTTGGGGGTCAAGGTTGGGGAGGCAACATTATTTGGTTAATATGTGCAGGCATGTCGTGGTTAGATTCTTTTATTAACGGAGCCACTTTTTCATATTAGTTTTTAACCTCTTGTGTGTATTTTGTTGCTAGCGATTTTAAGTGTTCACTGTCACGCTTGCAAATTAGCAGAATATCAAGACTAGTTAATTATTTTAAGAGAAAGAAAATGTATTTATTTTATTGTTTACTTACAACGCGCTTAATACAAGCGAGTGGTTTCTAATCAGGGGATCGGGATTCAAACTTGTGTTGCGCCACGTTGTTTTGTTTCAGAGACAAAAACATTGCCCCCAAGCTATCCTTCCTCCAGGAAATTGCTGTAGCTTGTTCCTTATTAAATCTTTTTGAATAGGTGAGAATTGTCTGTGTGTGCTGCTAAAAATCCTCTGAGCGGCACCCAGAAGGGAGCTGGGCAAGCGCACATGGGCACAGCTTAGAGGGAACATTGGAGGGGACATATTTCCAATGACAGTTTGAGATCACTGCAAGCAACCACGAGCTGCAAAGCCAGTCCGGCTATAAATCTATTAAAAGCAACTTCATCATACAGTTGCGTCAAATGTTCAGCTATTTGCAAGACCATGATTAATTCCTAGATCTTGGTGGGCCCCTTAGTTTGTCATTAAGGGCAAATGAGCAATGAATAAACTGCAGCGTAAAAGGTACGTGCTCTACTTATCTCATGAAAGTTTAGCGCAGTCAAGCCCATGTGAGTTCTTTAGGCCCTACTTCTGTTCATCTGATATATTGTGCTTTGTGTCATTTCACACATAGTGCTAATCTCAGGCACCTTATCAATGGGGAATGGAACTCCAGAAGGATTTATAAAACTATTGTGAATGTAGCATTGTTAGGGAGAATTTTTATTTCTGTGCTAATTCCCTTCAACCTTAAAGACCCCCCAACGTTTTTTGCAGGACTTTTTAACCTCTGATTGCGTGGGACCTTTTTCTCCCTCTCTCATGTGTTTGTTGCTGATTTGGATTTTTGTGTTTTCACTGTTTATGGAGTCTGACAAACTCCAGAAACATCTGCTTTTTGTATGGTGACACACAGAACCTTCAGTGCAGTGTCACTGAGAATTCATTTGGATTTATCACAAGGTTTAAATACCTTTTCTTGTATAAACTACAGTTCCCAAGAATAGTAAAGTGAAATTGACTTTACTTCCCTTTTGTCTTTGTAGGTCCATCACACACCATCTTATGTAGATTTCTGGGGGGTCACTTAATAGCCCTTTATCGTACTTACTGATGTTCCATTTGTATGTTACTCTCGCTGCTTTGAATGGCTAGTGGCAGTAGTTTAATTTTTCCTACCATTGTGCTTTTCTACTGCAGGCTGAACCCTCAGATGCAGTACAGCACCCATGGGTGACTATTTTGTACAAATGGACCCTGTCTTCTTTTTTTGCCATTTTCTGTTTGTGAGGTCTTTCTTCGTTTTACTCTGTGCGTTGAGACAGGTTTAAGTCCTTTGTCTTGCATTTGGCGGTCTTCAGCCCTGAAGCCCGCCCCTGGCTCCAGTGTGTCTGGAAGGACAGGATATGAGGGAGGGTCCCGAAACTCCCCTGTCCTTTGTCTCTAGGAATGCCTGAATGAAACTAGTCCTGAATGGCTGGCTGGCTGTAGACACCCTGCTGTGAGATTGACAGCATAGTCTGTGTATGAATGGGAAAAACCTGCTTAAAAGGTGATGGTTTTGGGACTACAGGCAGAGTCGACCACTGGAACAACATCTGAAGAAGAAACCATGAAAGCAGCTCGCTGCAACCTCCTGGACCTTCCATTGCGCGGTGAAGCCCTGCTGCTGTGCTAACCTCCCTTTTCACCTCGACAGAGAAGCTCCTCAGGAACGACTTCTTCCCTTGGGTTAGTGGGACCAACTAACACTGAGACAAACTCCACTCGGTGCCCTTCCCGACTTGCTGTCCCTCTCCGTTACTGCAGAATCCCAATACCCAGGTCGAGGGACCATAATCAAGTGCAACGTCTGCCACGGAACAAATCCAGCAGATATAAGCTTCAGGAGCCTCCTAAGGACCCTCCAGAAGCAGGACATCCTGATCCAGAGTCTCCTCACCAGAGTGCAGGACCGAGGGAGCACAGAGAGTCATACCGGTGTCCAATGATCCACATCAGTGCTGTTTGCTAAGTGATGAAACCGCAAAGGGGCACTGAAACGAAAAGAGCCCGTAGCTGCTGACGACCTTCCCGAGTACTGCCACAGGAGCCCTCCGGACGTCCTCACTCTTATTCCCATGACTGAGGCTGAGGAACAAGGGTCTGCTTGGCTGTAGCAAGACAGAATCCAGCTGGACCACCTTATCCTCTAACCAGAGCTAATGTTCCGACTTGGGGGTATTTAACTTCTTGACTTAAGTCGTGCTGTCTCACTTGAGACTTGCACCTACTTACTTTCTGAGTTGATTTCAAGCCCCTTTTCACAGGGTTAACAGCTTGTGGCCCTTCAAGTAATTTTTCTGACCTCTCTAGCTTCGTGCAAGACTTTTATCCAAGAAGTGAATCAGATCCATAGACTGTGTTCAAATGACTTTGGCTGTCCTGGCTCCCTAGAGGCACTCTTCTTAATCCATTGACTTTGATATTGCTTGCCCCTCATAGGTTGTGGCTTGTTAAACACTGTTACTGCTGGGAAAGGCTTATCTAGACTTCATTGGAGGATTCAGTTGTCCTCATATATTCTGAGAATCTGTTCTAACCGTTTTGCTTCCCTTAACCTTTCCTTTCTGCAACTCTGAATCTGTGAAGTATGCTTGTTTAGTACATAAATACAAATTATATCCTTGTATTTGAAGTCACCCCCGGGTTTAGGAGAAGTGTATGAATCATATCCAAAGATTATTGACTTGCTTGTTGGATTCTTAAAAGTAATTTCAAAGTTTATTCATATTGTTACAATCTCTTGCCTTTTTAAAGTGTGCTTATTTAAAACTGACGTTAAACGAATAAGTAACTATTTATAACTGAAACCTTGAGAGTATGTGTTACTTGGCTACTTGTGTTTACAGATTTCAATTGTAAAGCTCTACAGCTCACATTTACCCCTCTTGAGTTAGGCCTGGCTGCTCAGTCACACTACCACCTTGTGTAGTACAGACCTATACCAAAAGGTGGGTTACCTAATACCAAGCAGATAAGTTGTGTGTAGTCTCACACAATGTGACTGCACCGATTCTTACCTAACAAGCATACTTTGCAAGAAGAAGCGGGTTGGCTGTAGCCCCCTTCTATTGTGGCCCTGAAATGGTGTAAAAGCTCCCACAGTAGGTTAAACATTGAGGGTGAGACTTGGACATTCAGAAAAAGGAATAAGACCTTTTGTTCATGCGGGCATACCATCTCGCAGACTGCTGAGATGAGCTGAACTGTCCAATCTATGAATGTTGAATGTTTCTAGCCCCTTAATGTATATGTATGGAGTTTGGAGCAAAAGCAAAGTTGATGCTACAATCTGTTGCACACGAATTGTTAGCTCCAGGAAGACAACTCAGGCTTTAATTATGTGGATTTAGCTTTGGCCAAAAGCATTAAATGCCAATGGCCCTCATTACGACCCTGGCGGAAATCGAAAAACGATGGCGGAAATGCAATACCGCCATCGAATAGCGCTCGGTGCGACTATGACCCGTCACCGCAAAGTACGAAGCCATTAGCGACACCGTAGTGAACGCCAACGCTAACTGCACCAAGCACGCGCGCGCGCGCCATGCCAAACCGCAAACACCACCATGGTGCAACGGTACGCCAATTCCGACCCTAGCGGACATGTACCTAACGCCATCAGGCATGGCGGAATGTACCATTCCGCCATGGCGAGAAGTACGGCATCGCGAATCAACCGTAAACGGCCCCACTGAGTGCCTGTACACCGCTCCCTGCCCACAAAGTACAACTCCCGGTAGGTGCAATGAAGTCACAATGCAACCATTGAAATGTACAAAGCACCCATGCATGCCAACGAACAAAAGCAACACAAGAGGGGCCAATGGGAGCTGCAGGTCACAGATGGCACGAATACAGAAGCCATCCCAATGGACATGACCACAGTCCCCCACCAAGAAACGCACGCAAACACAGGCACCTGTGCCCAGCAACATTCCGAAAATCACATCATTCCACCAGTCCACCTGGCTGACCGGCATCTGTTACACAAAACCCAATCCCCCGCCCCTGAGCATGACAACATTCAAACTGTCATATAGGCAGCCCCCATCCCTGACCTCACGGGCTTAGCAGGCAAACGCGCCCAGTACAGTACCACGCAACTAAACCCCGAAGCTGGAACCCAATGCAGATCTCCTCACAATACATCGCCCCCCAAATAGGCATATGCCACATCACTTGCAAAGAAAAACGCTACACGGGCCAAATCAGAATAGCAATTTATGCACATCAAAGACACCAAGCCCATACAGCCATCAGGCCATGAACTCCAAAACACTAATCACCATTGTGGGCTGCATCCGCAAGAAATGACCAGCCACTACTTGTGTGTCGCCCTGTACCCCCATGGTACACAGAGCCACATTCACGTACGAAAAGGCAACATGGAAGCGCACAGAACCGCAGGGCTGTCCCAATGGGGAGGCACTAGTCCAGCTGAAAGGCCGAAATGTTGCTCCGAGACACCAGTACTGCGTAAGGGCATGTGGGCCATTGGCGATCGTCCCATAAGATCGTAATGCTGCTCCACCGATTAACACGAAGCAGCAGGTGTCGGGAGTAAAATCCATCTGCAGGAGTGGCATACAGATGGCAGTGGCAAAAGGGGAGGAGATACCTGTCAACCAAAAGAAAAGAAAAAGAACAGAATGGCCATCAGAACTACATTCGAACAACTCACTTCAATGATCACACGAAATCCACAGCCATATGCATGCTAGCCCACTCAAAAGGATCATCACCACCCCAAAACCACTTGCGACTCATAACCATCTATATCGAGGTGCAAACACCATCACAAACGAGTGTACCTGTGCATGCGTCTGTCAAAACAGAATTCATCAGATGGGAATGTCAACGTGCATGGACACAAGTGTCTGAGGGCGCCTCGAGACAGGGAGGGCTCAACAAGGCCAGATAGACGATGGTCCCACTATGGCAGGCCTGCATCACATAGCGTAGGGGAGGCGGATAGATCCCAAGAAGCCCTGTACATGGCAAACTCTGTATCAAATCACCTGCCCATGCATCCATTCATCATTCCCTCATCCCGGGATCAAAACGCCTGAATAATTACTCACATGACATTAGAAACATCCATTGAGTCTGTGCGTTATGCAGCCTGCAATATCCACAGTGCCCCAGCCCGTAATTCCAGTGTTGTGAAGTAACATGTATTTGGGAACGTCCGGCCTCATCGCCCACGTCGCTAATGCGCATCCCAAACTATTCATATCAATCATTGCTCCCTCGCCATGGGCCCTGTCTCAAGGACATTGAACAATAGAACGTTATATTTGCAGTCAGACCTGTGGGCATCTCCTCGCCGCCAGCTGATAACCGAAAGCGCCGCCCTTCGAATTCCTCATTTGCAACATCACGTCGAAAAGGCATCTGTGGCCGTTTGAAATCACTAATTATTCCATCGAGTGCGGCTGTGTGTGAAAATGGCAACTGCCTTCACCCACGAATGGGACGCCCCGCCCGTCGTTGCAACTCGGTACAGTGATGCATGAGGGCCCACCGTTACTCGAGTACTACGTTCCACTGACCCTTCACAAGTCTGTTCGCGACTGCACAGATGGAATGGGAAACAATGGGACCATAGCCGAATGAACATAACAACCAATCCAACACGCCCATCGGGTACAAATACATGATGGCAATAGCAAGATACCATTCCCCGAATTGCAGCGTTGTGCGCGTGACGTGCTCGGCCAAAGGGGACGGCAGTTTGCACAGGTGGAATGAATCACCACAGGTGGAGGCCATACAGCCTGAAAACACATGAATTGCACAGCCAGTCTCCTCCCACAACCACACCGAAATGCTACCGGCAGGACTCGCGATGTTGGCCCTGGGGGACCTGATAGCACTGCAAGTGCTCCAACTCCAAGAGGAAGACGAACACCAACTACAACCGGCCGCACGGAGGAGACGCAGGAGGAGGAGGAGGGCAAGGCAGGGCCAGCAAGGCCCACCAGCACAGCCACTACCACCACGCAGGCAGCCCGCAATCCCACGCCTCCGAGCACATCCATTCAACCTCACTGATGAGCAGTTCCACACCCTCTACCGTTTGGACCGGGACACCATAGCCGCCATTGTGGACATGACACAGGCTGACCTTGTCAGCATGATAGATAGCCCAACCGCCATCCCACCCCTACTGAAGGTGGTGTCTGTACTCCACTTCCTGGCCACAGGCACCTACCAGCACACAGTCGGACAGTTGCATGGCATTTCTCAGCCACTGTTCTCACGGACACTATTGCAAGTGCTCGATGCCCTCCTGCAGCACGCAGGCGACTACATCTCCCTACCACGCTCGGAGCAGGAAATTACAAACACGAAAGTGGGATTCCATGCACTTGCCGGCATACCGGGTTGCATTGGTGCCATCGACTGCACCCATGTGGAATTGGTCGTCCCACATGCCATGGAGGCCCAGTACCGCAACCGGAAACAATTTCATTCTCTGAATGTACAAATGGTGTGTGACTCCAACAGGATCATTACACATTGTTGTGCCCGATTCCCTGGATCAACCCATGATTCTATGGTCTTGAGGAACTCTACAATACCACGCTACATGGAGCGACACGCAGGGAACAGATCCTGGCTACTCGGTGAGTCTCATTACATGCATGATGATGTGGGGTATGTGAATTGGCAATGACCTGGCAGGAAGGGGGGGGGGGGTGTGCGTACGTATCAATGGCATTCCACATCATACGTTTCTCGTCCACATACAGGTGATGCTGGATATCCACTGAAGAGATGGCTCCTCACACCAGTCCGGAACCCACGGGACCAGCATGAGGAGGACTACAACCATGCCCACTCACGTACCCGTGTAGTCATAGAACAGGCATTCGGCCTACTGAAGGGCCGTTTCCGCTGCCTCAGCAGGTCTGGCGGGGCACTCCTGTACCGCCATGAGAAGGTTGCAAAGATGGTGATGGTATGTGTCATGCTCCACAACATGTGCGTACGTAGAAATGTGCCCATGCCCCCTGACGCAGAACTGCAAGCACCTGATGATGGTCATGATGAGGGTGGGGATGTGGCAGCACCTCATGGAGTCTGCGAGGCACCGGAGGCCCGTGACATTCGTCAGCATCTCATTGATGTATGCTTCTAGCACTCACGCCTGGTGGCTGATACATGGACACGGGACTCGTGGCACTGCGTGTGTCTGGGACATGCACAATATGGACTGTACGCCTATGATGGCCTAGTACACAAAGATCAATGTCCACACATCTCATTGGTTGATCGTGCACTTTTTATGGCATATGTGATGTCATGTTGAACACCCTATCGACCCGCCACCCAAGTGAGCCCAACACACCCCCTCCACCCCCCTACCTCCCCCCCGAACACCAGTGTCCAAAGATGCTCATTGTCAGTGGGCTGTCGCTATTGCAAGCCCCCTCTGCGGGTATCAGGGGCACCCCTGCCTGTGGAGCGCAGGTTCCTTCCAGATCTACGTTGGGGGCTGCCCTGGACGGAGATTGCAACGGATGATGTGTCTGCCTGCTCACGTCCATGCATGTCCCTAAGGGTTTGCGAGAGCTCAGTGAGCACACGGCGCACTGCGGCAAGTTCGGCACATACGTCCTTGGCCGTCGCATGCAGTTCCCCCCTGAGGCTCTCGGTGCTTCTCTCCATTTGGACTCTCAGGCTCTCGGTGCTACTCTCGATTTGTGCCCTAAGTGTCTCAGTTGATGTTTCTATGTCTGCCTTAGTGCCCCCACATTCATCAGCATGGTCCTTGAGGAGCGTGGCCAGTTGCTGCTGTTGTTCGATCAACTGGTCGAGGGACTGTTGCCTCTGCTGGGCCAAGGCCATTTGCGGGGGTGTCACAGAGGGGCTGTTGACCTCATGTTGCCTTGCCACAGGGCTTGTGGGGGATGGCCAGTCGTCGTCTTGTGGGTGCCCCTGCGTGGTATCCTCATGTTGTACGGGATGGGACAGACAGGGGGATTGGGACAGGTCATGGATGGATCTGACTTCGGCATCCCCGTTTTCTGTGTCGGAGCATGCTGCCATCAATGGGGTGTCACCTATGGTGCTGCTGCCACCGGAGGCAGTGCCTTCTGTGGCATCCATTGGGGGGACCTGTGGTGGTGGTGTTGTGGGCATGCTGGCTGCTGGGGTGCCTGTTGATGTTCCCTCCTCTGTGCTGCCACCTGATTTGTGCTGCTGCCGTGTCTTGATGCGTGCAGCTGAGGTGGAGGGTCTCTGGCCGTTGGTCTTGGCCCTCTTTGCAGGTGTGCTGGTAGGGGTGTCCTGTAGCTCGTCGTTTGGATCGGACCCTGTGGTGGAGTAGAGGAGGGCGAGGGTTATTGGTGGGTCTGTGGGAATTGGAATTGCATTGTGTCACATGCATTGGGGTGGTACCTGAGGGTGATTTGGGCCGGGCCCTTGGAGGTGCTTTGATTTGTGTGTGGAGTGAGGGTGCAGTTGTTTGGCAGCCTGCAGTTAGGGTGTGCCTGCTGCACGTGTAGTGCGTGTATTAGGGGTTTTTAATTATTTATGTATTTATTGTGGGTTTTAACGTGCGCTATCAGGCCGATGTGTGTGGACGTTCTCCTGGACATGTGTTTCTGTTGCACTATGTGGACGCATGGTACTTCACATGGATGGACTGTGTGGATTTGGCATTGTTTTTCCTGGCCCACCTACCTGTATCTTCGGATGTCTGCACTCCTTTCTCCATCCCTCCGACTCCCTCTATGCTCTCCATTCCGATGGTGGAGGCACAGATTTCTTCCCAGGGGGTCAACTTGATGGGTGATTCAGGACCTCCCCCGGTGGCTGTGGCAATGTTGCGGTTGGCAGAGAGTATGCTGCGGACGCGTATCCGCAGGTCGTCCCATCGCTTGCGGCATTGCTGTGGGGTGCGGGGTGCGGTCCCCACCGCACTTACCCGCTGTGCCACCAGAGCCCATATGGCCTTCTTGTTTGCAAGTGCCGTCCTGGTCATTTGCGTGGAGAAGACGACGGCAGCATTCTCCTGGAGGGTCTCTGTTAGCACGGTGAGTTCCTCACGGGAGAAGTGGACCTGCCGCTTGCGGTCGCACGCTTTCTTCGCTGCTTTTCCCATTATTCTTGGTTTCGCTAGGGTGGTTGACGGGTTGGGGTGTGTTTCAGGGTAGTGATTTTAGTGGTTGTGTGGTTTTAGTGTATTTATAGGTGTACGCCGGGATGTTTCCCGTTCCGGGACCATGTTTTAACTTCCGTTTCCGTATATTTCCGGCCACCGTACTTTCCGGTAGGCGCACACTGCGGTGACCGCTAAGAGGGGTGGCGGTATTGCACCTGGGGCGCCGTACGGCGGCGGTGTGGGCCGTTTTGGGGTCATTTCCGCCATCGCGGACTTTGCACTTCCGCCATGCCGTGGTGCTCGTGCCCGATGGGTCGGAATGGGCCGCACTTTGCTCCTTCGTGCAATGGCGGAAACGCTATTTACGCTGTGGCGCTCCGGTCAGTCGCTTTCCGCCAGGGTCGTAATGAGGGCCAATGTCTTTTGCACAAAGTTTCATGGGCACTGTTGGGTTAAGAATTGGTGCAGTCACACTGGATGAGACTGCACAAGACTTATCTGCTTCGTATTAGGTAACCCACCTTTTGGTATAGGTCTGTACTGCAAAAGTTGGTAGTGTGACCGAGCAGCCAGGCCTATCTCAAGAGGGGTAAATGTGAGCTGTAGAGCTGTACAAATGAAATCCATAAATACAAGTAGCCAAGTAACACTTACACTCAAGGTTTCAGTTATAAATATTTATTTATTTAACATCAGTTTTAAATAAGCATTCTTTAAAAAGCCACTTCTTTGTAACGGCTCAAGTAAACTTTGGAAATACTTTACAGACTCAAAAAAGCTGGTGAGTATTCATTGGATATGCTCAACACATTCCTTCTGCACCCTGAAGTGACTTCAATTTCAAGGATAGTATTTGCATTTATATATCACACCAATATACTTCGTAGACTCTGGGTTACAGAAGGGAAGGGTTAAGGAAGATACAAAGGTTAGAAACGTTTCTTAAAAATGTGGGGCCAACAGAATCCTCCATTGAAGCCTAGGTAAGCCTCTGCTAGCAGTAACAGTATTCAACAAGGTACAACCTATGGAGGGACAAGCAATGCTAAAGTCAATGGATTTAGAAGAGTGGCTTTTGGGGGCCAAGACAGCCAAAGTCTTTTGGACAAAGTCTATAGTTCTGATGCGCTTCTTGGATAAAGTCTTTCACAAAGTCAGGTTGTTCACAGAAAATCACTGAAAGTACACAAGCCGTTAGGCCTGTGCAAAGGGGAGTTAAAATCAACTCAGAGGTTTAAGCAAGTGCAAATCTCAAGTGAGACAGCACGACTTAAGGCAAGAAGGTAAATACCCCAAGCGCACACAGTACCTCTGGTAAGAAGAAATATGGTCCAGCTGGATGTCATCTTGGTACAGCTATGCAGACCCTGGTTCCTGGGCCTCAGTCGTGGGGACAAGAGGGAGGACGTCTGGAGGGCTCCTGCTGCACTACTTGGGCGATCGTCGCCAGCTATGGGCTCTCTTCGATTCAGAGATACTTTGCTGTTTCAGCGCTTTGCAAACAGCACTGATGCAGAACAAATCTCTGGTTGGACTTTCCTTGCTCCCTTGTTCATGGACTCCGGTGAGGGGACTCTGGATCAGGATTTTCTGCTTCTGGACTGTCGTTAGGAGGCGCCTGGAGCTTTAGGCCGGATTCGTTCTGCAGCAGACGTTGCACTCGGTTATGCACAATCGTCCCCTGGCATTGGGCTTCTGCAGCAACAGAGAGGCACAGCAAGTCGGGGGTTGCGCCAAAGTGGAGTTCATCTCGGGGTTAGTTGCTATCACTAACCCAAGGGAAGAAGTCGTCCCTTCCAGAGCTTCTCTGTCGATTTGAAAAAGGAGGTCAGCACAGCATCAGGGCTTCACCAGTACTTAGAGGTTCAGGAGGTTGCAGCAGGCTTCTCATCATGATTCCTGCTTCGGATGTCTCTTCCAGTGGTCGACTCTGACTCTAGTCCCAAAACCTTCGTCTTTTAAGCAAGTTTTCCCATTCATGCAGAGCCTAGGCTGTCAATCACACAGCAGGGTGTCTGTCCTTTCAGGACAGCCAGTCGGCCAATCAGGACTGGTTTCATTCAGGCACACTTATAGACAAAGGACAGGGGAGTTTTGGGACCCTCCCTCATATCCTGCCCTTCCATACACACTGGAGCCAAGGGCAGGTTTCAGAGCTGAAGCCTGCCAAAGGCAGAACGCACAAAGGGCTCAAACCTGTCTCAAAGCACAGAGTAAAAGCCAAGACAGACCTCACAAACAGACAATGGCAAAATAAGAAGACAGGGGCCATTTTGACAAAATGGAAACCCATGGGTGCTGTACTGCAGCTGAAGGTTCAGCCTGTGGTAGAAAAGCACAATGGCAGTACAAATTAAACCACTACCACCAGCCATTTTAAGTAGTGAGGGTAACAAAAAAAAATGTTACATGAGAAAGTAGGGTATGGTGCTAATAAGTAACCCCCCAGCACTCCACATAAGATAGTGTGTGCTGGACCAACAAAGAGAAAAGGTAAGTAAGATTATTTTCATCTTACTATTCTTGGGAACTGTAGTTCACCCAAGAAAAGGTATTTAAACCTTATGAGGAATCCAAATGATTTCTCAGTGACACTGCACTGAAGGTGCTGTGTGTCACCATACAAAAAGCAGATGCCTCTGGAGTTTGTCAGACTCCAAAAACAGTGAAAACATGGAAGCCAAATCATGGAAAAACACATGGGAGAGTGATAAAAAGGTCCCACTCACTCGGGAGTTAAAATGAAAAAGTCCTAAATCCAGCAAAAGAGCTGGGGGTCTCTATGTTTGAAGCGAATTAGCACAGAAATTAGAATTCTTCCTAATAGGCACGGCTCCCGTTTCTCATTTTATTAGTATTACTATTGGGGTATTTATTGAACGCAGACCTAACTTCAGGAAGCAACAGAGAGCTGCCCAATCGTAGGGGGAAGAACAAGGTTAGAGAGCAGAGAAACACGGGAGTGGGGACCTTACAACAGGGGAGGGAACAGTGGGGATCAGCGCTCCGAGTCCCAGGCACGGTGGGGAGTGGTTGGTGTATGGACTTTGGTGTTCCAGAGGAGCCCTTCCTGGAAGAGTATGGTCTTGAGCTCCTTCCTGGACTGTAGAAGCAGGGGCAGGGACGTCATTTAGGGGTCACCAGAGGTCGCAACTGCGACCTCTGAGTTCTCCCTTGCGACCTCTAAAAAATGTAAAACATTTTTAAAGAGTATTTTTTTTTTGTAATGCAAGCTCCTGGCCTGTGGCCAGCACCATGTGGCTGTTTACTTCTGGTGTGGCTGGCTTTCTTGTTCAGGCTCCTTAAAAAAAAGAAGAAAAATAAGAACAAGAGTGCCACAAGTCTAACACTTTCAGCACTGACCCTAAATAAGAAAGAATGGTCTTTCTGGAATTCTATACAATAATTGCTAGACTCATTAAAGGTTTATTTCAGGCACACTTCAGGGGATGAGTCACTGATTTAGTCTGTTCTTAAATGCCTCAACTCAGCCTTTCAGCCTTCTGAGGTCAATAAATGAGTACCAACACAGGTTGGGTGATATTGGGTGTATATTTTTTCTATATAAAGCGCTTAAGCGCAAGTGCTATATAATAACACATCATTATCATTTGGTCATGAACGTCTGCTTGCATTCACAGTAATTTGGTAATATGGGCCTATACACACTGATCTTAACGATATATATGGTGATCCCTTCCTATGAAATGTACATCACATTATAGTGATATCGTAACCATATTTAACGTAGTGTACAATGCTATGTGATGCCACTTCCTGTTTTGTCAATGGGTGAAAGATCGTGTTCCATCATTTCCCACAATATCCCTTCGGGGTGGGGTCAAATGACATCACTTCCTATGATGTCATCGGGGTGATGTAATTGGGAGGTCGGGGGTTGTGTGATGTCACTTCCGCTACCCCTAGCATTTTGGTGAAATGACGTCCCTGGCAAGGGGGCTGGTCAGATGTTGATCCCTTTGTTTTTCTCAGCCCCCATGCTTTCCCCCCACCATCTGAAGTGGTTGAGCATGCAGTCCATTGTAAAATCTGCGATTATAAAATAAATAAATGCATGATTATGTTCCTGTGTGTGGTATGATTGTTGTTCGGAAAAAAGGGTGCGTGTGGTATGTTTCCCCATATCCTGCTCAAGCATCATATCCTCTTTTGAAAGGACTTTTTTTTTTTACCACAATAATGCTGACAAACCACTGGGCAATTAGTGCTGACCTCTGTGGAACATGGTTACTGAACTTGAACTGTGTTGTTGGTATGATGCAGCAGATTCCGGTACATTAGATAGCTGGGGAACTGATTTGCTCATTTGGGGACTTCCACCGATGTCTTAAGTGTGTGCCAGTGTAATCCTGGTGATTGACTCTACCCATACACTGTGATAAGGCACGAGCCATAACAGGGACATGTCAATGAATGGAACCTTCAGAAGCACATGACTGGGTTCACTGTAGTTAGTGTGTTAAACAGTGGTCGAAGTGAGCGGGAACCGTTGGGAGCGGTGTTCCACTACTTTTATTTTTTACTGTTAACAGCTCCACTACTTTTTGCAGCCATTTGCATTCACTATTCCAGAACTGTTCTTTGTGAAGTTAAAGCACAATTCTCCTCTTTACCACTGGATATCAGTTAGAGCTAAACGAAATCTATTTCAACCCAATTGGCTGTTAATCAGCATGACTGCAACCCTTGAAAAATGCGTTGCACGTTGCTCCTTTCCTTCCAACTCTGTCCCCACCGGAGTCACAGTTCCCAAAAATGTTTTTTGGTACACTTCTGTCACTGGTGTTGACGAGTGATCGCATTTGTGGTCCGAGCTTATAGGACATTGGGAATTGAAAACAAAAAGATACTTCATGTTTGTATTTTAAAATGCCCTGGCTGTGTAGCATGTCCTTTTGGGTATTATTTTTAGACGGCGTTCACCCAAAGAAAGAAATGGATGTGTAGGCTAGCATGGCTATTATTTTAGACGAAGGGGTTTTATGTGTAGCAGGCTGTGCAGTTTAGTTCGGGTGCCTATCCTCTGCATACTAAATGCTACGCACAGACAGTGCTTTCAGCCGCTGCGTGAGCATTTGGAGATGGGAGGATCTCCCAGAGCAGATACCTTCAGATGAACCTGGGAGGCCCCACAATCATAAGAACTTCACACAGCCTGTCTGCTGTCCATTTCCCCTACCTGCCGTGCAGCATCCGTCCTATCTCCACTAGCTGTGCGCTTAGACGTCTGATATGGTCCCACAGCAGCCACCATACCGGAGACCTTACGCAAGCGATTATTGGCCCGTCCGCACGTGTCAGTGAGGCGACAGAGGAAAGGAAGCACGTTGTCGCAGGGACACTGCAAATACCGATTGCTATTGCCAGCCCCGGGCCCCCATTCAGGGGTCAAGTCCTAAATATTAAAGTTGGCGGGCTCCTCAGCAAAGGCAATGGGATGCGGCAAGGCCAGAAGGGGGGCCCCGGGGGGAACGCGAAGCGTTTCCCCCCGTGGAAGTTTTTGGCGCTGCACACGGCCAGCGAGTGGTCGTGGGGGCAGAGCGCGCCCCTCTGGGGCATTTAAGGGGGCAGGGAAGGTTCGGGAGGCAGGCGACGGTTGGACTTGGCGATTGTGAAGTCCTGTCGCCTGCTCCCGAGCCTTCCCTGTAGCTGGGCCTAGGGTCGAGTGAGGAGTTGAGGTAGGGGCTAGCCGGGGTTTAGTGGCGGGTGGTTAGGTATAGCAGGGTAGGGTGGAGGTGTGACGGCGGTGTTATTAGAAAAAAAAAAAAAAAAGGTTGTGTCTGCAGACTCCGCATATTTGGGGGTATAATAGATAAGTTACACCCCCTCCCCCCCTCTCTTACCGGAGCCGCTGTCTGCGGGTTGTTTATCTGGGCGGGTGGGTTGTGCCAGCTGGGGCCGCGGTTTTCGTTTCCCGGGTTTCGGGTTGCCTGGGAGGGAGCCGGAGCGCCGCGGGGAGCCGGGGAAGAGGTGCATCCCTCATTGGGTTTGTAGGGGGGGCCCCAAGGGTTTTAGTGACCCGGTGCCGGCCCCACTTCGCTCGGGGCGTGCGGGCGCAGTGGGGCGGCTGGGGGGGCCGTTGTCTGAGCCCGTGTGTTCCGGGCCTCCCAGGTCCTCGTGTGCAGTGTCGGCCTTCTGGCGTGAGGGGGCAGAGCGGTCCTCTTAAAAGGACCGCTCCTTTTTCCTGTAAGTGGCTGCAAGGCACTGCGGTGCGGCGCGTGGGCCACCAGGAGGCGGGCTGTTGAGGTTGAATTGCACGGGGGTGGCCCAGTAATTAAAAAAAAGAAAAAAAAAGAAAACACAACAGGAGTGAAAGGAAAGGGTTTTTTCTAGGGGTTCTCAGCATCTGTGGTGGGTGGGCGGGGCCCTGTGTGGGTTTATTATTAGCTCGGCAAGAGAGCTAGTAGGAGGGGTTCTATCTAGGACTGTGGGTTTTGGCGAGGTGGGGGGATTTCCCAAAAAAAAAAATATTTTTTTTTTTATTGAGATAATAAGGTTGTTTTGGATTGGGGGCTATTTTAACTCCTTTTGTATTTAGTGGTTAGAGCAATTTCTGTGGGGTTTCTCCTCTACTAGGGGCTTTTCTGGCCACAGGTAGGTCCCTGCTCGGGGGCTTAGGTAGCGGGGAGCGACAAGGGGCATAGTTAGTGCGCCAGTAAGTGTTGGTGCATGATGGTGGGACAAGGTGCAAGCAGGGAGGGGTTGGTGGATGCGAGGGCGCTGAGGGAGGCCCTGGCCATAATTATCAGGGCAACTAAGGCCCAGCTGGAGGGGGTGGTGGGGGAGGTCACGGGTGAAGGGGAGACAAGTGGGGGTAGGCCGCAGCGGAGAGCGGCAGCTGATGGGGCTCTCGCGGCGGTGGTGGCTTGCACCCCCGCAGCGGGGAGAGGGGAGGTTTGGGAATCCAGGGGCAGGTAAGTGAGGAGGGAGATAGACAGGAGGGCGTCCGGGGAAGAAAGGAATTCAGGTGGGCAGCCACGTGGGGAGGGAATGAGGGATAGCACTAAGGGAGCAGCGAGTGCGCAAATGGAGGTGGCTCAAAGGAACCATGGTGGGGCTATGGTTAAGGTGCAGAAGGGGGTGCAAGGGCAGCGGGGAAGAGGGGGGAAATAACTACGGAAGAGTGCGGGTGGGAGAAGGAGAGAGAGGTCCCCATCAATTGAGGTGGATAGGACGGGGTGTGGAACGGCCCCCCCGGGTAGGGTGAGTGAGGGCGGAGGGCGCTGCGCAGCCCCCGCTGGTCAAATGGAAGTAGAGGGTTTGAGAGCGGCCCCTACTCGGTCAGCGTACAGAGAGCCTAGAGGGTGCAGCACGGCCCCTAGCAATGAAGAGCCCAGGGTGGAGGTCGGAGCACCTCGCCCGAGAAAAGAGGAACAGGCAGGGGTTTCCACGGCCCCGCCGAGAAGACGTCAAAGGAGTGGCGGGGTGGACACCCCGGGCTCGCAAGAGGATGAGCAACTCGACTGGGGCACGAGCTCGCAGCCACAATGGTATTTGATGGGTGATGAAATGGGTTTTGAGGATTATGTGGGGCAGTGGGAGGTGGATGGTTATAGAACGGCGGGGGAAAGGGGGGAGGAGAGAAGAAGTTGGGCTTGGGAGATGGAAAGACAGGCGCAGGGAGGTCGAGGGGCAAGCAGGCGGAGGAAAGGTTGGCTGGGTGAGTCTGCAGACATGTTTTGTCCCCACAGTAGGAGCCCGATAAGGAAGGAGATGAGGAGCATTGGTGTGGACGCAAGGCAGCAGACGGCGGATGCAGAAAGAGGTGAGCGGCAAAGGGAATGGTCATCTGCATGGCAGAGAGGGGTCCCAGGAGGGGGGACGGGAAATGAAGGGTCGGGTTTGCAAGGGCTAAGGAAAGAAGTTGGTGTACAGACCATTGGAGCCTTGGGGGTTGAGAAGAGCATTTGCTCAGTGGAGATTCAAACGGACAAGGTGGTGGAGCCATTGGGGCTCGAGGTGCAAGGGGGAAAAGAAAAGGAGGTTGAAGTGAAAGGAAAGGAGAAAAAATTGCCATAAATGGGGATAACAAAACCGTTGGGGGCGCACTTGATGGCGGTGACCAGGGAGAAGATTCAGGCGGGGGAATTTGTAGACGTTTTTAAATTGCTCCATAGGGAAGTGAGAGCTAAGGAGGGGTCTAAAGAAGAGGAGAGGGAACTGGCTGCACGACCCAGGGTACCAGTGACCATTGAGAATTGGACGTCGGCATTTATCATTTATGCCAGTGTTTATTGTGAAAAATTTCCTGAGCGTTGTGTGGCCCTACTTAAATATATGGACGTAATTAGGAAGGCTTTCACGAGTTTTGGGGGTTTTGCATGGGTGAGGTATGACGAGGAATTCAGAGCGAGAATGGCGGAGGACAGTCAAGCGGTCTGGGGGGAGATAGACATGGATCTTTGGCTGCAATGGATGGCTCCAACGAGGCCTGCCCCGACATTGCACACAGCAAGTGGGCTGCCGGTGCCCTTCCGGCCCTTTCTTGGTCGCCCCGCCCATGAAGGGGCGGGGGGAGGGGGCAGAGGGCAGTGCTCAGTGGCATGTTGGGCGTTCAACAAGGACGGCTGCACAAGGACCCTGTGTAGGTTCAGGCATGAGTGTAGCAAGTGTGGTGGAAAACACCCGCTTACGCAGTGCTTCCAACAGGGAGACAGGGGGAGAGGTTCGGGCAGAGGGGCTGTGGGGAAAAGCTTTTACGCCAATTAAGGTGGGGGTTCTGCAAAAATGGTTGCAATTTTATCCGGACAGGGATGTGGCGAAGATTTTGAGTGAGGGGTTCAGTCAAGGTTTCAGATTGGGGTATCAGGGCCCAAGGGTGCGCCGGTGGGCTGAAAATCTGAAGTCAGCCAAAGAAAATGTGGAAGTGGTAAGGCAGAAATTGAGCAAAGAAATAGCGGCGGGAAGGATCGTGGGGCCATTTGATGACCTGCCGGGTGACCTAGTCATATCCCCATTGGGGGTGGTGCCCAAGAAAGCTCCGGGGGAGTTTCGGTTAATACACCATTTGTCTTGGCCGGAGGGCATGTCAGTGAATGATTTCATTGCCCCGGAAGAATGTGGGGTTGTATATGCAAGTGTTGACCAGGCAGTGGAGCTGGTAAGGAAAGAAGGTCAGGGGGCCTTCATGGCCAAGTGTGACATCAAAGCGGCGTTCAGGTTACTGCTGGTGCACCCGGAGGATTTTTGGTTGCTAGGTTTGCAGTTTGAGGATCGCATATACATAAGACAAAGCCTTGCCAATGGGGTGCGCAATTTCCTGTGCGCTGTTTGAACGATTCAGCTCATTCCTACAGTGGGTTTTTTCATTTAACTCGGGTTGGGAGAGTGTGCTGCACTATCTGGACGAATTTCTGTTCATTAGCGGGGCAGATAGAGAGGGTGAGTGCAGAGGGATGCTAAAGTTGTTTCAGGAGCTAATGGAGGAGTTGGGTGTGCCGTTAGCGGAAGACAAAACAGAAGGGCCTGCAGTGGTATTGACATTTTTGGGAATTGAACTGGACTCAGTGGCTATGACCTCATGCTTGCCGCACGACAAGGTGAGCAAACTGGTGGTGTTGCTGGAATAGGCAGTGGGGGCCAAGAAAATGACGCTGGTTGACATGCAGAGATTGGTAGGGCATCTGAATTTTGCATGTAAGGTGGTAGCTCCAGGAAGGACGTTTTGTAGGAACATGGCGAGGGCTATGGCGGGAGCAAAGTGCCCATATCACCGGATAAGAGTATCGGGGTCAGTGCGGGAGGACTGCAGAATTTGGCTGCGTTTTTTGGAGAAGTTTAATGGGGTGTCAATGTGGTTGCAGGGGGACCCGGTGACATGGGAGGTACAGATATTTTCGGACACAGCAGGAGCGGGGGGTTTCGGAGTGTTTTGGGGGGAAAATGGTGTGCGGAGAAATGGCCTGAACTGTGGTTGAAGGAGGGAAGGAGTATAGCATTCCTTGAGTTTTTCCCACTACTGGTGGCATTGGAGCTGTGGGGGAAGGATTTGCGGGATAGGAAAGTGAATTTCAATGTGGACAATGAATGCGTGGTCCACGTTGTAAACAGGCAGTCAGCAAGGGATCAGAGGGTGGCAAGACTCATGAGGGAGTTTGTGCTGAGATGCATGAAACTGAATGTGGTGTTTAAGGCAACACATGTGCCGGGGAAGGATAATGGCATCGCTGATGCATTATCTCGTTTTCAATGGCAGAGATTCCATGGATTGGCTCCAGAGGCAGATCAGGAGGGGCAGCAGATTCCCGAAGAGCTGTGGAAGATAGGAAGATGAGAGCGCTGGCTTTGGTGGAGGGTTCATTGGCCGGGGCGTCTAAGGAGGCATACAGGAGGGCCTGGGAGGATTTTTATGGAGGGGGAGCATGTAGTTGGAAGGGCAGATGGGATGCGGAAGAGAGGAGGAGGGACGATGTTGTGAATTTCCTCCTGAGGTGTATGGACAGGGCCTGGTCAAGAGTGACTATAGCGGGGAAGTTAGCAGGAATTGCTTTTTACGGGAAGTGGTTTTGGGGTTTTCAGCCGAGTGGGGGGGAAATGGCGAGTAGGATGTTGGAAGGATGGGCAAGGGAAAGTAAGAGGGACAAGGACAGGAGGAGGCCAATATCGGCGGAATTGCTGCAGAGGTTGGTTAAGGCAGTAGGGGGAATTTGCTGGTAGGTATGGGAGGGGGAGCTGTTTGCGACATGTTTTACATGGTTATTCTTCGGGGCCTTTCCGGTTTCGGAGTTGGTGGGGGGAAAGGGGGATCTGGGGGTCTGCAGTGGGAGGATGTGCACATTACAGAATTGGGTTTGGACATAAGGATTAATAAGTCTAAAACGGACCAGAAGGGAAAGGGTTCCTGGGTTTTGTTGGGGCCGGGGAGTAAGGATTTATGCCTAGTGCTGGCAGGTAGTTTGTGGAAGGAGCGCTGTGGGGTGAAGACAGGCTTGGTGCTCAAGCATGAGGATGGGTCATCGGTTTCAGCGGCACAAGTTTTGGGGGTACTGCGGAAGGCTCTGCGGGTGTTAGGAGAAAAGGGCGAGGATTTTGGTACACATTCATTCAGGATGGGCGCAGCATCGGAGGGAAAGAGGTTGGGTTTCACAGAGGATAAGGTGAAAAGTTTGGGGCGGTGGAAGTCTGGGAGATACAAGGGGTACGTCAGGGATTTTCATAAGGGGGATTGTTGAAGGAAGGGGGGAAAAGTGGGCTGACAACAACGTGGGGTTGGTATTGTATTGTGGTGGTAATTTTGTAATTTCTTTTTCAGATGCTGTGCGAAAGGAGGGGGAGTTGGCACAAGTGTGGATTGTCGGCCATTCAATTGTTAAATGGGCTGGGAAAGAAGCGGAGAAAAGGGTTATGGGCAGGCAACTGGGGTGTAGCTATAAGGTGGTAAGATGGCACGGGTTAGGGGGCCTGCGCTGGGACCAGTTGCTGCCTATGCTGGCGGGGTTGCGGGAGCGCTATGGGGCGCCGGAGGTGTTGATTATTCACACTGGGGAGAATGACTTGGTGAGGGATACTGGGGTGGCCCTGCTAAGGAAAATGAAAAGGGATTTGGTTTGGGTGCGGGAAAAGTGGCCTCAAGCGGAGGTGTTGTGGACTAAGTTGTTGCCGCGCAGAGTATGGAGGGGAGCGAGGAGCGAGGGAGCTATAGAGCGGGCTAGAAAGGGGATCAACAGAGAAATGGTGATGTTTTGTGCCTCTGTGGCAGTACAGGTGATGGAACATAAGGAAATAGTGTATGAGGGCTTTATGATTTTTAGGGAGGATGGGGTGCATTTGTCGGTTTATGGGAACAATCACTATTTGGCGGACTTGTGCTGTTGGCTGGGAGATTGGTTGAAGAGTTGGAAATAAAGGAAGGTGGTTGGGGGGGGTGGGGCAGAAAGAACACCTCAGGGGAGGGTTTTTCTGGTGCCGGGGGCATGGCCCCTTTTGATGTGGGGGGAGGGAAGCACAATGGGGGAATGACACGGGAAAGGATGGGGTGGTGCTGTTTGCGCAAGCGGGCCACCCCGGGGGAACAGGTATTGAGCCTGGAGGGGCATGGCCCCAGGGAGAAAGTGGGACGCCTGGAAAAGGGGTAAGGAGATGGTGGGGTCCAAGGGACAGTTAGGGAGGAAATGGCTTTATTTAATTATTTAATTGTTGGGGGAAATGAAAATGTGTAATTAGTTAATTGGTTGTTTAAATATTTCGTTAGTCTGTAAGGCCATGGAGCCAGGTAAGCGTTAATTGTAAGCTTGGGCCTGTCACATTAAAGCGACCTTTTCCACTTTTAAATGAGTCTGGGTTTTTGTGCAGTAAGCCAAAATAGCATATCAAGGTGAAATATGCGCATTTAATTAAATTAAATTGGCTTTGCGTAACCACCTATATTAAACAGGACGGATGGCATTTGCCTTTTCATAAAATCAACACACACACAAAACCAAGACATGATATTTTCTTCTAATAGTGTTTTTGAAAACGTTAAAAGGTGTGCATGTTTTAAACTCCAAGAACCAATACAAATGTCCCTGGAACTTGCAGTACCGAAATGGGACATTTCACCTTTAGTCGTTTCTTGTTTTTCGACTGGTTATAGTGCAGTGGTGAAGTGTCTGCCCTGCAAACCTGACGCAGTTTGATCCCGAAGACTGGCTTTAATTCATGATATCAAAGACGACATTCAATGTTTCTCATTGAGTTGGGGGGACTGAGTCCACCCTCTGAAAACAGTGGGTGGACTGCGTCCACCCGCATGTACCCTCGACTTTAGCCCTGCCCCCATTTATTGATAGATTTAAGCTTTTCATTATTAAGGCTATATGAGCCAACTTTGAAAAGGTGCTTTCTTATTTAGCATTTGCAGTCTCCATTTTGATGTGGATTTAATATCACACACTTTTCTCCCTGAGCTCTCCACACTGCTTCTCCTTGACCCCCGCCTCTTCCCTCCACCTCTGGTACTGAAGCCATAGTGCATGTTCTTGTTACTTACTGGTTGTGGTGTCCCAGTGTAGCATAGTGCATGCGCGAGCCTCGGTTGGGCCCACGCATGCGCAGTTGAATAAACGGCGTCCGTGCCGGCAGTTGCCGCCGGGACCCGTAACAGGCAACATCGTGTCCCGTGTCTCTCTGTATGAGTGCGTGTGTGCATGCATGTGTGGGTGCCGCCTGAGGCACGGGTGGCCATATAACAACTGGCGACAAGGCGGGACGCCACCGAGCGTTCGCTTGATGCACACGGCATATTGACCATCAGCGACGTTACGACGTGGTGAGTCACGTACCCGGCGGGAGCATTTCGCTAATGTTCTAGCAGCTGGTATACAGCAGTAGCGGCCTGAAAAGGTGCTCGTGCGCTGCTTCTACCATCCTATAAAACAATTTTTGGAAACTTTGGACCGTCTTCGACACCCAGAGGACGGTCCACTTCTGACAGACACCAAGCGCCAGAAAGGGAACGAGGACACGTTGTCTGCCACCGGACAGGAAGTGGAGGTACGTGCACTGCCCACCTGAGTCAGGTTTGCGGCCTCCAAACCAGAAGGAGGTGCCTGTGCGACCTGTAAACATGGCAGGAAGCGACGGATCGGCGGAAGCTGTGGCAGTGGTGGTGAAAACACAACAGGGGTCGTTACTGCCGATGCAAGAGTTTGATGTGTCAGGTCCCCCTTCGTAATTGGGCCCAAGATGGTTGCTATGGATAAAAAAACTTGATATGTACTTTACAGCGACCGGGATAACTGATGATGATGCGAAGAGGGCCACCCTGTTGTATTCGGCGGGTTTGGAGGTCATACGCATATATGAGTCCCTCAACCTGCAGGTAGTCACCTATGCGGCAGTCAAGACTGCTTTGGAAAACTACTTTATACCGCTCTCCAATGTGGATTACGAGAGATTCCTCTTCTGCGGGGAGAAACAGCGGGAAGAGGAGTCACTTGATCAGTTTTGTGCTCGACTGCGAGTGATGGCCACCACTTGTCAATGGGACAATGATGAATCCATGATAAGGAATCGGGTTCTCCAAGGATGTGCATCGGGCAAGTTATGGAGGCAAGTGCTAAGGGAACCAGGCTGGAACCTACAGCAAATCCTGGACAGCGGCAGAACGTACGAACTGGCGGAGTCGAGAGGTGCTAAAATGGACGCTGCAGTGCGTCCGGGGACATCTGAGGATGCGTTTGCTGTCGGAAAAAGGACCATGTCGAAAGACAAGTGGGGGCAGAGAAAGCAAGAAACTCGCCCTCCAACGGTGTCTGACTCTATCTGCCAATACTGCGGATATGACTTGCCCCACTCCGAGGAGTGTCCGGCCAAGTCGAGATCATGTGGCCGATGCAATGGACCCGGACACTACGCCTGGATGTGCCGCGCCCCTGCTCCGGTGTCGGTGCAGAGGGGCCCGGCCAGGGCACGGGGTGGTGGCTCCAGGAGACGGAGGAGCATCGCAGCTTTGGAGCAGGAAATGCAAAGACTACAGTTAGCTGAAGAGGAAGAGGAGGAAGAGGAAGAAGTCTTCTTCATCTCGAGCATCGCTTCAGGGGCAAGAGGTAAGAGGCAGCCCAAATGTGTTGTGGACATTCAGGGAGTGCCGACTCAAGTACTCATCCACACAGGGGCCTCAGTCTGTGTGCTTGCCTCGGATCATTACCAACGGATCCCGGGGCCTCCGTCGCTAGACGTTTCAAATGCAAAGATCTTCACGTTTGGCAGGGACACTCCGCTTCCTATCAGGGGTGTGTTTGTAGCGCCTGTGTCCAGGGGAGGGAAAACCATGAAGGCCCGATTCTTTGTCACAGACGTGAGTCCTCATTCTCTACTCAGCTGTGCGGTATCCGAAGCCCTGAGCCTGGTTCACTTTGCAATGGAGGTCTATCAAGTGGACATCGAAACGCTGCTGGACAGGTTTGCAGGTATTTTTGAAGGGGTCGGGAAGTTGAAGCCACCCCCGGTGCGTCTACACATTGACGACACGATCAGGCCAACGGCCCTCAAGCACAGGCGGATCCCGTTCCATCTTCGTGAAAAGGTGGAGGAGCTTCACTCGCTTGTCAGCATGGATATTACCGAGAGGGTGGAAGGACCGACGCCCTGGGTTTCACCCATAGTGGTAGCACCCAAGCCAAAACAGCCGGGGGCGGTGAGAATTTGTGTAGATATGTGCGTCCCTAATGCCGCAATTAAGAGGGAGAGACACCTGACGCCGACCCTTGATGATATCATAGGGGAGTTGCAGGGGGCGAAAGTCTTCTCAAAACTGGATTTAAGAGCGGGCTATCACCAGCTGGAGCGCCACCCTGACTCTAGATTCATCACGACTTTCACGACGCATGAAGGTCTTTACTAATTTAAGCGCCTGAGCTTCGGCATTTCATCTGCTGCGAAGTATTCCAGAGCACCATAAGAGGGCCGCTCGCAGGGTTAAAAGGTGTTTTGAACATGAGTGATGACATTTTGGTATTTGCCGACTCAGAAGCAGAGCACATGAGGAGGCTTGAGAACACGCTGAAAAGGCTGAATGAACTGGGTCTTACCCTGCACCGTCAAAAGTGTGAATTCTTTAAAGACCGGATTGGGTTTTTCAGATTCATTTTTCACGCAGCGGGTATGTCACCTGACCCGGCCAAGATCAGAGACATTCGGGAAGCAGCGGCACCATCGTCCCCCACGGACGTAAGGAGCTTCCTGGGGATGGTAAATTACTGTGGGCGTTTCATCAAGGGTTTGGCGTCCCTATCTGAGCCCCTAAGAGCATTGACCAGGAACGATGCCGTGTGGAAGTGGGAAAGCAATGAACAGGAGGCGTTCCAGGCCCTCAAAAACGCCCTGTCGGATGGGGACACAATGGCGTACTTTAACCCTGCCGTGGAATCGGAGATTGTGGTTGATGCCAGTCCCGTAGGTGTTGGGGCAGTACTATTGCAGCCTGATGAAAGAGGGGACATGCGGCCCATCGCGTATGCGAGCAAGGCTCTCTCCAACACCGAGAGGCGATATTCGCAAATTGAGAGGGAGGCACTGGCCATCCTCTGGGGCTGTCACCATTTTCACCTCTACATCCTGGGCAAGCCCGTGGTGGTGGTGACAGACCACAAGCCGCTGCTACCCATCGTAGCGGGTGTATCGTCGAAGCCACCACCCAGGATTGAGAGGTGGATGCTGGCCCTGATGGAGTATGGGGTCCGACTGATATGTAGACCGGGCACCAACAACCCGGCGGACTATCTCTCACGTCACCCAAATTCGGAGAACATCGACAAGGACGGCGGTGTGTCGGACTGCCAAGGGCTGCTCTGTCATGTGATAGATGGGGCGCTCCCAGTGGCGTTGACGAGGCTAGCCATTGCGACGGAGTCCTCCAAGGATGAGGTCTTGGCATAATCAAAGCAGCAGTAAGGAGTGGAGATTGGCGAGAAGTGCTGCGCAACAACGCCCGACGTCAGACGGAAGCCCAAAGGGATCTGCAGGCACTTTGGAGGGTCAGAGATGAGCTCTCTATTTCGGATGATGGACTGATCCTCAGAGGGCGGAAAATCGTGATCCCACAGGCCTTAAGGATGCCGGTGTTGGAGCTAGCACACATTGGGCATCAAGGGGTCGTCAAGACCAAAGCAAGACTACGGCCTAAGGTGTGGTTTCCGGATTTGGAGGGGAGGGTCGAGAGTTTCGTGAGAAGGTGCCTGGCATGTCAAGCGGCGACCCCAGGAGACATAGCCCCGCCGATAAGCTTGATGGAGCGAAGTGAGAAGCCGTGGGGAACGGTCCATGTGGACTTCGGCTCGACGGGTCGTGGCATGTATTTCCTGGTGGCCGTGGATCAATGGTCTAGGTACCCGGAGGTGGATGTGGTGAAGTCGACGGCGACTGAGTTCACCACGAGAGCCCTGGACAAGATGTTCGCCACCCATGGTTTTCCGGAGATACTTTGCTCTGACAATGGACCGCCATTTACCGGCAGCCTGTTTGCCCAATATCTCCGGGAAAGGGGGATACATCACCGCAAGGTATCCCTGCTATGGCCCTGTGCCAATGGAGAGGCCGAAAGGCTAATGCACACTTTAAACAAAGTGCTTAGGATTTCTGCCAATGGAGGTGACGACCTTCCGACGAAGCTCGTGGAATTTTTGCGAGAGTACCGAACCACGCCCCACCAGTCCACGGGGGTTGCCCCTGCTGAGGCGCTGTTTGGGCGTTGCCCGAGGGGAATGATACTGGAAGTTGAGGGGAGGAGCCCAGGTGTCATAGACGATGAGAAGGTGCAAGAAGAGCGCACCACGCGCAACCAGAAGGAAAGCGAGAGACGAGGTCTGCAAGACAAGGAAGTGTGCGTGGGGGACTCCGTGCTCGTTCGGAACAGACACCCTGTGGGCAAGCTATCTTTACCATATGAGCCCCGCCCGTGGAAAGTCACCCATGTGAAAGGGACCATGGTGACGGCGGCCTGCGAAAATGGCACGGTCACCCGCAACAGGTCCTTCTTCAAAAAAGCGGACATAGCAACAGATACCGCGGGTCAGGCGGATGGGCCGAGCCAGGAGGCAGTCCCCGAGGGTCCAATTGATGATCCCACTGGTGCCGTCGCCCCTCCCGGGGACAGGGCCGCTGGAACACCAACAGTCACTGCAAGGTATCCCATGCGCAGTGGCCGGAGACTGCCTGCTCATCTCAAGGACTATGTCCTGGACTCAGGAGACTGAGCCGAGATTGTAATGGGCCGTCAACAGTGGCGGGTGGATCCCGCTCATGTGTTACCGTTTATGTTTGGTGCTGCACCATAATGTTATGTTGTTTTGTTGTTAAAAAAAGGAAGGGATGTGGTGTCCCAGTGTAGCATAGCGCATGCGCGAGCCTCGGTTGGGCCCGCGCATGCGCAGTTGAATAAACGGCGTCCGTGCCGGCAGTTGCCGCCGGGACGCGTAACAGGCAACATCGTGTCCCGTGCCTCTCTGTATGAGTGCGTGTGTGCATGCATGCGTGGGTGCCGCCCGAGGCACGGGTGGCCATATAACACTGGTAATCTTCATTAGTCCTAGTCCTACTTTTCCTCATCCCAGTACTTACCTTTGCGGCATCCCAGAAACTCCTTCTATTCAAGCGTTCCTGCCTCTGGCTCCGCCCCTCCCAGGAGGTACAACCTCTTACTCATGCACCCACAGTAGGTCTAGAAGCAGAGACATGGTTGCTTTCCCACCCAGGGTGGCAGAGGAGGGACATCGGTACTGCGAGGAGGAAGAGTAGGGCTAGGAATAATAAAGATTACCACCAGGTAATCCCAGTACTTACCTTTGAGCTGTACCAAAGCTGGAACATGCGAAAGGGGCCCATGTCCAAAAAGTACACCGACACCAAGATCAATGCTCCATATTTTCACCACCCAGTACATTGTGCAGAAGTAGAAAGGAGGACTGGCCAACGAAGCAGGGAAACACAGCAAACCAATCAATGAGATATAGATCAAAGAACTCCCACCCCAATAGACAAAGCTCTGGGTCCATCAACTATTGAGTTAGTAGTGTCTAATAAGTGTTGTGGGTAGACCAGGTGGCAGCCCTTCAGATGTCCAACAGAAGGACCCCTTGAACACCAGCCCAGGAAGCGGACACCCCTCTCATGGACCTACCCTATGCCATAAGAAACAACGACCTTATCCACCTGCTGGTGGCAGGAGTGGAAGCCTTCTGGCCACAGCCTCCAGTGCCAAAGATAACGAGCAGATGATCAGTCATTCTAATGGTCCTAGTGAGGTTGAGATCATGAAACAACGCCTGTTTAACTTCCAGGCAATGCATACTTCTACTTTCGGGGGGGGGGTATTTCCAGAAAGAGGTCCGGGAGCACAATCTCCTGGGAACGGTGGAACTTGGAGGGAACCTTGTGGATGTAAGACGGATCACATTTCAGATTGAGAGCCTCTCCCTGACCACCAGAAAGGGGGCTTTACAAAGGAGAGCTCTTAATTTCCCCCAACCATCTGGCAGAAAGGATGGCCACCAAAAAGGTTGTCTTCAATGTCAACATCGTCGGGTCAATACTAACATTGGGCTCAACAGGGGGTTTCTGTAACATGGATAGAACCACAGGAAGATTCCAGTGAGGGTTAGCCACCGGATCCACTGGTCTAGATACAATATACTTTTAAGAAGTCTAGTGACCAGAAACTCACCACCTGCAGGAGGCAACCAGGAAACCCAAAAAACAGTATAGCAGACCATTGAGACCGAAGGGTAGACAATGCGGACGCCTTCATGGAGGAACTGCAATATATAAGGGAAACCACAATGCAGGCCCTGGGGACCCTTCTTGCCACACCATGTAAGAAAGTTAGCCCAATGCCGATCATAGGTCTTAAGCGAGGAGGACCTACAGGCCCTCTGGACTGCTCTCGCCACACTGGCAAAAAGACCTAGAGCCTGCAGTCCCCTCCTCCCAGTTTCCATACCCCCCCATGAAATGACTGATGAGTGGGTTGGGAGAGAGAGCCCCCGCAGCGCGGATGACCAGCTGGGCAATACCCAAGCGGGAACCAATTGCAGTTCCAAGAGGCTCTGGAACCACCCCCTCCTGGACCAGTAAGGGATCACCAGAATGATTGTGACCAGACCCTCCACAGATCTTACTGATGACCCTGTGGATAAAGGAATCTGTGGAAAGGAATAGAGCAGAGTCTTTGGAAAGTCCAAGTTGAGAGCAACCACCCCCCAAGCTGCTGGCGGCGGTGCCCTGGAACAGAACTCGGGGAGTTGCGCATGGCAAGGGGAGGCAAACAGGTCAGCCTGTGGCTGACAGAACCTCCTGCAAATTTCCCATAACACAGCAGGATGAAGGGACAGCTCCCTGAAATTGAACACCCTGCAGAGTCTGTCTATGTTCCCATTTTCCAATCCCCTGATGGGGACTGCATGCAGGGAAGACAAGTAGGATTCCGTCTAACTGCCTATGGACAAAGCCAGGTTCTCCAGTGATCAAGGCTCTGTGCCCTTGATGATTCACATATGACAGGGCAGTGGTATTGTCGGGCATCATTTTTAAACCCAACAACCCAGGATGCCCATGCTAGGCCACACTGTTGTAAGGCAATGGGGAACATGCAACTAGCATGTGCCCCGTAACCCAGGGCGAAGAATACAACGAATCCATGGAGCCTGATGCTTCCATCACAGGCTCCATCACTTCCCTTTATCTTTTAAACCCAGAGGAGCGGACTCCCATAGGCCACGGAAGTCTGTTGCCCCTGGAGACAGACGTACCCACCCGCAGCCACGGAACTGCCCAGCCCAGCGGGTACACTCACCTTGCACCGGGGGAGGTAAGTATGAATCCCGTCCCCGGGAAATCCGGCTCTCCATGATCATGCAGACCAGCAGATCCTCTGGCCTCCTACAAGGCCCGCCGTCGGATGGGTCTGGCAGGCTTCCTCAAGTCACACAACCCCCAAACTCCTGTCCTGCACTAAGAAGAGACCCGAAGTTCCGGAGGAATGAAAAAGAAACAGTGGGTCCTGGGTAGGTGAGAGGATATAAATCCTAGGAGAGGCAGAGGCAAGAAGCCTGGAAAAGAAGGAGTTCCTGGGAGTCTGGGACGCCTCAAAGGTTAGTAGTGGGATGAGAAAGAGGGATATGGAGGTAATGTCCATTAGAGCACAACTCTAGGATGCAGAAGGCTTCCATTTCTACTTAAATGAATGAAAACAGAAAATTGTTACATTGCAATTTTCAGCATCTTTGTTTTAATTCGTTATAAATTGGACTATGTACATAAGCATGAATAAAATCAATTTGTTATGGCACTTGTGAAGTTATGTAACTTGTGAAGACCTGGGAGTTTGAAGGAAGAGGAAGGTTAGAATCTGGTACCAGCATCCCAGCACGTGTGTAGTGGGAGATGTTTGCAGACCTGTGAAGACCTGTGACCTCTAAGTGTTTGTGGGGGACGGACCAGGGAGGCTAAAATCTGGTCTGAGTGTGTCAGTACACTGCATTGCTAGAGGCCTTTCTTTTCAGTGTGACTAGGAGTTGGGGTTGGAGAGCCCCTTTTTTCCGGCAGCATTTGCCGAGCTGCTATGGTCTGTCCTGCCAAAGGCTTCCCCAAGTTCTCCAATCGTCTCTCTTTTAACTATTTGGCCTAGATAGAAAGCGTGTATTGCCTACATACTACTTTATTATCTCTTGTAGGAAAGAACCATTCACTAAATTCTGAAAACTCTTCTAAAACTGTTTTAGTAACTTGATTGTGACAAAATGACTTCTACCCTCTAGGAGTACAAGGATGATGTGGCGGGTCAGAAGAAGGAGACAGACTCTGATAAGTCCTTTCACTATGAGGCTTGTTAAAGAAAAGAAAAAAGGCCTAACTTTCCATATTTTATAAGGCACTACTACCTAACAAAACTAGCTAAGGTGCTTGTTAGTCGTCAGTGAATGTCTTATCAGAATCTGTCCATGGTCCAACTTAGCCTAACTGACTCTATCACTATAATAACAAATAAAGACAGGAGAATGACTGCCATCTTCTGTGGTTTATTTGTTTCTTGCAAACTTCTATTTCAATAATTAATTTTCATATAGTCTCTGGTGATTTTGATCAGTTCATAAAATTCGTTCAGGGCTTGGGCTTGGCTTTTCTTGATGATTATGCTTTTGGGTCCTATTACTCTCCTCTTGAATATCTCTTGCCTTCTGTTTTACTTCCTTGGACTTTGCTGATACACGATTGAATATTCCAGTATTGATTCTCGTTCACTTCTTGAAGTTTCACTATTTGGATTTCTGTATCTTGACTGAAACGAGTAAGACTGGTCCCATACAGATTCTCATTCACTCCTCTGGGTTTAAGTATCACAGTCTCTTTACTTTGACTGGGATGAGTATGATTGGTCCCCCAATGATTCTCTGTTCCCCTCCTGTGTCTCCCATTCTCCCTGTTACCTGGGGTTCCTAGGGATAACGTCACCAGGGCTTCTAGATTTTTGGGGTCGGTGCTCTGTGCCGTCAGTGTTTTCTCTCTTGCTTTGGCAATGCTACCTTTTCATGCCGTTGTCGAGGATGGTTGTATGGTACTTCCTGTACTGTTTGGTTCAGCATCTCTGTCTGTGGGTGTTTTCAGCATTGTTTTGGGGACTCTTGGTCTACCACAATGTCTTTCGTGGTCACGGCACCACCTTTGGTCTCTGTCTCTCTCTCTCTATGGACTCCAGGGCGCGCTGCGGCAGACTACTTCTCTCGCTCTCCCCCGGGTAAGATGCTGCCTGTCTGATTTATCTTCACATTCCTTTCTGGTCGCAGGATTCTGTGCATCTGATTCGGCTTCACTTTCCTATCTGGTTGCAGGATGTTGCATGTCCAACCCTCTCCCTGCAGCAGGTAACAGCCCCATTTTGAACTTGCAGGCTTTTCTCTCTGCCAGTCTCCTACTTCCTCATGCGTGATGTATGCTTGGCACTTCCCCGATGTACGTCCAGGTCTTCCTCTCTCGCAGGACTTCTCTCTTCCTCCAGATATCATCCTCCTTGTCCCAGTTGAATGGGATATTTTGTTTAAAGAGATATTTACAGTTTCCGGGTGACAGTAGCAGTTTGTTTCTTCTTCATACATGTTTCCATAATAATTGTTCTCAGAGGTATTGTTGAGATGGCTTTTAGGAAGTTCCTCATCAGAATGGGAGTACTTGTCCCCAAAGGGGGAATATCTCCCCATGAGGTCCCACTTTCCTCTACCACTAGGGAGGGTATTGCTGTGTGGGCTCACCTCCCTAGCCTCACAGGGGGGCTCCCACTTGGGGAGAAGGGATTCATTCCCTTAATTTGTCACTGTGAATAGAGACTAAAGCTCCTACTCAGCCCCCAAACGGCTACAAAGCAAGAGTGATCCCAATCATCAAGGTAAAACAGGCACATTTAAAAGCTATACCTCCATTGGCTTTTGAGCTACATGGGCAGAAATAACTAAATAGAAAAACACTACACAAAACTCAACCCTGGGGAAAGTACACATAATATGCACAGATAGAAAGATGTACCATTCTGGGTAATGAATCTGGGATGAAAGGCAAGTAAAAACCACAATGTTCTTTAAAAGGATATGTTCTTCAGTGCAAAAAGGTTTTAAAGGTGACCTAACCAGTCCCTATGGCCTAAAGGTTGACCAAGGAGGCAGTTAGTAGTCAATAATACCATACTGCAGTTTGATAGCATGGAACGAGGCTTCTTGGTGCTGTATGTGCAGTTGCACAAGGTTTGAGTTCAGCATCATGTCTTTCTAGATGGGGAGCAGTGAAGAGTAGGGGTCGAAAAGGAGCTCATGCCTTTCAAAGGTGATGCTTGAAGAAGTGCGGATCATGAGGGCCACCTGGGTCAGTTTGATGGTCGGTTTGACTGTAAAGATGCTGGTGACTGGATGCTCTGTTCTATCAAATCGGTTCAATGACACGTTCAAGGAGTTACGGATTGTGAGGGCCACCATAGTTGGTCTGGTTCGAGCAGTTCGATGGAGCATCTGATGATCGAGATTAAAGGATCCACCATGGTCGGTTAGACTGGTGAGCAAGAGTGGCAGTGAAGATGCAGGCGGGGAGAGCAGAGGTGCGAAGGCTGCAGGTGTAACAAAGAGGTTGTAGTTTGAGCTGAGGCAATGACACGCCCAGGTAGCATGGTGCAGCGGCAAACAGGTTAGAATGGGCAGTTCAGTGGTTCGGGTACACCAGTCATGTTTTACTAAAATGGGAGCTGTGTTGAGCCGGGGTCTAAGCTTGTGTGGTTCGATGCTGCTTCCGATGGTCAGGGCTCAGTAATCCACCAGGGTCAGTTTGACTGGCGATGAAGATCGTCATGGAAAATGCTGGTGGGGCGAGCAGTGGTTTGAAGGTGGCAGTTGCAGCAAATAGTTTTTAGTAAAGCTGAGGCAACGATGCGTTCAGCTAGCACGGTGCAGTAGCGAACAGGTTCGAACATGCAGTTCAGTGCTTTGAAGAGAGGGTGAGTGCCAGGACAGCTCTGGAGCACCCTGAAGGTTTGATGCAGTCGAACAGGATCGAGTCACAGTTGGAAATGTTTTGATGGCAAAAACGCTGTGTTCCTAACTCTCGGTTGCTGTGAGACCCAATCCAGGGTCTCAAGGATAAATTTAGTCCTTCTTCCTGGGCTCCCAAACACTGGGGATGCTGGCCCACAAATGTCAGGTGTCCTTCAGCACTGTGAGACTGTGGGTACCATTGTGGCTTGCAGAGAGGGAGCTCTTATCCCAGCAGCAATTCACCCCCAATGGTCCCTGGGGTTGGTTAGAGGACAGAGCTTGCATCTGCTTTGGACACTGAGGAACTAATTTTCAAATGAGCTGTAACGTCAATAGAAGACGTAAAAGCCTTGTGTAAGGCTATTAAACCTTCCTTTAATGCCATGGTCCATTTTCATTAATTTGTAAGGCAAAGAGGAGGGGCAGAACACAAATTGCAATTCAGCCGCTTCCTTCCTCAATGCCATACAAATGCTCCAGCTTTATGCACCAGTATAAAGCAGGCGGACCCCATAGGGATCCATTGTAAATGCTTTCTGCCATGCTTGCAAGGCAGACAGCATTTACAATTTCAAAGAAACGCTCTACGACAAGTGTTTATTTTTCATCGTGAACACTGTTCACGATGAAAAAGCAGTGTTCACGATGAAAATTAAACACTCTCCAACATTAATTTATTTGTTTATTATGCGCCAGAGCCCGCAGGCATCAGGGCGCAACATATATAACACATACAGGTACAACAGGCTTACAATTAAACAAACAGTAATGTCTTGAGACGTTTCCTATAAGTGAGCATGTTTTCTTCCATGCGCAACTCATGGGGAAGCTTGTTCCAAACCACAGCTTGTACTGAAAACGAGCGGCCATGGCCTCTAACCCGTTTACTTCTAGGTTGCAAGCTTGTTGTAGAACGTTTATAATTGTGAGCGCCGCTTGACATGCGAGCATGACAAGTGACGCTCATAATCAAAAGTAAATGCTGCATGCCATGCCAGCATGCCAGGCAGGGTTTACTCACTTTGCACTGCAGAGTGCAAATGTTAAGGGCAAAAAGCAGGGTACATGCTTGTATGTCGCCTTTTGCTCTTTACATTTGCACCCCGCACTGCAAGTGGCGACAATTTGGCAGCGGGGACCAGCTTACTTTAACAGTGCAAATGTAACGGGTTCCCGCCACCATTTTACGATTAAATGGAACATGAGCTCCTCAGTCTTCACTTCGCTGGTGGAGTACATTGAAAATATCAACTCTCCCAGCAAAGGTTTCATGAATTCTTCCTCAGGGTTTTTTTCAAGAGTGAATAAAAAAAGGATTCAGAGACTCCTTCTTTTAAAGTTAATAGTCTTCAGGTGATTGGACAAAAGTAAGCCTGCTTTAGGGGTGCAATCTCTGTCCTTGAAATCAGTGTACATTTCCTTGTAACATCACACCTAAAGTGCCTTGTGCTTTAGGAAGTGGAAGAAATAGGAAGGAAAGATAGAGGCACAGAGAAACAAGATTGTGCAACCTTCAGGCAGCTGAAAAGGGCCCTGTCATTCTACACAAACTCAATCCCCTTTCCTTCTCTATAGAATCAAAAGCCCCTTTGGAATGCAGCACACTGGTGTGAGGCTTTTCCTTTTGTGAATGGATGTGCACTTTGAGTCCTGCTCCCAGGACAGCTTCTGTGGAATGGTTGTCTCTCTGGGGAGGGTGCAGCAAGGACAGCATGACTGGGGAAAATTCACATAATCTTTCCACAGCTGAACTGGGCTCACAGGCCTTAACACTTATATGATATCAATTTGATGTGGCTGACATAATTATGAGAAATGCTGGCCACCATACTCTACAATCAGGTATGGCTTATATTTACAGTTTAACGTGTCATCAGCACAGCATTTCCATAGGTATGTGTTTTTGGAACAGTGGTGCATATCTTAAATTCAGCACCTGCGCTGTAGTGACCTATCACTGCAGCTGTCAAGAAGTCACCTGTGGTATTTGAACCTACTCTATGCCACTGGAGAGTATGCAATGCATATCAGGATGATGCTCCAGTGGGGCACATGTGTACACTTTCCTTTTGGCATTGAGTTTTTTATTTTTTTATTTTTTATATTTATTGATTTAGCTGATGTTACTCAACTTTTCAATAACTTAGATAAAAAACAAAATTAACATTTCAATGTTAACATTAATCCTTAAGTCAAATCATTTGATGTAAAAAGGAAAATTGAAACACATAAACAAATAAAACAAACAAAATAATCATCATTGTCATACAATACAAAAATGGCTACTTTGTATAATTAGTACCCGGCGAGGGCGCAATCAGAATGAAAGAGCCATTCTGATTGGCCCTCGCTGAGTCGTTACCAGGCCGGGAATCCCTCCGTCGGGATTCCACAGCCTTTGTCCCCGGCGGGGGGCGTGGCAGCCCCTCAGCGAATGAGGATGCTCGAAGCGGGGCCATACCCACTCCGAGCCTCCCCAAGGCTGAGAGGCTACCTTCATCCCCCGCTGGGGACAGAGGTAAGGTTTTTTTTTTTCATCCCTCCCTCCTCCCACCTCCCTGCCCTCCCCATCCCACTTACCTTCTATGGTCCCCGGCAGGGGGACAATGAAAGCCTCCAGCCGTGTGAAGACTCGGAGCGGGGCCAACCCCGCTCTGAGCCTCCACACGGCTGGAGACTTCCATCGCACCTGCCGGGGATCCAGGTACGTTTTTTTTTCCCTTTCCCCTCCCTTCTGCCCTTCCAACCCCACTTACCTTCTTTTTTTTCGGGAGCGGACGCGCTGGAAACACTTCTTTTTTCCCCGAAACGCTGCAGTGCTTTTAGTGCCGCGGTCACGCAGTTTTTGCAGGCCAGGGTACTAATAGTGTCACAGGGTTCCCCCTTTCTCACCTGTTTTCGCTGCTTGATCGATTCCGTTGTAGAAGTTTTCTTCCTTATGGTTCGGGTCTTGTACAAGCCCGCTCGGCCGTCTTCGGCTTCCAGTGTTCGTTCAACTTCTTGTCCGGGATTGATAGTAAACTCCAGGAAATCCGGGAAAGAATAAGGAGAAGAAGCACTCGGAGGCAGGTGCACGGTTTTCGGACAAAGGTTGGGTAAGAAGGAGAAGGGATAGAATGAGGCAAGGGTCCGGGAACCAGGAAAGCAACAAAGTTCTGTGAAAGCGAACTACGGAGCACACGTCTAGCCACAGCTAACAGTAGCGTTGAGACACGCGGAAGCGCGGGGGTGTGGCTATTCTATCGAGCATGCTGCAATGAACGTGAAGGCTGGTAGGCAGCATTCAGTGTTTGTGGCCATGTTGGTAGTACAACAGAGTGCAAGCCCCGACGTGACAGGGACCAGGAGGCCCAGAAGGGGCGTGTCGGATGGGTCATGACAAATAGCTATATGCCCCTCACGGCAGGGACATTAACGACTCTGGTAATGCCCCGGGGGCCTTCGTTAAGGCCCTCGCTTCGCTCGGGGCCTATAACTATGGTCCCCAGGGCATTACCTGAGTCGGTAATGCCCCCGCCGCTCGGGACATATTGCTTAAATAAAACATTCCAATTTAAGTTAATTTTCTTTAGGTGCCTTCTAATTATGTTATATTGCCATTAACTTTCGATCAAATCACACATATTAACTAACTTCAGAATGCATAACTTGCTTCACCTCCGTCAGATTTAAGGCATTAGGGAAGTTTGACATGGCGATACGAATACTCATATTTGGGGATGCCACAATGAAGGCCCACCTATGTTCCAACATTATATTTCCAATTTAATGGATAAGATGACAATAGTGTTTTTTTCTCAACTCCATGAGTGCAGTGCAATCCATGATTAAATGTTCCAGGGTTTCTTTGATCGACACATTTAAGCAAAACCGACAGAAATTGGCATGGAGTTTATGAAAGGGGAATCTGATTAGCAGATTACAATTTCAGAAATAGAATTACCCGCATAATTTTATTAATTTAATACAAATAAAAAAGCTATGGATTCTACACCCTCGCTAGATGGTAATCTGTCACATTGATACATTGTGGCATCTTTTGTTTTACAAAGTTTACTTACTTGTACGTGCAGTGGTTTTCCTTGTTGGCGTTTCTTACATAGAAATTATATTTTTATAAAAATATAGTGTGTGGACATTCCCTAATTGGGTACAAAGCAAAAGTATGTGCTGCTTCTGTTCAGCACCCCACTCCACCTTCTGAGAGTAGTTCTGGGCTTCTTTATCATGACTACCACTTGGGGAGCCTGGTGAGCTTGAGGGAATCACCGGCAGTACCTACGTCAGGAACGTCTAAAGACCCTGACCACAGGGTTTAAGGAAAATCCCCAACAATAAGCAAAAGGATACCTTGAGATGCCAAACTACGGAGTTTGCTGATAGAGGAGATGTGGGGTGTAAAAAGGAAGGGACCAAGGAGAGGTCCTTGCTGGGGGTTTGATGGCAGAGGAGATCCCAGTGTCAGTGGAAGAGGAGGTCCCAGTCTTTCAGGAAATTAGAACATTGATAAGCCACATAGAAGGGCATGCAAGCATGGTGGAATTAGTCAAGTGGACGTACAGAAGAGCTTTGAGAATTGTCTGTCAATTGCTGAATAATGGAACACAGCTGTGTTCATTGTGACATATGTCTTAGTATTTGTGTAGAAGTATTGAAGGGAATAACAGGGTGTTCACCAGTGCAAGTTTGTATATTCATCAATGATTCTTGTATTGCATTTTTATGCTGAAAAAGTGTGGGATAACGAACAATGGAGTTAGGAATCTGGAGTTGGCAGGCGTTGCCGGGCAACTAGTTTCACTGTATGGAATGTACTACAGAAAACCTATGATGTGCACCCAGATTTAAATGCAATACTTTGTGGGCGTTGAGTCGTGTCAGTGTGGAGGATTTTGAAAGAGCTTGATTTCGTCGTCCGGTTGTATGGTGCATAGTAGTTGCTGTTGTGTCCAGTAAGTGTGTGGACGATTAATCTCATTTTAAGATGCCAACTGAGATGTTGGAAAGAAATCCCAACTTCCTACGAAAAATTGGCATTTGTCCAACGTCTGATCTCAGGTTTCTGGCTCCAGGTTTCATCTTGTTTTTTGTTGCAATACACAGCACTTCCTTTCTGCAATACCTATCATCCAAGGGGACTGAAGTTCCTGAAACCAAACTTGTTTTCAATTCAGACTCAGTTGCTCCTGTAAAATGTATCAAACTTAACACTAAGAGGGTTTCCCAGAATCACTTCCATTTGACCTTGGAGTAAAAATGCCATGTGGAACAGTGTTGGTGCTGGTGTGTAGTGTTTATGTTCCTATGACGGTCTTCTCGGACAGTCCTCGCAGCCTCAACCCCTGCTGTTAGAATTTTTGGCCTTTGTATGATGGAAGGTAGGGACAGGAGTGACGCCGAGGTGTTGGTAATACTTGTATGCTGGGAAAAGATCAGATGTAATAGGGAGCAATTGGGTCCCTGCCCTGGATCTTTTTGGCTAGATCATTACCCTCAAAACTCCCTGCCACAGAACATAGTATTGATCACCCGCTCTTAGAATTCAATCTGGTCTTTTCACTTTCCGGGTCAGGTTTGAGCCCTCGGCTTTTGCCCATCTGACTGTGTATGAATACCAAAAGAAAAACCAGGCACCAAGAGGAAAAAGAGAAAAGTGCTGTGCTTCTCAGCAGTTTGGTGGTGGTTCTGCACCTGGTGGGATTCATAGCGTTCCCTAATGGATCTCAGCAGTGCTTCCGATGTGGCTGAGTTACACAGTACCTGTTCCACTGCGCTGTGCTGGGTTTGTCTCAATATGTGAGAGAGGTCCCTTGCTCACTGCGTCATAGGGAACCAAGCTGCACCTCACCGAGGAGGCCCAAAAAGGCCAAACCATGTCTGGGGTTGCTTGTGTTTCCGTGCAGAGGGGACCTGGCCTAGCAGTTCGGGTTGGACTGCTACCATTGGTAGCAGTGCCTGACTGATTTGCATATGGCTGGACCCCTTTTGCAATGGCACAGACAGGCTAAAAAACAGTGGTGTGGAAGGTTGCCCAGAGCAACGCCAGTGGTTCAGATTCATTCAAAACCTTCCACCCATCACTTTTGTGGTTCTAGGGTGTGTTTGGCAGGGCAGCAGGGAGAGGAGCAACCCGCAAATGCAAATCAGTGAGTGGTGCAAACTGTAATGGTGGAAGCAGGAGGCGGGATCCTAAAACTCCCAGAAAGGAATCCCCCCAGAATAGAGCAGCACCGAAGGCAAAACCCTGAAACAAATTACTGCCCAGTGTACCTCCCTGTGCAGTGCCTGGAGCTCACTCCAGGAACCTCCTGAAAACACAGCGAGAACAAGTAAAGTGCAATTAAAACCAGTAACATTCCCTTTACATTTGTAGAATAAACACGCATACAAGTAGATAGATTGTTTAAAGGCAATGAGGTAATATTTTGTGTATTTAAACTTGTATAAACCGGATTTGTAAAACTCAATTTCTTTCTTGGAGTTTATCCCCCAAAATGAAGGGCTGAATGCCCCAAATAAAACTTCACATTAGGTATGTATGCAAACGCAAATTTCCCCCATTGCAAATTATATAATTATAAAAATACTTGAATACAGTTAACTCGCACCCCAATAAATATGGCCTATTAATAGTACACACGTTTACAATAAATTAATCCATAAACATGTCTCTTTTATCACAAACGCATCACCCTCCTTTCTCTCCTAAATGATGTATAGCTCAGTTGCTTAGACCCTCAGTGGGGGAACTGGTCCGTGGTTTAATCGTTATATAGATAGATATTGTTTCCAACTTAAAAAAAGACCGCGAAGATCTGCAAATACAAGCCAATGAGCAACGATGGCATAACACTGTGGACAAAAAATACTGGATGGGGATCTAAACAAAGCAAAACTATAATGCTGGCTTCTCTTTCCTCTGCACTGTTGTGCCGCTGGCCTGAAGATATCAGCCTGCCGTAATGAACGTGCGAGATATAGCAAGTGTTGTTTCTCAGGCGGGACCACCTCTGAACAATGATGGAGGTCCTAAAATGGCCTCACTCTAATTTCTTCTTGTCGTACATCGCTGTGGGTGTTTGGTGCGCGTGCGCAGCGCTGTGCATTCGAGTCTACATGCTATCTTTGTTTTCTGTCCCTGTGCAGGGCAGAGAGGAGTGCTGGCAGCTGCCTCATGCTGTGTTTTTCCAAATGCTGTACTGTCCACTGGGAGGAGGTAGCATTCTCCCTATTTGGATGGCATGGCATCACCCCGTTAATTTGCAGAACATTACTGTGAAGTAGAATACATCGACTCATTTACAACAAATGTGTGTGAAAATATAGATGGGGATTGGGTTGAAGTATTCATTAAAATGGGGGGATGTGGGCATTTTTTTTGCACACATTAATTGTAAAAAAAAAGTCAATGTTTTGGGATTCGCAGTCGTTGATGCGTTGTTTTCACGTAGATCCAAGGGTGGTGGCGGCTCGTTAATGAGGGTGTGTAGGGCAGAGCCACTCCTTTCTTTCCCTGCTCTCTCCCCTGTATCATATGCCATTGCCAATAAGTCAAGAGGCTCTGCCACTGCCAGTCTGCAAGGAAGAGCCTCAATTGACTGTCTGTGCATGGGGGGTTGGAAGGGCACGTTCTGAACAGTCCCCCCCTCCCCAGCTCCACATGCACAAATCAGATGGCTGGGTGGCAGACGTGGGAACTCACATCTTAGTGGGGCGATTCAAGGCCTCAAACTGTGGTGCTGGAGGAGTCATTGACCCCGCCTTCTATTCTTGCCCATCATTTGGCTGGGGTGGGCTCAGGAACTGCTGTCCCACCCCAGCATGTGAGGGGCAATGACAGATGGCGAGACCAAAAAGAATCCACAGGCATACCTTTCGTGCCGCAGACTCCACGAGGCAGCACGATTCCTGCCTCTTGACGTTCTGAAGGAGGCCTCAGGCAGGAGTTGACAATAGGCCTAGCTACTGCTACCGTGACCGTCCCGGCACAGGCCACACTACTAGCCTGTTAGAGCAGCCTCCCGCTCCGAGCTAGCTCTAACAGGCTCCCCATTCCCATAGAGGCCCAATGGGACTCTATGGGAATGGGGACTAACAAATATACCGGCGCCTGACTCCCCAGCCGCCGGACTCCTAATGAATCCGGTGGCACCGGGAGGTCAGGCGCCCGTAAATTATTACGGGTCTGGCAGCAACCTGCCGGGCCTGTAATGAGGCCCATAGTCTCTAAACTTCCCCGGGGCCTGCGGGCCGCCCTCAGGTTGTACCCACTGAACTTCTGCCGAGGCATTGTCTCTTACTCTCCTCCCCCTTCCGGCTCACCTTCAACTTGGGGAGGCGCTTCATCACCTTCCAACAGTCCTCCTGGGTCTCAGCCTTGTCTGACGTCCTCATCAATCCTTTGTCTCGTGACGTGCCGTGTGTGCTCACCTGCCTCTTGTGGCTGTCTCTCCCCGTTTGTCCACATCTCTTCTGGTTCCTTTTTGAACCAAGAGGCGTTTCTGGCAATGGTGTCTTGCCCTCGGCTCGCTGTCACCATCGTTCCCTCAGTTTTGATTACCCTCCATGGTGTGTGGTCATAACAGGTTTCTAGCTTCGATTTTGTGGGCCTTTGTAGCACCAGCACTTGGTCGCCAACCTTGTGCTTGGATTCTGTCGTTTTTCTCCTAATGCTCATGTGTTTGTTTGCTGCTACTCTCTTGGCTTGTGTGTGTTCACTGTCGAGATCATCCACACTCCTGTTGGGGTGATGTGATATGGATGAATTTACCATTGTTCCATACATAAGGTATGCAGGGTGTATGCTTGTGGAGCTGTGGGGAGTCACTCTGTAGTTTCGTAGAAATTGGTACAGGTCGACTCGCCACGGGCTGTTGTGGGCTCTGGATATGCAATGGTCTTTGTTGAGTTTCCTCATAAATCTCTCCACGCCCCCATTTGCTTGCGGCCACCTGGGCGTGATGTGGTGGTAACCGATGTGTAGGTCGTCAATGTACTTTTTTAGCTCCATCCCTTGGAAGGATGGTATGTTGTCACTTCTGACGTACATTGGCAGTCTGTGTGTTTATTTTTTTTCGAGTGCTGGGATCACTGTGTCCGCCGCCATTGAGGATAGAATTTCCACCTCCGGGTATTACGAGAGTCGTCAATAGCCACCAGCAGATATGTCCCTTCCTGTACTGTGCAGAAGTCGATGCTGATGGCTTTCCACCTTGATGACCCTCGCTCCGCTGACTGGATTGGTTCAGGGTTTGGCAGTGCCCATGTTATTTGGCATGTGTGGCAGGATGTGATGGTTTCTCCACTTTGGCATCTATTTGGGGGAACCAGACTCGGTGCCGTATCATGGCCTTTGATCTGACCATTCCTTGATGTCCTTAGTGACCCAGTGTGACAATCCTGTCTTGTAGACTGATGGGGATTACTATGCGTGCACCCCTCAGAATTATTGGAATCAAAGGCTTGTGGTCGGTGTAGGCTTTGAACTTCCGTCCATATAGATAGATGTGAAAATGTCTACAGCCGCAAAGAACCGCTATGGCCTCCTTCTCTATATGTGAGTACCGTTGTTCGGTGGGCGTGAGAGCTCCGGAGGCGCAGGCAGTGGGTCTGGTCTTGCCTCTTCATGATTGTTGGACTAAGATTGCTCCGAGTATGACAGACTCCCACCCACATATAGCTCTGTTGGTAGCGTTGAATCATAGTATGCCATGGTTGTGTCCGACGACAATGATGCTTTGATCCATTCAAACGCCTCCTTACATTTGGGGCTCCAGTCCCATTTGATGTTCGATCTGGTGAGTTCTCTGAGGGGTTCTGACATGGTTGCAAAGTTAAGGATCAATCTGCCACAGTATGTGACCATACCTAGAAAACTGCGCACTTCTGTAGGTGTGGTTGGTGGGGATGCTCCTTTTATGTTTTGAGTATTGCACCAACACACATCTTAGGAATAAGATAAGCCTTGCACACGATATGTATTCAATATTGTAATCATAAAAGATCCAATGGCTACATTTTAACTCATTCCTCTAGGGGATCCGGCCATTGAGCATCATATCCGGAACACTCTTCACAGCAATTAGAGATCGGGTCTGTATCAACAAACACCACCCAGACACAATCCAATGACATCTGGGCAGAAGGTAACTTTTCTAATATTGCACAACATTATTCTTGTGTCTCAATGTGGGAATCAGTAAACAAATACTAAGTAGTTGCAACAAGTTTTAAAAGTGTGGGGCACTTGACAGAACATCACTAGATTGAACAGATCCTATGAAAAAGTATTTTCCCAAAACGTTTTTCCAAAAAAAGTCTATATACAATGAGCATGTAAAAAATATAAAGCTACTGGACCCAGACCTAAATAGTGTTTTGAAATGTTTCTCACAGGTTGGATGTGGTAATCACTGATATATCTGACAGACTATACAATCTTACCAGAGGCAGAAAATGACAGGTGCTGACGAAGATGACAAACGTCAGAACGTCATTGAAACCGGTCGACCACCTGGATGGACGATATCCCTGGCGAGACATGGGATATGGGACACAACCAACATTGTTGTAGTGGAGAACACACCTTCTCCTCCCTTCTCACATTTAACCATTAATTAATTTTGAACTCTAATTGGTTTACCTCGTAATCTCTGATTCTTTGCCTATAAAAAGTGAAAAACAACAATTTGGCAACAGGGTGCCCAGGAGGCCCCATAGTACATACATTGGTGGTAAACTAAGTGCATATGTATTTGTCACATTCTGATGGACATTCTATAGGCCATGCAGAATTTTTACATCTATCTCTATTTGTATTGTCTTGGCTGATCCACAAATTACCACTTGATCTACATACTGTGGACACACTTCCTGGAAGGTGAATAGAATAATTATAGGACCTGTGTGCCCTAAGGAAATACTTCCTCCACGAAATGTCAATGGAATGAAAATAGATTTGGTCCAGCCCCCTTGCCAAATTGGCTAAGCTATTGAGAGAGGTTTGAATTGTGTACCCTGTAGATTTAGGGACTGTTATCCTCTCTCCTTTCTTATTAGATAGGCAGCCCATCACCGCCAACCTAGGGACAGGCACTCTGCATAGGGAAAAGGGTGTACCTCCGCCTAGGCTCTCCGGTAGCTTACACATTCATTGAAAAACAAAAAAGTTCACAAGAAATGTCTCTCCTTGAATAGTGTTTTTGTGTGTTTAGTAACACTAAAGGCCATTTTATATCTCCAATCAGATTCCCTGATTGTTTTTTGGCTTTTGTCCTGCTCACAGTCAGGGCTTTTGGGCCTCCTACTTAATTTATTCCATTTGTTGCGGCCGGCTGGATCACATTGTAAGCCGGAGTCTCGCTAGCCCGATGGAGCCATATCCTGTGGTGTTGGCATATCGTCAGTGGAAAACGAACCCACCCGTTGTCCAAGTTTATAAGCTCAGGCTTGGAATGTGAGTTCTCTATGAAGTAATAACCGTACGGCAGTCAGGAAGTCACCAAGCCTTCTCCCAGAGTCAGAGTTCAGCAGACATTATCTCTTCAAACGTTTTTCCATTTAGCATCCAGGACCTTTGGGTTACCCCTCTACTTTTTTTCATCTTTCGTGTGCAGCAGGATCTTGTTGTGGCAATGGGCCCTGTTTGGCAGTACCCAAGCCTTTTGTTTCCTCTGATATGTGCTCGGAAGAGACTAGGGCCTGCTGTTTCAGAAACTCCATCTAGAGTTTCCTTTGCTGATCTATTTGAATGGAGAAAATGGCAGGACATTTGAGGTAGTGGTCGATGGTCTGATCCCTTTAATGTCTCAAAAAGTGTGTTGAAGGTCTTTCTGTGGCCAAAAACCTCCAATGAAAAGTCATTGACTATCCGCACTGTAGAGCCGGCTATTTGGATGGTGTCCGCCACGCAATATTCTTTCAAAATCGCCAGTTTGTGCTGAAAGCTCAGAAGGCGTAAAGTAATAATTCAAGGGTGCTCACCTGGGTTGGGTTTCAGGTTAGGGGCCATATGTGCCCACGCAATAGTATAACTTCTAGGGTCCATGAGTTGGAGTTTGTCCCCAAGGAATTCGTAAAGATAACCTTCAATGTCTGTGCCACATGTGTTTTCTGGAACACAAACCAGGCAGAGGTTGTTGTGCCTCCATCTATTTTCTTGGTCCTCAACCTTGGGCCCAAGTCGTTGCACCTCTCTGATCAAGGCGTCCACGTTTGTGGACATCGTATCTTGATTATCCTTCAGTGTACTGACACGCCTCTCATTTTCTGTGGTGCGCTCTGCTTGGGCATTGAGACGGATGTTGATGTCTTTCAGTAACTTCATAATGTCCTGAACTGTTCCATTTGTTTTTTGTGTGTGTTGACCAATTGCCAGCACAGGACCACCTGCAGTGAGCGGTGTGGTGATATTCATCTAAATGGTGCTGTGTTTTAATCTGCATAGGCTCGTATCTACGGGTATAGAAATGTCAGTGACTTCTAATTCAGAGTCTGTGTATACCTGGGTCATATCCCCAAAGCTCGTCATTGCTGCATCTGACCCCAATCTCCGACTCTGCATCTCCGTTTCAGTTGCGGTCACATGCGAATGCAGATCTGGGCGTGGGTAATAATGTATAAAGTTAGCCCTGATCCCGTGATGGAGGTCTGCGGCGTGGTGCAGACTTTAAGGAAAGCCATGCAGTGTTTGTTAACGAAAGCAGTCTTCATAAAGGCAAATTATCCGGCCATCAATTCCCCAGGCGCCTTGCGTCTCAGGATGGTCTCAAATGGGCAAGACAAGCCTTTATAGTTCACCCGACTTGCTCTGTCTGACTGCATAACATGTCCGACCGTTGGGCTCCTTCTTGTCCAGTGTTCAGTGGTGGTGTACACGGTCTAGCTGTACTTCATGTCAACACCTGTTATGTTGCCCTGACCTTCATGCTCCGATGTCGTTAGGGCCAACATGCATCATTTTGGCGTCCGTCTGTCCGATATCCAATATCCAAGGTCACCTTGTATGAGCCCTCAGCACCGCTGAGGGTCGTCCTCGAGGGGCAGGAATCCTTGCTGCCATATGTACATCAGCACTATCCTGGCCTAGGGTGGCCAACTTTGTGAGATCTTTTTTGCGGGACACAAGGCAGTGATGACGTCACAGCAACATTCACCAGGCAGAATCAATGCATTGCACACGTCAGCAGCTGCGGGTGCAATGAAATGCAATAGGACTCTTGTTCACAGATTAGCTGACACTTGCAAGCCACTGTTATTCCCATTCGTGGGAAATGTATGTATATGACCCGTTTCCGAATGGGAATAACAGTGGCTGGCAAGTGGCAGCTAGTCTGTGAGACAGGGCCCTGCAGCTGCCGGCCCCAGCGCCCACCATGCCTAACTGTGACTCCTGAGTTGCTCTGTTCGAGCACAAATTGTGCTCGAACAGAGCAAGTCAGGACAACCCGCGTCCCGCAAAGGCCTCGGCAAACTGCGGGACACAGTCCCCAATTACGGGACAATCCCGCAAATTACGGGAGAGTTGGCCCACCCTATCCTGGCCCCCCAGTGTTTTGATTGGTGAGCAGTATGTAAGAGGCAAGCTCTCCCATCATTGTCGCAGGGAGCCGGTTCCTTTGTATTACGCATCGGCCAGTCGCAGTACCTCTGACCACGTGGCTCATCTATCAGCTCCAGCGTGGAGCCGCGCCCTGGGTCATAATGCAAGGCGATGGCCACATGCGGTGCTGCGCTGGAACAAAATGGGCTGAAATCCGGTCAGAAGGTGCCAGCATTCTTATGGCATATCTTTATTCCGCAACGGCAGGCTTTTTGCGGGCAAAAGAACAAGTGGGCCTGCTTTTCCACAGCAGAGCTCTCTCAGCCTGTGGCCATCTTGCTCAGCCTCTCGAGTGCCCCCAAATTAATATGAGTTTTGTGAAAAATGTGGAAGGACTTCTTTGAATCAGGTAGGCGGGTATCGGTCCCCGGGCTAGGCACCCCCTTTATCCTCCTATTGAGATGTCTGTTGTGCGGTGCTAAACTCCAGAACTCTTAACCTAGTGAGTCAAAACAAGCTCAATTAGCTCAATTGCCTTTTTTTGCAAAAAGCTGAAGTCGTAACTGCTTCCTCAGAAATTAAACTGAAACTGAAGAGTATAGTTGAACTATGAATAGGTTCTTTTTTTATAGCGTCAATCCTCTAGTAATATATTTGACTACATTTGTCTTCCATTGTTATTTTACCTGATTGCGACTTTTAATTGTTGATTTATATTGCTCTTAATGCCAGTCTCCTCCACCTTCTACGCAACAGACCACAGGCTGCACAGCGTCCCCTTGTTCGCAACTCCAGAAGATTGCCCTTGAGGTAGCTTCCTGACCTTGTCGGGTGTTCATTGCTGGTGACCTACCATTGGCTGCTACCACTATGTTCTGATTGCCTCTTAATTATTGACTCAAGCTGATTGGTGAATGTCTGCTTCAGATTAACTTCCCTTCTCAGTTTCCCCTGTGGACATCTCTTGGTTGCTCCTCTGTCAATCCCTGGCATCCAATGAGGAGGCTAAGGGGAAAGGTACTCCCATTCTAAGTAGTAGAAAAGAAAAAGTGGGAGCGCTGCTAAGGCCAGCCCTTAACAATTGGGAAAAGCTACAGACAGCATGTTCCCAGACCAACTGGGCAACCTCCTCTACATTCCTGCCCCTAGTCACTCTTTCTGGCAGGTGGAAATGTTTCCCTGTGGTCCAGGAATCACCTGAATAATCCTGCAAATATTTGTGGGTAAAGCCAGGGCTAGAAGCACACCACACACGAGAGCCAGCAAATGTGATTTAGATTACCACACGTTCCACTGCTATGGGCGGCTGCCTTCTCCCATCATTAGGCAATGGCCTAGCATGTTGCTGTCAGAAGAAAATGATGGAGGAAAATGGAGAAATGTGGTGGATAAAGTATGATATCCATGTATATTTATCTCCTCTCCTTTTGAACTAAAGCGGTTGTGACTCTCGGGACTAAAAGGCAGATAGATGTGAACAAGATGGTTTTGGCCAATGGCAGGGCTCCAGAGGAGGTCATGGCTGAGTGACCTCACAAGCTAGAAAAGGGAGATGGGTATCTGGAACTTCAGTGGTCAATGAAGTTCAGAGACTCCTGCTAGAGGAAGCACATGGAATGGAGAGGTGTATTGTCCAATTGGATCGACAGCAGGAACAGAGCCCCATGCGGGAGTCAGCTGGAACCTCTGCTCTCTAGCATACCAGCAGACAATGCAGTGTGAGAGGGTCTTAGCTAATAAGGTGCATTAGGTGGCAGATCAATAGAAAGTTAGGAAAGTCAGTGCCTCACAAATCCCTATCTGTTTATATGTGTATATGTGGGTGTGTGTGCGTGTTTGTATGTATATTTGTTGAGTGTGTGTGTGTCTATACACAGGCCATGGTAGACTGAATTAGCTCTTACAGAGGCATGTTCCAACCCTAGACCCAGTTTTCAGAGTAGCCGGGGCATGTACTAATTGGCCGATCCTATCCACACAGATTTCCATTTTGCTCAGTTCTCAGGATCCTGCCAGCTTCTTATTTGTGTTGCACAGCCCCAGTTTAACTTTCTTAGCTGGTTTAGCATGAGACCGAGGTGGGGGCAAAGTACTATTGTTTTTGTGGCCACACAGGACAGCTCCCCAGTTTAAGAGTGAATGTGGGGTACTTCTACTGACATCTCTTACATTTTCTGAAGAGACCTTACCAACTTATATAACAGTTGTAAATGTAAGAGCACAATACAGTCAACGCACTGTGTACTTCAAAGAGAACACCCTTCTCAGCCTCTCTCCTCCTTCCTCTATTCTGTATTATAAATAGCAGTTAATGGCTAAGGTGGTACTGTCCCTGGCTCCAGGAGACCCCCCCAAGTGGGGAACAGCTCACACCCTACTCTTAAAGGGACACCCTTAAAATCTGGATGAAAAAGCATGGCTGTTCTTGCCCTGGTCCCATCATTTAGCTGTAGGCAAACACCCCTGGCACCCTAAGCTAGAAAAGGGCAAGAGAGACTGCAAACTCGAGATTGCAGTTTCATTGGAAAGTCTATCCTATCCCCAACCACAAAACCCCTGACTGTCACTGCCGACACACTGATATCTTCACCATCCTGCGGGTGTCGCAACGCCCCATCCCCTTGTTTTAGGCCAAGGTGCTGCATATTTGTTTGAGGAATCCACACTCCATCTTAAACATTTTCTACTCCTTGTTTCATTGTGAAGAATCCCGTGTAGGGTTGCAGCATCACTCTGACGCGAGAGGCCAGTATGAAATGTAAAAAAAAAAGAAATCTTTTTAAACATTTTTTTTTAGATTGGACGAAATGGGCAGGGGCGGCTCACATGGTTGGACTGGACCATAAAACTGTTTCAGGCATAAATGAAAAAGTGGCCCACAGTTGCAAATGGATATTCATTCCTTTAGTCACAGACTTTTTGAATAGTTTTTGTTAAAATGTAAGCAAATTGTGATATTTAAAGAATATTTATTGAGCAACAATGTTCAAAACTACTAGCTGCATAGTGAAGTAACTCATCAAACTGGCCCACATTGGTCATAACAAAAAATGACCCATTTTTACTGGCCAATACTAGCATTTTGTATTTTTGGTATGGGCATTGCCCTATTGCCCGATAGGCCAGTCCGAGGCTGGCGCCTCATCCAGAATGGGCGAGAGGCATCCACCCAGTGGCCCCCTCACCCATTATGGAGGAGCCGAGGAGCCAGCACAGTGAAACACTGAGCACTCCCTCAGCTGCTTTTTCCAGCTGAGGAGTGCTCCTGGGCTGGCTGAACTGTCAAAGGAAAACACTGTTTCACTTTGACAGTTCAATGCGCCAGCCACACATGCTCACTGAGCCATGCAAGGCTGGGGGCGTTTCACTTAACCAGCCTTGTATAGCTCATTGTAAATGCTGGCTGGGGCACTGCATGTATGTATGTGTGAGGGGGAGCTCCAGCGCTTCCTCGAACATACGGACAGAGCAACCTGGAGTGGGGCATTTCAGAAACAATGCGCAGGCCCCTGCAGAAGGTACGTTTATGATCATTTCTTTTTATTTAAATATGTGTATGGATGCGTGCATGCTTGTGTTATGAGTGTGTGTATGGTGATGGGTGCTCGTATGAATGATAGTGTTATTGCTGTGTTAATGTGTGTGTGTGTGTGTGTGTTTGTTTTGGTCCGTTGAGTTGATTTTGGCGACGGTGGGGGGTAGATGGGGGAAGGAGGATTGTACAATCCCACTACCCACCTGCCAAAATGATCTCTCCTCCTGAGGTGCTGTGGAGCCCAGGGGACAGGGATGCTATTTTTTTTACTGGAAATCTATCATAGATGTCCAGTCAGAAATACCATGCTTTCCCCCTTGGCCTCCCAGCGTCAATTGCAAACTGTTTGGCTTTTTACCCATTTTTTTGTAAAGTATGCTCTAAAATGTGCATTTTAACCCAGTATTTAAAAAGAATTCACAGGGAGAACCCCTCCCCCCCTTGATTTGTTCAGGCTCCCTCACTGCGCTCAGTCGCTATGGCATGTTTGTGGGAAATTCACCAGCTCCACTGGCCTTCGGACTGTGTTGGGAACGGGGTGGGGGGAGCCCAGGGACTGTGGTGGGAGCAGGATGGGCGGGAGCACTGGGATAGTGGTGGGAGCAGGGTGGGGAGAGCCCATTGTCTGTGATGCGGGGGGGGGGAGCCCAGGGACTGGGTAGGAATGGGATGAGGGTGCCCAGCGACTGTGATGGGAGCAGGTGGGGGAGGCCAGGGTCTAAACTGGGAGTAGGGTGCTGTGAGGGCACGCAAAGGTTCAGAGCCATTTGTACATACTGTCCATTTCCCATTTTTGGGGAGGCCTGGCCTGCCCAAATTTTGGTCCGGGGGAACGAGGTGGGGCAGACCAACCACTGGTCTAGAGGTTGATGAGTTCTAACGCACCTGTTTCGTGACCTCTGATTTACCTGCATGGAGAGCTGAAAAGCCCCTAGTGCGCAGTCGTGTGATGTCACCTGGCAGAGAGAGGCTGTGTGAGCGATGGTTTGGTGAGCCTTGTGGGAACATTCCATTTGCTGCCTCTCGTGTAACATTTCACAACTCCTGATAACCCCAGCAGCACATGCAACGTGGCTTCGAGCTTCCCGTTGAGCGTGACTAAAATAAAAATATTCATTCACAAATTAGATTGCAGAGTCATGATTCTAGCTGGGCTATTGGGATGATTAAAACTGACTAAAACCTAGAGCACACATGAATGAGAAGGAAGAAACGGATTTACTCACTGGGGTTTGCAAAGTTGGTAATGGCGATATATCCTTGGCGTGGAGCACCGAGCAAAACATTTCACAATGCCAGAATATTCCAAGCTGATGTCCCGGTGCCAGGACTGCGTTTGAGCATGTCACGTTGTTGTGTTGCAAATCTAAGTTTCTTTCTGGACTTTTGAACCCTGTGACTAATGAAGTGTCTCTCCCCGGCAGTCCCTGGGGCCAGGCAGTAGAAGTAAATGCACGTAGAACTAAACAACAGACACACACACAAACCATGCAGAGGCTACATCGTGGGCCTGGCCAGTGGCCAAGAAAGAGCCTGTGCCAGGCGTAAGCTTTCTTGCCTGCTGTCTTTCCATAACCCTCTTTCAGCCTCTACAAAGGAAGAAAGAAACCAAGGAAAACAGAACAAGAAGGAAAGAAAAACAGGGGAGTGTGAAGATGGAGACTAAAGAAAGCGAGACAAATAAACAATGATGCAACGAAAGACAGACGTGCAAGTGCTGGCACTGGCTTAGGGCCCTGGGCTACATCTATAACGCGTTGAAAAACAAGCATTGGCAATGCCAACAGTGTTGGCTTTGGCATCACCATTGGAGAGGCATTTGCCAGGCACTGCCATCACACACCCTTGTACTCATACCTAGTCCCAGCTGTGTTCACCTTATGGCCGAGCAGTAGAATCATTTGCCATGTGGCTGTCATGATATGAACAGCCACCATCACATGCTCAGGCCCTAGCATCACTGGCAGCAATTGCCACTGAAAGCCAGGTATTCACAGCATAGTGCCCATAACGGGTAAGGGAGGGAGAGTTCCTGTGCATCAGGTGTGCTCGGTGCTGAGGAAGGAAGGACCGCGCCGCCATTTTATACAGTGGTTGCCCTGAATTCCTCCTTAGCAAGGTCATTAGATACACCACCAGAAGGGAATGGTAGATGAATGCGCTCAACAGTGGGTCGCAGATTCCGTCGCGTTTTTTGCAACGCATTTTGCCGCATATATATATATATATATATATATATATATATATATATATATATATATATATATATATATATATATATATATATATATGTGTGTGGGGCGTGGGTTTAGGGGAATAATTAAGGTAGGAGGTTTAAAGGGGGGGCGCGGGGGTCTCCTCCCTCATATATATGCGCCAAAATGCACCTTACAAAAAATAAATATCAACAAGCTCCCCCAAGCAAATGTTTTGGACCAAGTCAACCCAAACCCGACCAGAAGACATTCCAGATCTGCCGATGGGTTCACATAACATACTCAGTAAGTTGGAGCAGGTGGCATCGCTTTCTTGGTTGCAGGAGCAAACGTCTCTGTAACCTGCTGGCATGGACAACCACCTCATCTTTTATTGACGCCATAAAGCAGTGGGTGGTTCCAGGGGTGGACTGGAAATGTTCTTTAAAGTGTCATCAGACGACATTGCGCGAGAAAGCCACACTCCACTCAGCAGAGCGTGGGGCTTCTACAAGAGGGTTTGGAAACATGGCACCAAAATAGCGCATTTTACAGCACATGTGTCCTTATATAGGCAGGGACAAGTAGTTAAAGGCACCGAAAAGAAGATGTAAAACCTTTGCTGAGAGCAAGAACGTGCAGATGGATTCATAACTAATCAGGTGCTTCCAAGGCATCTGGGGGATGAGGAGAGATGGGTGGGAAAGGGTTTGGTGACTGGGAAAGCGAGTATCCCGCCAAAAGAGGACCATGGGGTAGAGGCCGACTGGGAAATGTCCAGAGTTCCCTATAAGTCAGTCCATCACTGGGCGATTCCCCCCTAGACAACAGCTATAGCCTATGGAGGAGGAGTCAATAGTCGCCCGCGCCGTCCTTAGAAGCTTTTTTAGAGAGGGCAGAGTGCTATGTAACCTGAGCAGTGTTGCCCAGTCAATTGAAGAGATTAAATTGAGGGTTGGGGGGTGGGGTATTTGAGCAGGTACCCAGTCAATTTACCGAGGCAGATTTCAGAGTGGTACATTTCACTGCAACAATGATTCCAAAAATACTGAAAATATTAAATAAATATACTTAGGGTAGTGGGGTAAGGGGTTGAAATGGGTTGGGATGGGGTTAGGGTGGGTTATAGGGTATTTTGGTTGCAGTGAAATGTACCACTCTGAAATTTGCTCCGGTAATATCACATATAACCTTTGAGCACTGTGCAAACATATAAACAACCATCAGCCAAAGGCATCCTTTCATTACGCAGCGGAGATGGAAGGCCTCTTTACTGGACCAGTGCAAATGTACAGATGCAAAGTAGATTCATCGCTGTCAGGGCCACTCCTTCCGAGAGAACACCTTCACACACATGTATACACCTTGTTATGCCACTGTGGCTCCGACACATTGGTGCATGACTATGTGCAATACAAACGGTGGGCTCCAGGAGGCTTGGCCGAATGTAGACCCTTTGCACAGCTGATCTATACTGCTGGCTTTCCCAGAGCGTCCATATCCCGAACTTCCCACCTTAGTCACATAGTGTCAGAGAAATCTGATGATTTTGGTTTGTCAAAATCATTCCACGGACATGCTGAATGCTCTCGAAGTGGACATTCCCCGTGTCAGGACTTGACATTCCCCATGTCAGGACATGTCAGGATGCAGGGATTCTGGCGCATTCTTGGCAACCGAGAGACCAAGAATGAGGCTGTGCCATTAGAGCTGAGCATTTGCCTGCCCACTCCCACCACAGGGCCTGCGGGCTCTCAAGCCTACACTCGGCCTGGCCCATTCTCGTGTATTCATTTGGTTCTGGCTCCCGTGTGTTGGCTCCTTTAGCCATGCCAATAGTTAGGGGATATGCCAGAAAATGTTTCTTTTTTTATTCATTTTGCTTTGGTTTATACAAACCTTTCACAAAAAAAGGAATAAAAGATGAGGCTCGAGTCAAGTAAAAAGAAACAATTCTTACATTTCATATAACAAGCCATCTATATCAACATGTGGTAATCTTAATTACTATAAAACATAAATGACAAAATCACAATTACCGTACACATAAGTTAAATTCATTATCTGTGCATGCATAGTCAAGTGTAAAATAGTAACATCAATTTAAAAATCAATGTTGCTAAGTTATTCATAGTACACTAATCCCTTCATTGTTATTTTACAATTTTGTATGTATTTACATTTATTAAGTGCACAGAACCCAGGGGCATCGAGGCTCTGTTACATGCTGTCCCGTCACTTTTCTGTTGTCCTTGTCTTTATGTAATGCGCCCTGATGCCTGCGGGCTTCGGCGCTATATAAATAAATAAATAAGTATTATATTGTTGCCAAAACGAGTGGAATATGATTTCCCACCTGGAAAGGCTTCCAGAACATTTCCGTGGAAACCATTTCTATAGAATGTACAAATTGTCTACCATGAAACCATCTCAGGTTTTGCTGTTATAATGCATCGATATGTTAAAGGGCTCTGTTTTACAAAATAACAACAACTCAACATGTAGATGGTACATTTGTGAAAGATAGTTGGCCTTGTGATAGGGTCGGGTATCTGACACTCTCAAGTGGAATGGGGACCCCTCTCAATGAGGGCTGGGAGACCTACTAGGGTTTTCACCAGAGCCAGGACCTGCCCCAGAGGCGGGGTGTGGGAGTTGGCTACGCCCCAGTCAGTGACCCTGCTGCTTGTGCCTGTTTGCATGAAATGAGTCCCACCTTTTCTTACCTCGTACCTGTTCTGCACAATGCATGCAGTCTTTTCTATTTTTTTCCTTAGGACTACGGCTCCAGGAAGACCTGGCGTGGAGTAGAAAATAACCAGCTCCAAAGATAGCGGGCCAGCAAAGAGCTGCCGTACCATGGAGCAACCCGCACAGCAGACCGGCACTGCACCCTTAGCAAGAACGCGGAGTGGCCTGCACCACAAAGTGGAAATACACAGAGACAATTTTCTTACCTGTAGCAGGGCTATGATGGGGTTCCCATGTCAAGCCGGCTTAGGGAATGCTCCAGCGAACCCTAATGTGAACTGGGACATTGATTATGAGTGTAGCCGGCCGTTGTTACCGAGAGCCGGTGGACGAGGGGGCAGGGCTTAAAAGCTCCTTTATGAGTTTGCTTAGCTGTAACACCACCCCTGGGAAAGAAAAAAACCCACGGATGGCCCAGGGAACAAGCTGAAGGAGAGAACCAATGGAGGGGGCAGGAGAAGGATGAAAAGGGGCACCAAAAAAAGGAAGATTTGGGTTATTAGCTTGCGGTCAAAGGAGGAGCAAAACACCAAGAGGAGGAAGGATGTTACAGAGGAGCATGGAGAACGATTGCTGAAGAAGTGTGCATGGTGAGATATTGGTTTGTGGGAGACAGTGGTACTTAGGAGTAAGTGTGCGTGCAAGGTGGGTGAGTGAGGCTAGCAGAGGGAGACAAGAAGGTGACTGAGAGTGACTGTAAGGTGAGTGAGAGTGAAAGGAGGGTGACTGAGGGGGCAGGTGTTTGAGGAGTGGAGAATAGTAGTATTGTGTAGATTGGAGAGTAGTAGTGTGGCTAGAAGAGAGTAGCAGTAGTGTGGAGAGGGGTGAAGTGTAGAACGGGGAGTAGTGGCAGAAAAAAGGATTGGAGAAAGAACATTGGAGGGACAAAAGGGAAGGGCTAGAGAGGGAGAGACAAAAGAAGGGGAGGAGAGTAGAAGGAAGTAAGAGAAAGGATAGGACATCAGGGCGAGGAGCACAAGGACATGAAAGGAAAGGACCGAGTGGGAACTGAGTATCTGGAAGGCACCTCTTGAATGCATTGTATTTTTGTACTTAGGTTACTATTCTCCTAGATTGTTTTTCTTTTTCTTTTATTGAACATTTGTATGGCGCCTATACAGCAGAAAGTGTTTCCAGGTGCCACAAGGCAAAAGGTGGGGGGGAGGGGCAGAGGAGAGAAAACAATAACGGTCCTACTAGGCCTTGTGACATTCGGATTGTGCAAGTGCAGTAAACAAGAATCGCAAAAGGATGGGGCAGATCAGGGCGAGGGGATGGGGAAGGAAGAGGGAGAAGTGCAGGAGAGAGGGGGCCCCAGGGAGCTAGGGCTCCTTTATGTGTCAGGGGGAACCCAGGAGAGCAAGTGGCAGGTGAACCTGGTGATTGTTCACAGTGGGAAACAGGAAGAAAGGGCGTTTGCACTAGGCCATCTTGAATAGATAGGCGGTATTAGACAGTAGAGGTTACTGATCTCCAGTGATAATCCGGGGGTTGAGGGACACCAACCACTCGGGGGAAGACGAGAGAGAGAGGGGCATCCCCTAAATAAGGCCCTCCTCATTCCTAAAATAAAAACCTTTGAACTACCTTTGAGAGATGGTGTAGTCTTGAGGCTGTCTGTAACAGGCTACACAATAATGTGCAATCTAAAATCAATCATCGAGACATTGACAGTATATTGTAATATTATAAGCATAGGAAAAGCAAAGTAAGAAAAATAAGAAGGGAAAATACAGAGCAGGAAAGGGACTAGTTAGCATTCTCTAACTATTTCCCATCTCAGCCCAGTCACTACTGGGTGAAATCTCTGCCGGTGGGATGGCAGTATCAGAATCTGCGCACAATTCAACATCAGTGGAATGGAATTTCTGCCAATTCCACCCCCTTTCAGTGGTGCACATTCAGTGGTCGCTTTTTTGCTGTGGGAAAAGCGAGAACTATATTCAATTCATCGGCTAAAATGGTTTGTGACTTTGAAATGATCCACATTTTCATGCACCCACAGCAACAAAAACAGAAGGTGACATTTTTGTGCCTTCTCTATGGGTGGGATGGCGGGGCAATATGTCACCCCGTCCATGGTACAAAAATCAGAAATGTGACCGTCCCTATTTACAGTCTCAACATGCCGAGTTTGAAGAAAAAAAACTTTATTGTTTTTTTGATACAACTTGTCAACCAACAAAACAGTCATGCATGCAATAGGCGAGTACATCGCACAACATAGTATGGCAATTCAGAGCACTTTTTGGGTCAATGCCTGTTCTAGTATAGGTATTATCGTGGGCAGGTCTAGGGTCATCCCCCCAGGTGAGGATGGGGAGGCAGTCCCATGTTTGCCATTCCCAGTAGCGTGCTGGCCTGAGTGGTCGTGTTTCCTCATTGCTTTCAAGGAATACTTGTGGCCTGACCCCTGTCGCCGGAGTCCCTTGGGTCAGTGCAGCCTCTGTTGGAGGAGAACATTGTTTATACCAATGTATTCCAGGCCTCTATCCCGGCACTGCTCTCATGCTGTCCTCTTTGCAGTGCGTTGTGCCATACTGTCGACTCGGCCAACGACCAGCGTTTTAGGTCTGTCCACCATGCTTCGATCTTCGGGCCTGTTTCGGATTTCCAAGCTATTGCATGTCACTCGTGGCCGCTCTTTCTTTGATATCCTCCCAGGATTTCTCGATCAACGGGCAGGACCAGAACATATGTAACATTTTTGCATTTTCCATGGCACATCTTGGGCATGTTTGCTTTGCAATTCCACCCATTTTAGTTAATCTGTTCGGTATTAGATATGCACTTTGCGTTACGTATAATTCTGTTAATTGGAATTGGCATTGATATTTTGCAGATTCTGCTCACAACAGGACCAAATAGAGACAATTCAACATATCACCATGGACTGTCCCGCCCTCAATGATAAAAGACACTTCTTCAGAGATATGCTTCCTCATTCAAGAATGGAATATGACACAAAGGAGAGATGGGCACAGATTCTTTGTGGCGATAACAAAGTTCTTATTTTTAGAATTATTCAATTTTGGTCCTCCATAATTTTCCAAACCACCGATGAGAAAATGGCAGATGCGATATAGACATGATAGCAGATACAGGAGGTGGTACCAGATTTTGTTGTCTTCTATGTATAAATTAGTAATTTGGGATATGAAATAATGAAAAGGTTTATAACAAAATATAACAGTAAAAATACAAATAAATAAATAAAAAACTTAATTGGAATCTAGCGTTCCTGGAAACCTTTTTGGTATATTGTAGTTCTCGCTCCCACTATGCATCTGTCAAGACTCTCCCCACTTTGTTTTCCCAACTCCCTTCCCTTTTCAGAGCCGCCAGAGCTCCAGGGGACCACTCCGGTGGTGATACTGCGTGGTACAAATATCCTTTAACATTAATATTTGCTACGTGCGGGTAGTGTCTTGGTGTTATAATTGTGCAGGAGCAGTTCATATAATCTGGACATGGTGTGTCCCCCATCTGCCACATCGATCCATGTGTCTAGCCCTTTGCTGGTTCTTCTCCCATTTTTAGCCCATGCCATCTTTTTTTCAACATATCAGTCATGCTTTTGTGTAAAATAATTTGGCCCTTGCCATTGCCCCACTCACCCCTAGGAAAGCCAAACTTTCCAAGCATTCCAATGCCTGGTTCTTGCAGGAACTTCTCGAGCTGGGCACTAGGAAAAGGGCAGCACACTCTGCATAGAAGGCCAATCACACTGACTCCTCCAAACAAGCCTTCCAGGACATCTCCAGAGATTACAAAAAAGCCATAACCAAAGCCAAGGCGACTTCCTTCAACACCAAATCTGACACGAAAGAAATGTTCGCCATTTTCAGTGAGTTAGAATCACCCACTTCTACCCCTCAGATATTCACTATAAACAAAGAGTGCTGCAACAGCGTGCAAGACGCCATGATCCAGAAACTGAACTCCCATGAAGAAAAAATTCTCGCTCACCAAAAAGCGCTCAGTCACCAAATAACCCACCTACAGAGCAGCACTACTTGCGACTCCCCACCTTTCCCCTTCAGAGTAATGAACGAGAACGAAGTTCTAGCCCTCCTCAAAACTATTAAACCCTCCAATTGTAAAGGAGATGTGTGCCCTGCACAACTTATCAAAGACTGTGCCCAACCCTCGCCCCTTACCTTACAGCCTTCATTAATGCCTCTTTCTCGGAGGGCAATGTCCCCATCTGTCTTAAGGAGGCATGGGTTCGACCTCTTCTGAAGAAGCCTGCACTAGACCCCACAATTCCAGGTAACTACAGGCCGATTACCACTGTCCCTTTTCTCCTGAAGATCCTGGACAAAGCAGCCTACCTACAGGCCCAAAAATTCCTGGAGGACAATAACCTGCTTCGTCTACGGCAATCTGGTTTCTGCACATGCCACGGCACTGAGACTGCGTTATTAGACCTGAAAAACCATATGGATAATTTCAGGGACTCAGGCAAACCAGCTCTTCTTCTGGTCCTTGACCTATTAGCAGCTTTTGATTTGGTGGACCATAACACCCTATGCCACCATCTCTCCTCTGCGGCTAACATCTCCCCATCAGCCATAGCATGGATTATCTCCTTTCTCCAGGAAAGAGTCATGAGGGTATTCTCCAGTGAAGCCTGCACTCACCCAAGCACCATCAATGTGAGTCCCACAAGGATCTTGCATCTCTCTGACCCTGTATAACCTGTTCACGAGGCCTCTCTTCAACATCTTGGACGCGCTAGGCGTTTCCTACACAAATTATGCCGATGATACGCAGGTCCTCATTCCACTCTCTGACAATTAGGACTCAGACATGGTAACCCTCAACTTTATCTACTCCACTATTCAAAAGTGGATGGCTGAGAATTGGCTGTGCCTCAACAGTGAAAAAACAGAACTACTGCTAATCGGTTCACCGGCCACACTAAAAAAGCTCAACGAACAGTACAGTTCCTTCGTGGTGGATGACTCCAAAATCCCTGTCTCCCCAGCGGTCAAAGCCCTGGGGGCCTATTTAGCTTCCAACCTCTCTATGGTCAGGCAGGTAAACGCTATTGCTTCGGCGACAGCTTACCACTCCAAATCTCTCAACGCCGGAAGACCCTTCCTCTCGGAGCAGAACTGTCTCACTATAGCAAGAGCAATAAGTGGGTCCAGACTAGATTATTGTAATGCTCTCCTAGCTGGCACCTCTGTGAATAACATCTGTAAACTACAGACAGTTCAAAACAATGCCATTAGGGCCGCCGGCGACATCTCCAGAAGGGAAGATATCTCTGAAACAGGATACTAGTTCACTGGCTTCCCATTAAGAGCGTATCCTCTTCAAAACCCTTGCCCTTACCCACAAGTGTGCCCACGATACTGCCCCTCGATACTTATCTCAGAGATTTCATAAACCATGTGCAGTCAGGTCCACAGGACAGCCTACGCCAACTGCTGCACCATTCCCTAGACCCTAAGGACTTGTGCAGGGGGCTCTAGCTTTCCAGTCGTGGCATGCTACTCACTGGAAAACTCTCCCATCCCATCTTAGAAACCTGCATTCACACTTGGCCTTCGGGAAATCGCTAAAAACATGACCGTTTGTATAGCTAGCCTATACTGTCGGTTCCTACTGTCTGTACCATAAAGCTATTGTTTCCACCAATGTAACTCATAAATCCTGATCACGTACTCCTGTAACTTCCATGCTACACGCTCGTTGTAACCCTGTGCAAAGAATATCAATGTAACTAATGTTACCTTAAGTAACCTTCATGAACCAGCGCCTCGATGCCTTTGGACTGTTAGTGCACTATACAAATACAAATAAATAAAATGGTCCGCCATTAGCCCCTGAAACTCAGTCCATTTTCTGTCCTTCTGTAAGTCGCCTATGTGGACAATCCCTCTGGTTTCCCAGTGCCTACGGAATGTTACTAGAGCTCCTGGTTTATTACCTATAAGTGCCGCCAGGGGAATACGTATGGAGCAAGGGTCCGGGGTTTGTAGGGTCTTCCATGTTCTTGGCAACAGGACAAGACTTAATGTGATGAGTGAGGGAGTCTTTTGGCTCAGTGTTTTACTCGTCCATATTATCTCTTTTGAGTAATATTGGCGTAGTGCAGTTTGTAAGAGTATCGTGTCTTGGGAGGGCTCGTCCCCCAGTCAGTTTGCAACAAACTGTAATTGGCCTGCTAAATAGTATAATTCAAACAGTGGTCATTTTATTACAACCTGCTTGTGGTGTCTTTGTAGTGTGCTCAGGGATGTTTTATTTCTAACTCCTCCCCACAGGAATTCTCTACTGATCGTGTTCAGTTTTTGGAAGAATTGTTTGGGTATTTTGTAGGGTATGTTAGTGAAGTGATATAATAGTCAAGGAAGCATTATCATTTTCAACAGTGCCGCTCTACCCGGTATCCCCAGGGGAAGCGTTTTCCAGAATGTCTTGGAAGTTCTGTCCCTTTGGAGTGCCACCAGTGTATTATTTTGGTTCGACTTTGCTGGATCATGGTGTATATTGATTCCAAGATAACGAAAGGAATTGTGCTCCCATTTTAGGCCCAATTCAGGTAATTGCTCTATTCTCAGCTCTCTGAGTGCCGCTAGTGGAAACAAGCTGGTCATATCTCTATTGACACTGATGCCCGACATTTCAGCGAATTCTGCCACTAGCAAGTGTGGTAGTTTTTTCTTCCAGCTGGTTAACATACAAGACCATGTCGTCTGCGTGAAGGGAAATTAGGTAGGTAGTGTTGTCAATACTTATCCCTGCCTCGGCATATTCGTTCCTGAGGAAGGCCGCCAGGCATTCCAGGGCTAGTATGTAACGCATTGGTGACAGTGGGCAGCCCTGCTTTGTGCCCCTGTGAATCTCCCATTCCTTCGAGACCAGTCTGCCTGTTTTGACCCTGGCTTGGGGTTTCGTATAGATCAACTTGATCCATCTCAAGAATGTGCGGCCTATTCCGAAATGTACCAACACCTGCAGTAGCCAGTCCCACCGCACCAAATCAAAAGCTTTCACTGTGTCTAAGTAGGCTACCACACTATCTCCTGGTTTGTGGTTCGTTTGATCGATGATGTGGTGGAGTCTTCTCAGATTCCACGTTGTGTTGCGGCCTGGTACGTATCCCGTCTGGTCTGTGTATACTACTGTTGTTATAACATGTTTTAATCTAGTTGCGAGGGCCGCCGTATCTTACTATTTTAGTTGATCATTGAGAGGGGTTTATACGATCCACAGTCTAGTGGTTGCTTCCTTGGTTTCAGGATCGGTATGAGTGACGATTCTCGCATGCTGTCTGGTATTATACTGCATTTGTATGCTTCCTCGTAGACCTCCAAGAGTGTGGGAACTAAAAATTATTTATATTTTTAATAAAACTCTCCCGGGTGCCCGTCCGGGCCTGGGGTTTTAGCCATCGGAAGGTCTGCTATTGCTGCTTCTAGCTCTTCTATTGTCAGTGGAGCGTCCAGGCCCGTGGCCTGTTCCTCTGTTAGTCTAGGCAATTCAATTTGGGCCAAGGTCTCAAGCAAGTTTCTCTCATCTGCACTCAGTATCGGCAAGTACAGTTACTCGTCAAATTTGGAGAAAACCTTGTTTATGCCTTTGTGTGTTCTAATGATTTGGAGAAAACCTTGTTTATGCCTTTGTGTGTTCTAATGATCTCCCTATTTTGGTTCCAGATTGCACTTATCGCTTCTCTTTGGGTCTCTCGCTAAGTAAGTCAGGCAAGTAGCTTGCCTGGTTTGTCCCCTTCAGCGTGCAGTTTTTGTGTATATTTTGTATAATCCAGCTTCCCTAGCCTTTCCCAGATGGCAATGTATTTCAGTCACAGCGCTATCAGTTCTACCGATTCCGCCTCTACTAGGCCCGTTTTTCTTCTCTTGCTATGTCATTTTCTGTGTCTGACAGTTCCCTCATTACTTCCTTTCTTAGGCCTCCCATTTTCCCAATAGCTGTGCCCTGCACCACTAGTTTAAAGGCGTCCCACAAAGTGCCTGTCCTTTCAACGCTTCCTGTGTTGAGCTGGAAGTATTCCTCTATTACGTCTGACATATGGTTTTGGAATTCCCTTTCCTGCAGGACTTCTGCGTGCAGACGCCATTTTGGCCCCGGGTTTCTTGGGGCTGTATGCAGCCACGTTGCCAGTAGTGGGGCATGGTCTGAGAGAGTTTTCGCCTTGAACTCTATTTCAATAAATTAGTCTAGGTTCTCTGTCCCAGTGAACATGCAATCTATTCGTGTATGGGTACCATGTGGGGCTTTGTCCGTGCTTGTCTCTCCAGACATCCGCCAAGCAGAGTTGGTTCAGGAGGGTTTTCAAAGTTTTTGCTGGTGGGGCCGGTTTCTTAAATTTAGTGTCAGATCTGTCTAGTAATGGGTTAAGTGTGTAATTAAAGTCTCCGCCTCATATTTAATTCGCTCCTCTGTATGGTGTTATTTGGGGCCCCAGTGTTCTGAAGAACCCGTTAGCATCCTGATTTGGGGCATATGTATTTACTAGGCACACTTCTATATTCTCAAGAAGGCCATGTAGTATCACCAGCCTTCCTTTCTGTCTTTATTGACTTCTATTAGCTGGAAGGGGACATTGGGGGATATCCATGTCAGCACACCTCTGGCATAAGTTGAATATGTCGAGCCTTATACCTTCCCACCCCATTTCCTTGCAATCATGGACTGTTTGTCCCTTGTCAAGAGTGTTTCATGTAGGAATGCGACTTTCACCCTCGTCTTATTTAGCCACGCCTACACTCTTAAACGTTTCCCATAGCTGTTAAGCCCCCTCACATTCCACAAAACTATGTTTGTGCCTTCTAGGCTTGTCACTGCTGTGCCTTATGGGCCTGTGTATTCCCATGAGCCCCCTTAATTCCCATCTCCGCGTTTGGTGCTTCCCTTCTTGTAGATATTAGTGTTCACTTTCTCCCTCCCCTAAATGCCTGATCTTTGGGTTTTGTCCCTTTGTCCCTTCCAACTGGGCTGCTCTGTATGAGGGAACTCTAGTTCCCCACCTCAGCACGTCCCGGGGCCCTCCCAGCCACATTATAACATACTTATGGTCAGTACATAGACCGGATTCTGCTTGTCACATAGGATGCTTCCCCTCGCCCTAACTTAAACTTCCAACAAACTTCAACTTTAATCTTGAACAAATGCCCAGACTCACCTCCACTCTCAAGCATAGCCGCTTTCCCCGTGCCACCCTGCTTTGCAGGAAGCCACGTGCAGCAGCACGATGCCTTACAACTGGCATCGTAACTTGGTTAATGTTATAGGGTTGCTTATTCCACAGCAGTCGGGCAGCTTATTCCCACGTGTAAGATTTCTCAGTTCCTCCCGCTGTATTAGGCATGTCGGTTCTCGTCTTGTTATTCACAGTGGGGCTCTGATCACGGGCTTGGGCTCTGAAGTGGCATTCACCGTTGGTAATCACACGTGTATATTATCATTGTTGTTCCTGGCTGCCAATTGGGGCATGCCCTTTTCGTATATATCTCAAGTTTGCCTTTCTGAGGCGTTCTTTCGTTGGGCCGAGCATTGCCCTGTGCCTTTGCACTAGTGCTGTATAATCAGGGTAAATCGCCAGTCTCGAGGAGTTTCTGATGATTATGCGCCTTCCCTTGAAAAGATGAGGATCTTCTCCCGGTCCTTAAAGTTAATGATTCTGGCTATCACAGGCCTCGGGTGGTGCACCTGGAGGGATTTTTTTGGTCAAGGATCTATGAGCTCCCTCCACCGTAAAGCCCTGCGATAAATTGCAGGGTCCGACCTCTTGCATCAGCAGGTTTTCAATATAGTTGGTGAGGTCTCTGCCTTCCTCTCCCTCTGGCAAGCCCAATATACATATGTTGTTTCATCTGGTTCTGCCTTCTTCGTCTTCGACTCTGTGTTCTAGAGTTTGTATTTTCCTCAGCATCTCCGTAATTTGGGTTTGGGCGCTAGTGATGCTAGTGGTGTCCTCTTGCACCTGTTGTTCCACGGTACTCATTCTATCTGCCAGTGTCCGCAAATCCTGATGTAGCAGCCCCAAATCCTCTATTACTGCATCAAATTTTTGTTCCAGTGCGGTCTTCAGCACCGCAATGGTTTCCAGGATGGGACCTTCCTCTTGACGCTGCATCTGCAGTTCTGGCAGTGCTGCGCCGATGTCTGCAGAAGAACATGGGTCCTGACCGGCTTTGGTGAAATAGGTGTCCATTACAGTCTGCTTAGCCTTGCCACTGCGCTGCTTGTATGCCATTTTGACTTTATTTTACTGTGCTTTTCATGGCGTTGCAGGATTCTGGCGCAAGCTGCTATCAGTGCTCAGGGTTGTCAGGGATTTGCCTGTTTCTCTGGCCCGTACGTGGTGCCAGCATGTCGGTGCTGGTCCGGGTTCAAGCGCGTTCCGTATGCTCCCTCGTCACATGGAGTTAAGATAGATTGGTTGCGCTGTTGCTCAGGTCACGGTGCGGTGTGTACTGCTTCTTGTTGTTCGGGCCTTGGGGAGTGGGAGCTGCCTGTTGATATTATGTTGTGTGGGTGTCGGTAGGATTGCTCCTGCTGCGCAGAGCAGGCAGGGCAATCCCTTCATGGGGGGCACATCCTCTGTTTAAATGTATTTGTCACTTAGGCCCGTGGACCTTGTCCACGGCACGCACCCCCAGCGCAACGTGGTGTGCATCTACCAGTGCAGCAGCAGCTGCCTGTTAAGTTGTCAGGGGAGTGCTTGTGTGGCCCTTGTGAAATGTATGGGTGCTGGTGTTGCTTTGACTTGCCCTGTCTTAGATGCACTTTCCAGGTTCCTCTGTCTTGCCAAGTCAATGCCGTATGCAGGGTTGTTGTCCAGACTAGGGCTAGGTTGCACTTTGCCTGTTGTTATGTCTTTGTATGACTCAGGTCCGCTTGATCTATGCACCTAATTCCTCCTGTTCTCGCTTATGGGTTGCGACTTGGGGCCACGTCCTGCGGAACGTGCTGCCACACACCCCGGCCAGCACCACGCTTGGAGCTGGGGCACCCAGATGCTGCCCTGCCTGTGTCGCAGCCGCGCCATGGACCAGCGGGTGCTGCCTCTCTAGTCTCTTCCTGCTGGGCTGGCCGTCCCTCAAGCCCGGTCCCCCAGCTCTGCGCCTACCATGGTCCTTGGCCTTCACCCGGGCCGCCTCTCACCTGCTAGCCCTCCTTCATCCGGGGTCCCGAGCACATTCCTCACTGTGTCGGAGGGCTCTACGGGATCCCGCTCCACATTCAACTCTCACTGCAGGGGCGTCAGGTCAGTAGTAGGACCTTCTGGTCTCTGCACGGCTACGTCCCTCACTCCCGGCTTGTCAGGCCAGCTGCCCGCCTTCAGGTGTCCACACAGCTTTGTCCCTCACTTCTGGTGCGTCGGACTAGCGGCCGCCATCTTGCTTGCGCTCTTAGTGCTCCCAGCACCGCGCCTTCTTCTTCAGTGCCCATGAATGCCTCATCCAGGCGCCACAATTTTGTGCCTGGGGGGGTTCCCCTAGCGTTCCAGTACAGGATCCCACTGTGCCCATGCAGAGACGAACCAGATAATGGATCTTTATGGCAGGATCAGGCGAGAGCTCGCGTTCTTGCTGCCTTACTGCAAGGCTGCTGGCCACACCCCCTCTCTCAACATGCCTAGTTAAGAATGTAATAATAAAAACCTAGACCACATGTTACTGAACATTTGAAAATGATGGTTCACATTAAACTACGCCATTTCAAGGCAAGCCAAATAGACCACATTGTCCATGAGTTTCCACACTAGGCTTACTGTCAGACTTCTAGGGCCTGATTCACAGACCTTTTTTATAATGGCACAACCCCATTGGGAAACGCTCTGTGAATCAGGTCTCCAGTGTCTCAAAATACCCTTTTTGCACATAGCACAGATCTCAATGCCTACAATGGCTGTCGCTCTCCCAACTCACCTAAAGACCTGGTAACCTGAGAATATGGCCATTGTTTCTAATCTAGCTGCATATGATTCCCAAAATCAGAACGCTCTGCATACAGTTCTCTCTTATACAATGGTCTGCAACTGACCTTGTGTATATACCCTTTGCTACTCCATGGACATTTTAGCCATGTCTTGAGCTTTTTCCAGCATTGTAGTGATCCCGTAGACATGAGTGCACATTCTCCTGGTTCCGTAAGCTCAGCTCATACCCCAACTCTTCGGACCATTCTAGCTACTAGGATACATGTCAGTCATTTAACCAGTTTGCAGGTTGCCCTAATCTATCTAACCACTTTGTGTTTAATTGGACCAGATAATCTAGACAGCCTCAGTATAGTTAGTTTGATTCCACTGATACCTCGCAGAACAGTAAAGAGGTCTTGGTATTGGTCAAAGCATTGGAGAAGGAATGTTGAGAACTCCCTTCAATCCTTTGACACCTTGCATATTGGTAAGCTGGCACATTGCGTCAGAATAAGAACACTTCAGCTGCTAGGATTGCTTCAGTTTATTGGGACCAGTAATGTTCATATTGCACATTATAGGGGAACAGTGATGTTGAGAGGGCTCCGCGCGCATCGCCTGACCCACGTATCCCATTCCCTGCTCGCTTCAGATGCAGGAAATTCCCTTTCATGAGAGGTGCTGGAATAAAGAGTTAGATATTTCTAAGTTAATCAAATAAAATAGGGATGCCCATATCTATTTCCTAGGACTTCCAAGGGCGACAAAGCATATTTGCGCGTGACACACTTGCACATCGGTAATGCTAAAATCACTTCTATTTGAAGGAAGTTCAAGCTGCAAAATTCTGGCGGCTCCAGCTTCCCTGTCCTGGCAGCCAAAACCTGGAACGCACTGCCCCCAGCTCTTAGGGATGAACCCTCCTTTCCGGCCTTCCGCGTCAAAGTCAAATCCTGGCTCCTCTCACTACTCCCCCCATAACATCGCGCCCCACATGAGCCAGAGTGTACACACCTGCTTGCTCTTGTCCAAACTGGCTACTTGCTAACCTAATAACGGCGTCCTATGTATATTGTGTATATATACTTCCACTTATGTGTATTTTGTATATATGCTAGAACACTGTGTGCTCTGGTAAATGTCTGTTATTTTTGTATATTTCCTGTATCTAATGCCATGTCTGTAACAATCTCGTTCCACTAAGTTAAGCGCCTAGTTACCTCCGGGTTCAGCGTGCTATATAAGCAAATAAACTAAAACTAAACTAAGGCCCTCATAACAACACCGGCGCTAAACCATGGCGCTATTAGCACCATGGTTGGTGCCGGTGTTGTAACGGGTCCGCCATGGTTCAATGGGAATTACCATCCCATTCCAAGGTTGGCGGGCGGTAATTCCCCATTGAACCATGGCCCTTCCCCATTCCCATTTTCGCACCATAGGGCTCTATGGGAATGGGGAAGGCGCTAAGTACGGTACCGCAAATTGCGGTACCGTACTTAGCACCAAGGTCCCTTTGCGGGTCTCTACTTTAACGGCTGGTCTAGACCAGCCGTTCAGGTCGGGTCCAGCAAAGGGACCTCGTAGTAAGGCGCTAAGTGTTTAACGGTGCCGCAGCCTTTTACGGCGCCGTTAAACACTTAGCGCCAGGGTCATAATGAGGCCCTAAAACTAAACTATGGGGGTCATTACGAGTATGGCGGTAGGGGCTTAACGGCACCGTTAAGGATGGCGGTGCCGTCAAGCCCCTACCGCCATATTCCGAGGTCCCTTAGCGGGTCCCAGCAGGAACGACGGTCTGACCGGCCGTTCTTTGCGGGACCCGTTAAGGGACCTTGGAGCTAATAATGGCCCCTTATTAGCGCCTTCCCCATTCCCATTGAGCCCTATGGTGGCTCAGTGGGAATGGGGAATGGTTTACTGAATGGGGACTTACTGGGTCTGCATAGGTCGGAATGTCCCGGTAAGCCACCATTCAGTGACACCGGACCCAGACCCGGACCGGGTTTGGAGGCAGCCATGGCGCTAATAGCGCTATGGCTGCCTCCAAACTCGTAATGACCCCCAAATATCTGGATAGACTTTTCCCGAATCCCACGCCTAATGCTTTAACAGATTGTCTATTGTTTTCCAAAAATAACGTAAAATAATCGGTAATGCCCCAATTATTAACATGAATTGTATCTTTTCAATTCTTTCCTGACAAAGATTACACATTGTGAATAGCGTAACATGCTCAAATATACACTGCTCTGTGTTTGCAGTTATTCTTAGCATCTTCTCGCCTTTGAATCTTTTAATGCTCACTTCACAAGGTAAACTGTTTACTCACTACAAAGTATTTTTTTAAGGATTTTAAGGATTTTAGTGTACGTTCATCCCTATTGCCTACAAAATGCTTTGTATCAAGAGAGGGATAGAGGCAGAGAAAGTACAGGGAAAAAAGTGGCGTATGTTTAAACAACTGGAAAAGGGAATGGCGCCAGATTTGATCAGAATTGGAATCATCAGAGGATGAGTTGGTCACGAACCCAAACCGTGTAAAGGAGAAGTTCTTGAGAAAGGACTGGATTTTAACAAGAGAGGCAAAATTGAACCTAAAAAGTATAGGAAATATGGCCAAAGAACATCGAAAAAGAAATGCGCTTCCAGAGTACTTGGTAAAATTCCCTTCGAATTTTCATAGAGAGAGACTAATGAAAATCCGATTAGTTGTTTTTCCAACAAACGAATATAAAAACAGAACAGGAAGAAGAGGGATCAACGAAGGAAGGTGCAGATTCTGTTCAATTGAAAAACAACAGGAAACAACATTCCTTCTCTTAACGAAATGTGGAGCCACAGTAAAAGAGAGACATTGAATGTTGGAGGGCCATATGACACCATTTGAATCAAGAAGTGATGAAGAACGGTGGGACTATTTTATACAAGGAAGTAATCATTAACTTACATGTGCTGGAATAAACTTTTTAGAGAAGATTCTTAAAGAAAAAGACTTAGAATCGGACATTATAAAACAAAAAAAATTGCAAGAAGAAGAAGGATAACAAGTTCAGGAATAGCGAAAGAGTGTGTTAAAGGACTAAGATGATAAGAAATTGGGAATGAAAGTGTGATAAAAGTTTGCAATTGTAAACTAAATATGCACAATGAAAATAAAAAAAAAGATATAGAATGTGTGCCCCCCCTTTAAGAAATCCGATTTTTTTTGTTGCAAAGTAACTTAGACATGAAAACACGCAAATGTATCAACCAAAATGTTATCAAATATTTCCCCATCATTATTATTTAGTGACATTTATCTATAACGTGAACAATGAATTATCAAAGGGTTTGTCATAGTATGTATAGCCATTATTAACACATGCCGGCAGCTGCTGTCTGTGGCTGCTACTGTCACTCCTTATCCGCCCGTCTAACCTCCTACACCAGCCAGTCTTGGTGCGCTGCGCCATGTTCCTGCCACTCCCTTCCCTGCAGACCCACAACCACTGGACAGCGACTTTGCTGTCGTTTCACAGCCACTGACGGTGGCCATATTGGCATGGGGAAGTTTGAGTCTTTGGCACTCTTTTTTCTACAGGGTGCTAATTGCATTATAGTCTGAGGGTGCTGAGGTGACTGACCTGGCGGCGGGCATTGCCCAGCGATAATAGGGTTCCCATTGGGCTTCATAGCTTCATTAGCACCCGGGATAGAACCCTGAGCCACCTAGCTTCCATGGAATGGGAGCTATGACTTCCATAATATAGTACACAATTTCCATCGCAGTTGATGGCTGTTTGCACCACTTTTTTGCTAGGACATGGAAGTCGAGCAGATTGCCTGTGCGCAGTGGGCCCCTCACCTGTTACTAACATGGGCATGTGCTCTTCTGCTCCCCACTCTTTCTTTCTCGGCCCAGTGTAGATTTCCATCTCTGGCGCCGTGAGACCAGTGTTTTGGTCCTGAAAATCAATGGCTAATTTTCACCGACACAGCTTCTGCTTCACGCTTAAACTGCTTCAAGGCATTGGGAGCTCTTGCCAATTTAGAAAACGAGTCGGTTAGGACGGGGAGCTGTAAAACTCCAACCTTTCATCAAATCCAGACGCCAACAGTTTCACTGCATGCAGATTGCTTTGATGCCACTGCAGCAAATTATATTTTCTCCTGTGTACCCATTTTTGAATGTAGCACATCAGTCGCGTGCTCATATTCACTTGACTGGGGTGGCCCAAGTGGGGCACTGACTTATGCACGGGTGGCATGAAGTACAAGCGCACACACATAATGATCATAGTTTAGGATAATGGGGTGGCCAATCAGATTCCAGGGGTAGCAAGTGCCACCCCAGGCCACTCCCTGGACACGCCTATGTAGCAGATATCTTGTCGCGGGTTGCCTTAGCCATCTTGATCCATACATCACCACCATTTTCAGTTTTGTCTGAGAGCTGGTCATTGCTTCTCTTAACTCTTTGAAAGAGGTAATTCATACAATTCCTCATCACGAGTTGGGCGGTATCCCGGGGGTATACCACCGGGATACCGCCTGGGCTAATAGCATTACCGCCAAACCCTTGAACGCTATTGGCGCCTGATCACGGGTTTGGCGGTAACGGTAATTCCCCATTTCCCATTGGGTCCATTGGACACAATGGGGTATTTTCGGTGCAATTAGCGCGCGCTAATAGCGCCCGAAAATTGGAATTTTCCCGGCGCATTTACCTCCAGCTCAGAGCTGGGGGTAAATGCAGCCAAACCCGTGATTTGGCGAACCCTTAAATGCAGCGGTAATAGCGTTTTCCACTGCATTTTAGTGTTACTGCCAAACTCGCGATGAAGCTGCATGTCTAAACATCTCCGTGTGTTTGTGTAAATGTTCTCTCTGGAGAATCGGTGCTGCCACATATTTTTGAATTACAAATCAAAGGAAACGACTTCAGAAGCAACATACCACAATGCCAGGTGCCATGCGTACAATTTATTTCCGATTCTGAGCTTCCTTGCGACGTGCATGACTTGTTTACTAATTTGGAAAGGCTCAGGAATGGGAGAGCTGCAGAGTACACTACATGTGTGCATGCAGTCCACCCTTTCTAACGAAAAATAGGCAGCCATTTTGGAAAGTAAATACTTTGGGCTCATTCCGAATTTGGCAGTAAGTGCTTAAATTGTTGGTAAAGGAATTACCTCCACTTTTACCACTCTGACGAATTAGAGTTCTGAGAAAATGGATGCCATTTCTGCTGGCGGAATTAGTCCCAGCAGAATTACTACCAGCAGAATTACAGCCCAAATGGGCAGAATTCGCCCCAGCGGTAAATCTGCTGGCAGAATTACTACCATGAACCAAATTGGTAAGTGGAAATACCACCAAAAATAGGCAGCAATTCCGCCAAAAACTTAGTGCAGTAAAGCACCCAGGTGATGTAAATGAATGCATATTTAATAGTGCCACCAAAAGTTTATTTAAGGCACACATAGCAGGGAAAGATACAGGCACCACACAGGCAGAGGAGGCGGTTGTTGCGCAGGCCACCCATGCCACGGGTCTCTCCCCCTGGATACTGACTGATTAGCACTTAGCCTCATTGTGTCGCTGGGACCGGTACACAATTGCAGACCTGCTGACCATGATTGAGGATGATCTTCAGAGCACCATGATCATCAGAACTGCCATCCCACCCCTGCTCAAGTTGGTGTCCACCCTCCACTTCTGTGCCACCGGCGCATTCCAGCCGACTGTTGGGTTGCTGCATAGCAATTCCCAGCCAACATTCTCCAAAGTGCTGGAGCAAGTGTTGGGTACGCTAATGAGGCATGGCAACACTGAACTGTACACATGAGGCATTAGCGCCCCCGCCGCCCCCTCAGCCAGTGGAGCCTGTATATTGGAAATGCAAACAGTACCATTCCATGAGCATCTATATGAAGTGTGATGCATATGTCACCATCAGCCAGTGCTGCGCCCAATTTCCAGGTTCCACACATGTTGATGTGGTCCTGAGGAACAACATCCTCCCTGCATATATGAACACACACAGAGAACAGCTTTTGGGTAAGTATTACATCTGACAATGGTTTAGCAGAGAGGCACATATGGTGACAGGCATGTGAACAAATGAGAGGAAACTACAAGTCCTATAATCCCTCGACTATGGTCTCGTCAACCAGTAGATTGTGAGACACTGGTAGGTCAAGAAAGATGAGAACGATAGGAGAGTTTGATTCGTGATTTTAGAGCAAGTCTTTGTGTGTTTAGGGGTGCAGTTTCCGCCATGCCTATGGCTGCTCCGACGCTAGACTGGTGGTCGCGGAGGCAACCAACAGATTCAGTGTGGTGGATCAGCTGGGAGATGACCAGTTCTCAAAGAGTTTGCCCAGAAAGGGGGTAATGGAGATAGGGCGATAGTTAGCTGGGCAGAAGGGGCCGGCAGGAGACTTTTTGAGGAGAGGGTGCACAAGGAAGTGCTTGGGGAGTAGCGGGAATGAACCAGTGGCAAAAGAGTGATTGCAGAAATCAATGTTGTTCTTGATAGCTCTGGAGGTGGAGAGAGGACTTTCATTGAGAGGACTTGTCTAGAGACCTCCTCCGGTGATATGGACACAAAAGAGAAGAGTAGGAGGGAAGGAGAGAGGGGGGCAAGGGAAGCTTGAGAGTGAGTGAGGGAGAAGGGAGGGGTGTAGAGGAGAGTGAGGACAGTATGTTCTGAGTTTTAGTTATGAAGTAAGTGGCCAGTGCAGTGGGTCAGGGATGGTAGAGGAGAAATGGAGACTGCAGTAGGATTGGTGAGTTCCTTGCCGATTTTGAACAGTCAGCTGTTTTGTTAGTGACTCCAGAGTTGCGGGCTTGGATATAGGCCTTCTTCTCAGAGCGGATGAAGAGTATGTATTGACTTTGGAGCAGGTGGCCGGCCAGTCTGTCAGAGGATGTGCTCAAAGCCTGCCACTTAAGTTCAGCAGCTCTGCACTTGCGTTTCAGAGAGGCTAGGTCTCGATCATACCAGATGTTTTGACGCTTGGAGGCAGGCTTCATGTGGATCCTCATGACAGAGACAGGGATGTCCAGAGTGTTGGAGATGGAGAGTTGAAGGTTAGCAGGCTTTGTAGTGTGGGAGAGAGAATGAAAGTGGTGGCAAAAGCAGCAGCTGATACTCACTTCATTGGTTGAATGATGGAGAAGGAGACTGGCAGTGGGGGGAGAGGCTTAGTCGGGGCATCCAAGAGATCCAGGTTGGAGGACAGGAGAGCATGATCAGACTAGGAGAGAGGTGTAGTGAGAGGGTTGGAGATGCGGATGTCTGCTGAGATGAGACCATCCAAGGTGTGCTTGGCTGAGTGCTTCGGGCCAGAGGGAAGAATGGTGAGAGAAAGAGAGTACCAGAGGTTGTGGAAGAGTCCGGGGGCTGCATCAGGGAAGTCAAGGTGAATATGGAAGTCTCTGAGGAAGAGAAGCTTGGAGGTGGAGGCCAGGAGAGAAGAGGTGATGTCAGACCACTGTGAAATGAAGAGGGAGACTCTCCTGTAGATGGTGGCAAGAGTCAGATAGAGGATAGGAGAGACACCAAGCATGCAGACGAGGCATTCGAAGGAAGAGTAGGACTGAGTAGTTATGATAGTATCAGGGACCCATTCAGGAAAGATCAGGGCCACTCCGTTCCCCGAGCGGGTAGGCCTGGAGTTAGAGACGATTGTGTAGCCGTCTGGGAGGAGTGTGTCAAAAATAGTGACATAGCTGGCCATGAACCACGTCTCATTGAGAGTGAGGATGTCAAGGTTGAAGTCTACAAGGAGTTGGCAGATGTCAGAGGAGTGTTTAACGGCAACGCAAGAGTTAAGGTTAGCTAAGTGGAGCTGGTTGCCACCTTTGAAGGTCTTCCGAGTAGGGGTACAGGAATGTGGTACGCCCGTCACTGGTGGCGAAGGTGCCAGAGGGGTAGCAGAAGGAGGAGTGGCAGGATAAGGGAGGACGTTGATGAGAGACGGAAGATGCATATCAAAAAGGAAGTGGTTGGGCTGAGAGCCCTGGACCATGACAGTGCCCTAGAGCATGGGAAATATGCCAAGAATACTTCCCATTGGGTTCCACCATTAATGGGCGAGGACCAGAAAGGGGAGAGCACTGCAACCATATGGGGAATCCAAAGGTCCAGAGAGGGAACGACAAAGAGGATGTCAGTGACAGTCTGCCTGGAAGAAACGTTGACATAGGTGTCAGTGATGGGCAGTCCTGGATTGGAGACCAGGAGATCTTTCATGATATTTTTCCTTTCAGACTTTGAAATAGACATAGGATAGGTGATCCCCTTAACTCACCCACCTTCCCTGAAAGCCCCTTTAATTCCCCAAAACCCAATGTCCTCGTATGATTTGGCAAGACATCTCAATAGAAACCACTGTGACAAGGAAGAGGCAACGAGTAATGAGGATCACCTACCTGAACGCTGGCATACACTATAGCCTTTGCAGTAACGTGATTGACCAGCTGTCATTTAAAGACAACGAGGGAACAGAAAAATGGCGTCTACCTTCTCCGCTTGATGTGGACCGAGAGTGTGGCAGGAGCCACGCAGACACACGGGGAAGAGAAGCCCACAGCGCCTTGGAGCGAAGCAGACACATGGAAGGCACAGGAAGTGGGAAGTAAACCGGAGAGAAGAAATCCTACCTGTGCTGTCCACAAAGAACCGGCAGTCAGCAGGGGAAGGGATATCTGGGGACCTGACCTACTCAGACAGGGTCGAGGAACCCCGACCCAGTCTACAAGAAAGAATCACACGTCTCTATCTCGACATAAAATCTGGGAACAGGGTTTGCTAACATAGGCGCAGGGACCCTTAATAGAGCTTGAGAAGAAGTATCCTAGCTACCCTCATCCCCCCTCGTCATCAGGCCTGGCAGATAGGCCTGTCAAGTAAATGACAGGGGTCCATATTGTCTATTGAAAATACAGAAACAGATTGAATAACCTTGGAAAGGCTCTGGGGAAAGGGAGTCAACCCCGTGAGTCTAGTGGAACATTGTTTTACTTTCTGCACCTTCTTGCAACCTTTGTGTTTTGTCTGCAAGGTCGGGCTGCAGGTCGCCAATCAAGAGACATTTTCTTTTTTTCACCTTTTCTTACGTTTAGCTGTGAGGGATAGGTTAGGATTCGGAAACAGGATGGTGAACTTTAATTTGGACATTTTGACAGCGACAGATTCATTAGTTAGGTTTGTTGAGGCATGGAAACCCATCTTTGAAGTAGGGAAAGTTGGGATTTCCTCCAACGCCCCCCACCCCGTTTTATTTTGAGAGCACAAGTTTTTGATAATTAACATGCCACCTTTTTGCCCGTCTCTTACTCGTACCACCTCACAGGACCTTCCGCAAGATCTTTAACGGGAAGTGCCCCCTTTCACACACTGCACTCACCTGGTCCTCTGCAGATAGAGATGAGAATATTTTTATGCTAAGATCTTTCACGACAGAGACTGTTGAGGAAAACACAAAAATACACACACATTATGAAAATAATTTTCCAAAAGGAAACTGTCTGCGATCCAAAAATGGAGGTCAATTAAACACTGCAATGCAAATGCTCTTCCAGAGACATCCTTCAAAGTTGCAACTTATTTGATGAAAAACAAATGTACTTTTACAGATGGTGCAGTTGTGAAGGTGTTAGGCAGAAACCTGTGCAGTTCCCTTAGGGACCACTGCAAAAAAGTTTAAGACTACAGGCGTAAGCAGTAAACCCAATTTGTAGCAGTCTGCACCACCCATATTTACCTGGTAGCTGTGGCTGAGCAGTCAGACTTCTCTCAAGAAGAGTTAGGCAGTATATAGAGTATACACAATAGGGCTAAAAATACAGTAGCACAAGCAAACACTGACCAGAGCTTTGGTATAAAAGTATATAATTATTTATTTAAAAACACACTTGTAAAAATACACTGGCACTAATATGTCAAGCAAGTTCAAACACAGTCACTATAAGTATATACACCTCGCTAGTTAATTATTTGACAAGTCTAGGGTAAGACACCACTTATTTAGCAAAACAGAGGTGAGCGTGTAACCGTAGATGGCACTCCAATAATTTGTTTAAAAAGGGAGAGAAAAGGCAGAATAGGAAAAACACACAGTACCAAAACTTTTAAGAAACCACAGCAAGTCAAGAAAGGCAGGGTCTACTGTAGAGCAAAATGTTCATAGGCCAGGCCCACTCTTGGAGAGAGCAAGGCGGAATGGGCCCAAGATCACACAGTGGAAATGCACTCAAAGTCTTAGCAGAAAAGTCAAAAGAGGTTGGATCAAGTTAGAAAAGTAATGGTAGCAGGTCCAAGGTCACCCCAGGATAGAGATTCAAGGATTTATGGGACACCTTGGACAGTCTGTTGCAAGGGAGACCAGGCGGGACACAGTACCTGAAATAGTGAGAAAGCTCCAGTGGGGCTAGTTGTTCCTTGCGGGTGCAAGTCGGAGCTTTGTCCAGGGGAAGAGATGATCTCGACGTGGAGGAAAGCTGGAGGTCGTTGCACTGCCAGGGAAGAAACCAGCCGTGGAGTTTCCCGGTTAAAAGGTACGACCCTTTTATTTGCGTTAGTGGTGAAGCGTGGCTATCGGGACACTGGGGTGCTTGGCACGGGCGATTCGACCACGAGATGATCCAGGAAGGCGATAAAGGCGCACTGGTTGGTCCCACCAGCTCAAGGGGAAGAAGACTCTCCTGGAAGAAGATCTCCTCTGTCGTCGGGGAAGTGGTGAGTTCGTACAGCAGGGCTCCACCGGTGGTGTCGTCGTTGTAGATGGCTCAGCTTCTCCCCTCTTCGGATTCTTTAGGTCCTGTGGCGACTTCTGAGGTTCCAGTCCCCAAAGCCCTGCTTTTATGCAGCAAAACCCCCATTCATCAGCCTAGCTGTCACTCAAACATGCTAAGTGGTGAGCCGGGCCAATCACACAAGAGTGCGACTTGAGTTGCCAAGGCAACTCAGTCCCGGGTGCCTAATCCCCCTCCCACACATCCTGTTGACCCCATACAGAGTGGCACCATTTGGAGGGCTTCTGTGGAGAAGCCCGCCAAAAAGTGGAACAAAGGGCTCGACTTAGGTTAGAGTTTCAGAGGCGAACAGAAATGCCATTTTAAAACCGAGTCCTGGCAAAAAGACCCAACCGAGGAATAAATATTAAATAAATAACCCAGCGGTATCTTTAACATTGCACCAAAAAGTGGTACATTTAAAATGAATGGGAAAATCCCATAGGAAATATTCCGCGTGGTTTCCACTGCCACCAGCCAGAAACTCGACAAGGGGGGACTGGACAGTGCCCCCTTGGAAAACAGACCCAGGGGCAATCGAATTACCCCTACCAGTACTTCCACAATATGATGGTTTGTACTGGTTCTGTTCACAATTTAAGACTAGTAAAGCCAATGGTGACTTTACATGCCCTGGGAGACAGAAGTCAGTCCCAGGGTATGGAGTCTATGTTTGGGGGTCACTATGACACCCCTGTGTTACTGCACTGAGGGTGCTGTGTAACACACATACCAAAAACACATGAAGCCCTATGGAGTAAAAGACCCCATAGCCCATAAAACACATTACAAAGTCAAAGGACATTCTCAAATCATGTCTAAGAGTGGGAGGAAAAGAGTCTCACTCTTAGCAGGAGAAAAAAATAAACCCCAAAAAATCCAGCAAAGCTGCTGGGGGACTCACTAGGTTTGGGAAATTAGCCTTAACAGAGAATTCTCCATAACAGAAGGCCACAGAGACAACCCCGTGGCTGAGTCTGTTATGAGAGATTTTAAAAACTGTCCTGAATGTGTCTGCCATGGAAGGTGTGCAGTTTGGCGCAGACACTATGGCAAGGAGGGTATCTCAGCCAATGTGATTGCCTATCTCTGTGAATCTGCCCTTTTCAGACTCACTTCCTGAAATCAAAACTTTGATCCCGTCTGACGGCATCTGAGTGCTGTTGCAGTTTCAAGCTGCACTCCAGATTGCTGAACACTGGTAATTAGCATGCCGTCTAAGCCAATCACATTGAATGTTCCGATTGGTTTCCTACATTCTGATATGCCTGGCAATTCTTAGGAGATAGCTACTAATAAACACATTATGAAATAAAGATGTTTTTGAAGTTATTAATATCATGGTAAATGCATATGTTATTCCTTTTTTATAAAAAAGAGCAAATAAACTGCACAAAACAATCTTGGCACAAATTCTCATACCCATGGACATCACCACCCAATTAGATCTCGCCAGTAGCTCCCGCCTATCGGCCATTAACTACAAGTAGCTCATGCCAGCGTAAAAGTTGGAGACTCATGCGCAACATGTTGCACTCAAAAGCCCATGGCCATGTACAGCTGGCCCACATAGTTACCTGAGAATACTCTGTAGGCAATCCCGGCACGCATCAAAGCAGGCACACGATTCCTGGCAACAAACAACACCCCTTTCAAATCAAAAAAGCCACCCCCAGCCAATCGACAGGGATAGGCCATTAAATGCCCAAGGCCCATTGCCATAGTAGCACTTTCACGGGCGATGCTCAAACAGAAACCCATGATCAATAACGCGTGACACACTGCAGTGTCCTGCTTGTGCCCATTCAAGACAACTGCCCCCATCCCCGTTGAACTACAGTGTATCATCCAAAAACACACATGAGCACCCAAAGACCACCAGCACAGTAGTAATTGTAACGAGCAATTAGTCAAGACTGCCTTTTCTACCTGTTTTAGGCGACTCGGGCGGTTAACCTGGTTGATGATACCTGGTACACTGCAGGAGACATTGCACCCCCTCACTCCGATGATGATGAAGTTGCAGCTGATAACAGGGCACCTCAAAATAGATGGGAGGAAGTCAGAGAAGGCTGCATTGTCCACCAGGACCTAATGGACAACTATATTTGTACCCACCCATATGCTACGGCCACTGTACTGCAATCTTTCACTGAATTAAAACTGGATCCATTGCTTGTAGGCCAAATCGATGTATTTTACCATTACACTCCCTCATTCCTAACACAAATACCCTCCCGCCACCCTCATCCACAACACCAATACCCTCCCCCACTTCATCTACTGTTCATGACACTGGCCACCCGTCTCGATGCCCCCTGCTCGGCATCCCTCATGGCCCGAGACTGGCCCAGTTGTTCCTTGGCTATCCTTTTATAAAGTCCTGCTGGTGTTCCCTGGCATTAAGCATCTTCGATATCATAGTCAGGGTGATCTGGGGTACTGGGGATGATGGGTCGGGGCTCTGCTCCCTCCCTGATGGATGTGCAACATGCCCAGGTGTGCCATGGCCCTCTGTGACATTCTTCTGACAGCTGTGCTCTGAAACTTTTCAGCAGGCCACAGTGCGCTAGTGGAAATTCGCACTTCAGTCCTAATTTCACATAACGGAATACGGCACTGCTAATGTAACTGGGAATAATGCAAACTGGCCCAAACATGCTAACGGGTCATATGGTACCAGTGCCTCACGATTACCTATCAGCCCAAACTCTTGGCTGTTGTGGAATTCTGGATGTTGATGAGAGAAAGATCTTAATATGCTTAAGAAACTAGAGTTTAATCTCCATCAGTGCAGAGAGATTCCCCAATGAACAAAATCACGACTGTGGGCATACACTCTTAATAATATCAGAGACATCAAGATGCATCCATCAATGCCCAACCGTTGTGATTGGAAATAATTAGGCTGACCTCTGGAGGGTGGGGGAAGATGGCGGCGGGGGGAGCCGGCCGTTAGGCAGCATGGAACGTGTGCTTTAATTGCCGATTCAAGCCCAAGTTCCTAGCCACCTGATTGGCTGGCTCCCCCTTCCAGGGTGCTAATGCAGTTTCCTACGCCCACAATAGCAGTAGTAATGTTCAAAAATGGGTGGAGTTTTCTAAAAGAATGTCTATTTTTTTGCCTTGCCTAGGCAAATTGGGATGCTATGAGCATGGGCACTTCTGAGGCCGATGTTTCTTTTTTCTAGCAAAGACCAACTGCTCTGAGCCTGATTAGGACACACACTGAAACGCACAAAACAATATTGGGTTTAGTTATTCAGGCTGTTGAGCAAATTGGCCAGTGTTGCCATGACGTTCAAGTCAAGAAGGGTGAACGCGGTTCATCTAATCCGGTTCAAACAAACAGGACGTATGATCATTTCCGGCTGATTTTTCGCCACACAATTGCCCAATACTTCCTGCTCCTGAGGCCAGTTGGGAAATTAAGTCGAATAATACTTCAGAGGAAGGATGCAATTTCACCATTCAAAACAAAATCTCCAATCATATAAAGGAAAAATAAACTATTCAGATGCTAGATGCCAATCTTAGGGTCGTGTTGCTTGGCATCACAATACAGGGGAATAGGCCATAGCCTTGTGCTCACAACCCTATCTATACCCTATTCATGTAGAGTTACCTGCTGCTATTTTACCACTTTTCAGATTAATTTACATGTTCCCCAAAATATGAACGCTCCTTAGAGTCCGATGGGGCAAATTATTCTCAAGTGTTGGTTTCCGTTCCTCATCGGCTGGTTCTAATGGTCTGATTTCCTCCTTTGTGTTTATTACTTTATAATTTGTGTTTTTAGAACTAAACAATTCATTTGTGATGGTGGGACTCAGTAAAATACTAAAACCAAAATGTGATGCACGGAAGGCTTAGAATGTATCATCACCACTGGCATTGCTCTGCGACAGTGGCATAATGTATTCAAAACCAGGGGCCACCCCTCCATAATGGGCGCCAGCGCACCAGCCCGCTCTGTTTATGGAGGCACTGAAGCCAGAGGTCAGGTGAAAACCTGAGCGCTCACTCCGCTACAGCATGAAATGTGTGTGTGTTTGCGCGCTTGTTTGCTGTGCTGGGGCACAGATTTTGATGGGGTGAGGCGGGAGGAGGCTGAAGGGTGCACAATATTTCTTTACTGGGCATCTATGATAAAGCAAGCATGATAAGTGTTATTACATACCTAGATTGGCATTTTGGTGCTGCCCGTCTAGCCATTTCTTACTGTGGTGTGTCATTTTTTTTACTGGGCATTGATGATAAAGCATGATAAGTGTTATTACGTCTCTAGACAGGTCTACATTGCTGCAACCAGTTTTGACATGCTTTCATATTGTGGCATGACATCTTTAATGGCAGAGTTAACACGAGTATTTTCTTAAGTTGGGATACTCGCATATATTGGCAGAGCCAGCTTGGACATGTTTTGTTATAGTGTCCATACTGTCATTATGCACAAAGCAAAACTACATGGGATTACTGGCATATATCAGTGCAGCCAGCATGGAAATGTGTGGGCATAGCCAGTGCGCAAACGTTTTTCATACTGGCATTTATTGGGGGGAAAGGCATCATGAACATGTTTTGGGGAAATTATCCTGTGCACTGTTGATGACTTGCATCGGTTTGATTTTTCCATGAGTTACACTACAAAACAGTCTGGATTTTTACCCAACTTTTCACAGAACGTGTCACCATTTTAACTCATTATTCAAAAATAATTCTCGGGGGGAGAACCCCCACAAACCTCCCCTGATTTGATCATGCTCCTTCACTAGGGTTGGTCGGTGGCTCTTGCATGTTTGGGGCAAATATTTATGCTCCATCATTTAAATAATTCAGCAGCCGCCATTGTTCAAAACCTTCCATCTACCAGCTTGTGGTTTTCATCATCTTACAGGAAGGAGGGTCTGCACAGACGCGGGTCCTTGCTCACTGCACTGTGGGAAGCAACCTGCTCCTTAGCGAAAAGGCCAGCTATTGCTCAGATATATCTGGGGTGCTCGAGTTCCTGTGCCGAGGATCTGTGGTCTAGTAGTACGGTTTGAACGGTCCCTATCCATGGCAGAGCCAAGACCGATTTGCAAATGGTTGGTCCACTTCTATACGACACAGTCAGGGTAAGCAAATGGTATGAAATGCTGCCCAGAGCAATGGCAAATGATATGCGTAACTACAAACCTGCCAGCCATCATTTTGGGGTTTTAGTGAGCTATCTGGCACACGTCATTGTGTGCATGTTTCCACTTATAGACTATGGGCCTCATTACAACTGTGGCGGCCACGGAATGAAAGGTGCCGGTATGGGACCGGCACTGTACATTCCGGGCCGCCACATTACGAGGTCTGCAGCGGGTCCTGCTAAGGACCACTGGTCAGACCAGGCGTCCTTAGCAGGTCCCACGAGCAGACCAGGATGCTAACAACGGGCCCGTCATTACCAGGCCCGTTGTTAGCATCCTCCCCATTGAGCCCGATGGGGGCTTAAATGGGGATGTACCGGGTCCTGGGAAAGGGAATTACCAGGCCCTCCAAAGTCGGCATGGCCCGGTAATTCCCTGTTTCTGGAACCCGGACCTGGTACCTGGTATGGGGGTAGCCATGCCGCTAAAAGCGACATGGCTACCTCCATACTCATAATGAGGCCCTATGTCTGGGTCGTGCAAAGAAACCATATTTTGTAAATTGTACAACTCAATTCCTCAGATGCCCCAGAAGATACCGACAACCCCCTATGGCCATTACCTAGAGGTAAAGCCAGAAGATTGTAACACTCTGTACTACCAGTCGGGCAGAGACTCCAACACCACTTCCAGAAGACACAGTCGTCGATTTTATGACATCTGATACTGCAAACACTTTACCTGGAAGTAATGAGATCAACGTGGCGAGGTACCAAAGGGTAGTGATCCAACACTCATTGGCCAAGATGACCCTGCAGATGATGCTCAGGAAAAGGATTGGGCAGAGTCGGCCATCTAGAAGCCATCTAGAAGTAGGGGCCCATCTTATTCCTCCAGAAATGTCGTGCCGAGAAGATATGCCTATTGCCATGCTGACGTACGACAGACCACACACACACATGGGCAGTTTATAGGAGTGTCAGTGCTCTTTGACTGTGAACAAACCCTGACAGTGCATAAAGACTGTAAGCCTCTGAATTACATATGCGCCCATGTGGTGCACATTGTCCATCTTATTTATTTGTTTATTAAAAAATTGTCTATAGCGCAAACATGGCTAACAAGAGCATCAGAGCACTTAACAATAAAACCATGCACAAAAGTTCACAATTCATAATAACATACCACAAAATCTTGTAACTATACCAACATTGTTTTGTAGAGGACCTACTCTCTAAACCCAAGGTCAAATATATAAAACCATTCATAAAAGTCTCAGGAATGGCTCAACCCAATTTCTAAAAACACACAGGTATATACCTACTTTAGAACCCTAGTATGCTTGATCCCAAAGCCAGGTGTTTAGCTTCGTTCTAAACTTTAGGTAATCTTTGATTAAGGGCTATTTGCGAGCTATATGCATTTAACTAAATAAATAAATACAGTGAGTTCTTTTGGTAGAGCTTTCCACAGTTTAACAGCAGCCCCTGAAAAATACCTATTCAGTGTGAAAGTGCCTTTGAAACTTGGCACTTCCCCCTGAAAACACCCACGAGTCTGCAGCCCCCTCGGATCCCCTAATATGTGTTAAATGAATAGTAGAGGCGGCATCGTAGATGCCCCAATGCACCCATCTCTGAGCATCCTGGCCTTCACTGTGCCCTATAAACTATTAATGCAAAAAGTAAAAGCAAAGAACATGTTATGGAAATGTGCAGACTAGAGAACATACACATATCTCCAATCCTCTGAAAATAATAATTAAAGCAGAAAATAGATGAACAAAAGAATAGTGATTCTTCTACAAGCAATATATCAGGAGAGACCATACCGAATGTATTATTCTATGCCCCAACACAAAACCTGTGATGTGATATTATTAAGATAGTGATCAATACTTAGTTGTTGCCATACACTTTTCAGTCAGCGGATCAAGCAAAGAGTTCCACCAATCCGACACGCCCATAAGGTCTTTTCCTGCCCAGGAAATAATCCCCGGATTATACAGACACCTGCGTTCCATCTTTTGTTGCAGAGACCAGGGTATATGTGTCCGGCACCCTTCACTCTTGTTCATGTGGGTTATCCAAGACCCAGTAGAATAACAGGTCTTGAAAATGAACTGCGTTGCTTTTGTCTTTTTAAAGGCCTTAGAATCCGCTTTATACCAATTTATCGCTGCCTGTGCTTAATTCATCCATTTATCCACAACTGGTGGGGCTCTTCCTAGTCCTTAGTTAGGAGATATTGGGCAAGCATCACTTGTGTGGTTGTTATGCTTCTCTGAAACAGCAAAGAGAATGGAGGCCTTGATCCTATTGCAGAATGATTTGGACAGCCCATTACTCACATACACCCTGATTTTTCCATAGCTGCACACGTTCTGCAATCATACGCATTTTTACTCCATATGTTTCGTGCAAACGACTAATACCACTTCTTCGGGTGGGTGAGTAGGAAAATCTTTCTAAAGCTGTTTTTGAAGTTAGCTAGTTTGACAGTAGTAGGTAGACTGTAATTTGATACTTCCTGGATGTCTCTGAAACTCACACTCAGTCTACTCCCGCACTACCCAGGCGGGCGTAGGGGCGCATTTTGAATGGGCCCGTGTATTTCACGTAGTGGACTGTTTCCGAGTAGACTAACGCTCAAGCAGACCTTTTTGTGCACTAATGATATGGGTATCCGCCAGATGGAATATTCCTTTTGTGGCGCTTCCTACGGAATGGATCCAGGTCCCCTGACATTCCCTTTGCATCAGGAGAGGGCAGGCTCCTTTATCTTTCTGAGTGGCCTTTGAGGGGAATTTGCTGCTGGTTAGGGTTTATATTTAGCAAAACTGTACTCTGTGACTCTCTCATTGGCTGATAGGGGACCTGTGCAGACACCGCGGTAGCCAGTAAGATCCCATGGCTTTACTTGCTGTGGTTGTGTCGTGGATTGGCTCAGCGACTCTGTCGACATTCTTACAGGCAAGCTCACCTTCCTTCTGGGTGGAGTTAGGGCTAATGGTGCCAACAGATGGGAAGATACCGATCGAGCCAAGCCATTGGTGGGGCCACCCTCTATTCCGATACCGCTGCTTGCTCTGGAGGTCTATCGTTCTTTAGCTGCCAGTCCCAGGGCTGGGGCCTTCTTGACTATCCTCTCTTGTAGCGAATTGGCCCATGTTTTAACTACTGATGGGATCAGCAGAGTATGCCAATGTGATGGGCACTATATCCTGGTTTCTGTGACCTGCGGGAAACGTTCTTGACCCTTGTTAAGGATTGTGGGGTTTAGGCAGCACTACCAAGCCGTATTATCTCTGCAGTTTTGAAGGTATGCTTGGGTCATTTTTGCTACGCAGACCCTCCTGTGCCAAGGCTTAAGGAATCATACCAGCCTCTTGCATAATCCAGCCCCTTCCTGAGTTCTCTAGCGGGAAGATTATTGTAGTTAGTGAAGAAAGATGACTTGAGAAGTGTTTTTACGGCCCGTATGATCTGTTTATACAACTCTTTTTTGTTTTCTTTTTTTTACTAAGCTGGGTTCTCCATTTGTTTTTGTTGTTTTTATTATAAGTCACTTACGTATTCACTATGTGAGCACTGTTAATCCATAAGAATGTTAACACATCCCTTACTGATCTCACACAAAGTGTCTGGAAGTGTTTTTACTTTTCTTTCTAGTAAAGGGTACGACGTTCATTCATCGCCCTTTTTTTTGTGGTGTTTTTTGTCGCTAAAAAATATGGGGTTGCGGGTGGGTAAAGGGATATACAGGGCAGGGGAGGTGTGGGGACTAAGTTGTAAATAGCTGGGAATTGGGGATTTGGGAGGTAATCCCCCAAAAATCAAAAAATAAAATAGATGAGTTTTTGTGGCCAAAAATCGGTGGCAAAAAACGCAGCAGAAAAGAAACGGGCGATGCAATGACATAGAACCTAGTAAACAGGATCTTTATGGTGTGATATCAAATAGGGAGAGACCTGCCAGCCACGTTTCAATTTACAGCCTTGCGTATCCTACAATTGTACTAAAGGGAGGAGGGAAAGGACCTGTCTCATAATGTTTTATGATATTTGTATATATTATTGAATCTTATTGTTTGTACTTTATATGTTGCTTTTCTGAAATAAATGTATCTTGGTTGATAAATATAGCCGCATAAACTCCGCACAAATCTGCTGGCATGAAAAGTTACAGAGAAAATACCACCAACAAGGATTCCTCACCCCCCTGAGAGACAGCCACTCTGCACACAGGACTCTCATCACCTCAGCCAAATCAAACTGCTGTACAGGAACCATCATGGGCACATCCAATTAGAGCTCAGTGATATTCCAAGATGTGAGGCATCGCATCAACCTCCTGCCAGAGCATCCAATCCCAATCCTGTAACCCACAAAATGCAATGCCACCAACAATTTCCTCACCGGCCAGATTGCCACAGACAATCCACGATATTGGTGCGTGGAATGTCCAATATAGCAGCAAAATAAAGGCAATTTTGCGGTGCCCAATTACATTTTTGAAAGCGTTTTTTCAGCACTTTGGTTATTGTTAGCAATTATTTTGCATTATTTAGTACACAGGAAATAGACACTTTTTTCGATATAGACTGCCCTGAAAAAAAAACATGTTGATGCTTTAGAAACTGAATGTATTGAAGACTATAAAAGGCAAGTCTTGGAGCCACCCCTTCACCATGTAGAAGACCGTTCAGTTATTTATATCTGTAGTGACTGAAGCTTTAAGTCCTCTTAAATGTGTTTCTCGCTGACCCTATTTGACTAGTTGGGTACCTGTTTTCCCACGATGGATCATCATAAGTATCTGGAAAACACAGTGTAGACCCAATCGGTCACCTCCATAGGTCTCGAATTTGGTTTCAGGCTTCGATTTAGTTTAACACTTTCTTAAAGCAACTTTCTGTAGTCACATCCTAAATGTTCATTTCCATGGTGACAAATGATTGTATCAAGTTGTTGAGAGAGCACACTGGTCCAGCGCCCACACACGCCAACAGCAGGGGACTGTGCTATGATCTGTGCCGCGAGAGCAGTCAATGTTAACGAGACCGATTCTAACTGTCCGTTAAAACAAGATGGCCAGCTGAAGACGACTAGGTTGCAGTCGTCAAGTGGAAAACATGGCTACAATACATCGCTGTGAGTTGTAGAGCAGGGTACGGAGAACTTATGGAGAAACAGTGAGAGGAGTGACAATTCCTTGAACACATGGCTCTTTGTCAGAAGAGCATTACCATGGGAGCAATTAGAGGCCGAGTACCCAGCCACAGCAGTGAGGCGCTATTGGTAGAAGCTGCTGTCCCTGAAGAGCTGGGTGGTGATAAGGAATGTGAGTAGTCCACAACACTGCATGCACTGTGAAATAATGCCTGCAGTTTTAAAACCCCAGGGAGATGTCTTTAGGCTCACGCTAACTTGCATAATAGTACAGTAATGTTCCATCGAGGATGGGTGAAATAGGTATTAGCATAATTGACCTAAAAACATTTGACCTAAAACATTTGATCACATTTTCTTTAACCTTTTTTCAGTCAAATTTCATGATATATATATATGGTTGGGGTAAGGGTTTAGATTAAGTTGAGGGGAAGTGGGGGGTTGCAGGTGGTTCCTCCCCCCTCATTTTAGACCAAAAAAAAGGTCAAATCAATTCGATCAAATGCGATTAGGTCAAAGTTTTTAGGTCAAATAAACCGTAAAATATGACTAACATTTCTCCACTTGGCCAAAGTGTGTAATCCTGGGCAAACAATGTTATCTCGCTGTGGCTATTTTCGAATGGGTGGATGGGTGAAACAAATCATAAAAGAAAGGTATTTCATTTACTCCTTCCTTTACAGCGCCAACACCTTTTCATTAGCTTTGAATGCAGAGTAGGGACGAGAAGCGGAATTAACATTTCAGCCGTGTTTTGCGTCTCCTTCTTCAATGTGCACTTTGTTTTACACCTGCATGAGATTTTCATGCAAGCGAAAAACGAATGGATTCCTACGGGCTACGGCATCCGCATCCATTTAGCACCTGCTAAAAGCAGGCAGATTCCATAGTAATTCATTGTAAATGGCGTCTGTAAAGCATAATTTGCAGGCAGCATTAACATTTTTTACAAAACAGAGTGTAAAGCCAAAGATCGAATGGGATTTTGCCTGTTTTACCCTCTGCTTTTAAACTCTGTTTTGCAAAAAAGTTGAACATTGAATGAAGGCGGCCCAACAGCGGGTAAGTGGTAACGTTGGCGGTTCTGCCATGCAATTTATCTAAAATGACTCTCTGTGTGTTTTACCTGGAATCCCTGGATGGGCTTCCGTTTACAACTTAGGCTATTATAGAAAATAAGACTCACTTGTGCTCAGGGGTCAAGACCTAAAAAGAAGTGGGGGGACTCATTAACATACCAATTGAATGTGGCATCACCAGAAATTAGCATATCAAGGTGTTCTCTGAAAAAGTGGGGAACGCCTGAAAAAAGTGGGATGACTCCGTCCACCCACGTGTACCCTCGACTTGAGCCCTGCTTGTGCTTTACTAGACCAGAAAGTTGCCCCTTATGCAATAATAGTGACCATATATATATTACACACCACAAAGTTATTTGTGTCTTGGCTTGTTCATAGCAAATTCTTCTAATGTAACTTCCCATGATGACCTTGAGTATCTAAGACTGACGACACTCCTTGTAATGAACTTTCTATGATGTCACTACTGATGATAATACAAATGAGGGGCTCTGCATGTTTTTTTGCGATGGGCCCTTGATTTAAATTGAGCAGGTCAGTGCCCTGTGTGCATAATAGTTGTGTTATATTTTTTGTGCTGCGTATGTTAAAATTCCATTTGCTGTTAACAAAAAAGTGGACATGTGGGGCGCGAATGATGCTGTACGAAACCACGCGCTCCGCAGACTGCTTCCAAAGCGAAAAAGCATCTAAAGTGCTCTACAAAACCATTTTGTAAGGTTGGCCAACCTACTAAGTCAACGCAGCCACCTCTTCAGATGATCTTGAAGATGAGGGGATTCTGTGCAGCATAAATATTTATTTATTTAGCATTTGTATAGCGCATAAAGCCCAAAGGCATCGATTTGTCATTTATGTAGCACTTTCACCAAAGCGCTGCACATATAGCTTATTTACATAGAATTGTCCACCCAGCCGAAGTTGGAACTCATTTATCGACCTCGGAAGATGGAAAGGTTGAGTTGGCTTTGCCAGGGTTCGGACCTGCAACGTGCAGATCACACACAGACCACAGCAGCAAGTTCTCAACGCGGTGAGCTATCTTACTGGCTGCGGTGCATACTGGTATTATCTGAAATGCCCGTTTGTCTCGTATGCAGCATTCCTGTTCTGACCACAAATTCCAAAGATATGAATAAATAACCTGCGAGGAAGTGACTTATAATTAACAAACCTTTAAAGAAAGACAAAGGTTTACATTGCATCTGTTTCTCAATGAAGCAGTTGTCCCGCAATGGCGGGGAATGGGTGTTTCGCCATGAGAGCGAGGGTAAAACCTTTCTCACACGCTGGGAGCAGTTGTGCGCACATAGGAATGTGTTCGTGTATGAGCTAGTGGTTGGCCGAAATGCCATGTTAAACTGCCAATGTTTAGTCACAGAAACCTTATTTCTGATTTTCTGCAGAATCAACAAAAAACAAAAAAAACATGACGGTGACACGCTGTTGGAATATGCGCTTTTCTAAAAACATTCCAGAAGAACAGAACATTTAGATTGACGCACTAAAATGCTCTATATTCTGAAGCAACATGAATCACTTCCTGTGACTGGGTGTCACATATGGAGGGAATGCACGTTAACTGTATTTTTTTAAATCAAGAACATCACACTTGCCAACCCTACAGATTTAGGCAGTAGGCTACTGCTTTTGAAGCTGCCCTAGCGCCTACAGATTTCAGTGACAGATCCTACTGCTTTTTACAGGGGCACGTAATGTATGTGATTCTAAGGCAGGCTCCAGGACAGGGCATGCAACACATTCATTAGTCTGTCTGTACACTGGACTGGTAGCTGATTACTTTGATTGCACTCAGACCAATCCACTGGCCTGTCAGCTGCGTGACTCTGTCCTGCACTCTTGCTGGTACAACCCTTAGGTGAACCAGCAGTGAAAGCCAGTGGCAGAGTGTAACACCATCACACAGCATCTGCCGACAATTTGGTGTTAGCATTCAGAATTATACATTTTTAACATTTCAACATCTTTCCATGTTGTGCTGTTTTTATGTTTTGTATTTTCATGTGATGTCATTCTTATGGGAATTATCATTTTTCAACCTTGAAAATTCCTTCATCCTTTTGGTCACAGAATGTTGGCAAGTATGGAACATTATTTGCAAATAGTAATACATTGCAGTTTGCATTCATGTCTAGTTTTCTGATTGTTTTGTTCAGGTGACAAAAGCACCACAGTCGGTCAGTTCTAGTAAGCTGTTCACCCACTCACCCATATGGTAACTGACCCGAGTGCACTGCTATTGGCCTCACACAGGACATCACAGATGACCTCAGAATGCACCATTGCGGACATCATCATACATGGCCGTGCACTAGACTGCATGCATTGACCTCTGACCTTATTTTGTGAACTCTTGGTTTACACACACTGTAAACCGGACACAGTCTGCACGCCTTGTTCACTGCCTGTGCATGGTACACAAAGGCCACTGCCCGGCCGCTGGTATTCCGGTTGTTTCGTGGGTATGGCCATCTCCAGGTCGTCTCCATGTGGCTTTTCACCTTTGCACCCCCTTCGGACAATCCTGCAGAGGTGGGCCACACCATTTGTACACCATTGCCTTTTTTCACCTGCTTCATCGAGCAGCAACCTCCACTATGCCATCGCTGCCATCCGCTGTGTAGGCTTCTTTCACGCCTGGGGGAGTGGGTTAGGGGAGGGGGTGGCAGGAGAGTGGTGAGGGGCAGCACTGACTGACATGGTTCCCCATCCTGAAATCACGTGCGCACTAAGATGGGTTTGTTGAGGCATGTCAGGAAGATCATGAAGAGGCAGCAACAGTCCACAGAGAAATGAAAGGAACAATCCAGAGTCTTCGCTGTGGAGTTAACCACCACACACCGCGGTCGGCCTTGTGCCGCCAAAGAAATGATCCTTTAATAAAGGATTGTGAACCAGCCATGAATGAAACAGCAGCAACAGCAATAGCCATGGCTCAAATAGATGAGTTAATGACATCCTCTCAGGTGACGATTGTTCAAGTATTCCTAGAATTGGCTCCATCTCTCTTTGTGCTCTTCACCGTGCACATTTCGCCAGCCCACGAGTCATGCCACTGCCTGGCGCCTTCAATGGAGTGGTTGCAATCTCCCCTGAAAGGCCTTGCAAGCTCCTCTGCAAGGTCTTGCAAGCTCCTCTGTAAGGTCTTGCAAGCTCCCCTGGAAGGTCTTGCAAGCTCCTATGGAAGGCCTTGTAAGCTCCTCTGGAAGGTCTTGCAAGCTCCTCTGGAAGGTCTTGCAAGCTCCCCTGGAAGGTCTTGGAAGCTGCCCTGGAAGGTCTTGCAAGCTCCCCTGGAAGGTCTTGCAAGCTCCCCTCGAAGGTCTTGCAAGCTCCTCTGGAAGGTCTTGCAAGCTCCCCTGGAAGGTCTTGCAAGCTCCTCTCAAAGGTACAATCGTTCCAGATGTATGAGAGGCTTCACACCCTTCATGGAGCAGAAAGACTAGGAACAATCCCTGTATGTGAACACTACAAGGGAAACGCAAGCAATATTTTACATCATGACTGCACAGCCAGGATGTTACATCACACAGAGCCCTGCATTTAGCTAAATTAGTTGGTAAAAGATCTTGGAAGGAGTGATACTGGCGTGGGAAAATGTAATCAATTACGTATTTCTGGAGGTCATCCAGATGCGTTCATTGGCCTGATAGAAGTAAACTCGAGTGAACACATTGAGAACTAAACCCTTCTTCTCGAATAACGAATACATCAATGAGTTCTGTCGAGAATCAGCTCTGAATCTTCTATGAGTGTGTGGCAAGGCCGCCGGGTCTCGCCTGCTCATCACTTGTGTTAACAGAAATAGAGACAGACAAAAGGATACATTTAAAGGTTTATTTAAAACTATGTACTCACATAAAGTGTCAGAATGTTTGTCAAATGGAATTTAGGTTGTTAGAATGATAAGGGTGGCCAAACATCAAGTGATGGATAACGCTCTGAAAGTGTCTATCTCTAAAGTGAGAATAGGGACAATGAGGTTTCCTAGCAAAGACCTCCAAAAGAATAGGGCCAGCCCCTTTTGCCAAATGGTATCCATATTAAAATGCCCATGGTTCAAAGTTCAACAAAATCCCCAAAATGGTGATAGGCAAAATTCAAAGCTCCAAATATTCCCATGGTACAAATAAAAATATCTTACACAAGTCTCTTTCCTCATGGTGGATGACTCTTCCCCTCCTGCCATACCAGCGAGAAGGGTGATTTGGTCCTTCAGTTTTCTCCTTAACCCCCAACATATCCCTCTATTATGATGCCATGATTCTCTAGCAGATTGATGATTGGATGGTCAGCCAGACCTCTGTATCACAGGTTGTTTCCCAGTAATTCTCCTAGGGGGGCAGAACTGGAGTGGGATTATTGGGAGGTATTGCTGGCCCTGGTGGGTTTTGCTGGAGAAGTGTGACCCTTCTCCTAGCTAACCACAGCTTTCCTTGCAGCATTCTCCCTGGCCTGTATGTATTCTACTTAAGCCTATTCTGTCCTGCATGTACCCCCGGCATAACATTGGGGTCCCGAACCTCCTCCCACTTCTGCTCTCTCTCCCGCACCCAAATAAATGTCAGGAGCCTTGCTGTCCATCGTTATCCCTGTCGGATACTTGCCTAACAGCGGTATTGTTTCAAAAGCATGACAATTTCAACAAAGTCATCTCATACGCAAGCAAGAACTGGTGGTTGGAATTGGGAATGCCTGAGTGAATGATACCCCGAAAGCCTCTGCGGGTTATAAAATAGGACCCCTAAGTAGTCAGGTTGCTGAGTTGATGGTGGTTTATCAGGCCATCCTCACTGCACTGCACCACCAGCTCAATGAACTGGTCATAATCACTGACTCTGATTATGTCAGGAATGGGTTTGTGGAGCACCTGATTAACTGGAAGAATCGAGGCATGCTTTGTGCCAACAAACCCCTAAAGCATGCCAAAGTGATCCAGTCAATCAACGACCTAGTGACCTCCAATGAGATGACCATCTGTTGGAAGAAGATAAGAGGGGCCGGATAAGACTAGGAATGACCTGGCTGAGCAGTTGGCTAAAACCACAGCTCTGCAGGGGGATTTCATAGAAATTGAATCCCTGCTGGGTGAAATCCAAATGGCAGCTGTCATCAGATCACAAACTCAGGCTAACAGCGAACTCTCAACAGCCCAGTGGAGTAAAGATACCCCAGATGCAGATTTGATCACTGCACAGAAACAGGACCCAATCATTGGGAAATGTTATCAACACATTGAGGATATCTGGGTGTTGGAGAAGTTTTCCAAGATGTTCCAGATCCATGAGGTTTGTTGGTAAGGAGAGCCCTATCTGGCAGTGACCAGTGGGTGGTACCTACCTCATTCCATTGCCTTATGTTGAAGCACGCCCATGACGCGGCCACTGCCGGTCATAGGGGGTTTCATACAACATTGGAAATCTTGCGGGAGATTGCCAACTGGCAACACATGGGCTAAATCCTCGAAATTTAACTAAAGGGGTGTCTTGTGTTTGCTCAATTCCAACCCAGTTCACTCACACACAGAGCTCCGCTACAAAAAAGGGGAATGACCCTGCCATGGTCAGATGTGCAAGTCGATAGTATCGGGCCAGTGATTCACTCATATAGAGGAAACATGTTGACTGTGACATGCTTGTTCACAAAGTGGGTAGAATGTCTTCCAGCCCTGAATTGTAAGGCGGAGATGGCTGCTGCACTAATTTTTTTTTTTTTTTTTTTTTTTTTGATTTAATTGTATAATACAATTTTTACAAAATAGGAATGTAATCCTCCCATTCACTGTTCGAAGATCACTAACAGAACGGCGTGGGGTCTTACTTTAACCTGTGTTGCAGTCACACGTAGTTCCCACTCCAATTCTACACCGGGATCATGCACAGGGACCGCGACCCCCACAAAAGTGACGGGCTAAGAACACCCAATTGGCTATCCTGCCCATCCGTGGCTGCGGTCAGGTAAGCAGGCCAATCTCTTGAAAGAACCCTACCACTGCAATCACCAATGTAGTCTTTTCCCCACTTATGAGCCGGCGCCACCATTCCTCTTCCTCGTAGACGTATAGGTTTTTGAACAAATGTCCGAGGTGTCTCTGGCGGGGGCCTGTGACGCCTAAGCAGTTGAGCAGGAGGTGTCTTGTGGTTTCCGCCATCTCTACCTTCGTGCAGAATCTGCATGCTTCGTCCGGGGCCAGTTTTCTACGGAATAGGACTTCCCTTGTGTGAACAATATTAAGGCGGATTCTTAAAAAATTCATCCTAAGTTTAGAGTTCGGTCCTCTTAATAAGTAAGGTTTAAGTTCATTCACTTTGGACAGCTGTGGAATAGGATCTGTAAACAGCTTTGAGGCGGCAGCTTTTTCCAAGGTGTTAATCCAGTCTTGATTTAATAATCGAAATTTCGCCTTGGACGGGTTATTAATTAGTTCATCTTTAGAACTTCCAGCATTCTCTAAGATTGATTCGATCTTTACCATCCAACTTGTGAGCATTTTACATGATCCAGACAGGATTTCATACTGGATTTCTTGCATGATCCGTGAGGGGTTTGGAAGTAGGCACTTTCGAAATAACATTGCTTCATTACGGGAGACAATAGAGGTCAAAGATTGTAGGGAAAGTTCCCTTCTTATTATCACCATTGGTAGCGAGTCAGGAAGGTTAAGAACCTTTCTCCAGTAACAACCTTCCACTTTTAGCCAGAAAGATGTTGGCAGATTCGGTAGGGCTTCTGCTCCATATGTGAGTGTTGGAATCACTTTGGCCTTGTAGAAGGTTATCACAGGGGCCATGGTGAATTTTCCATATTTTTTCAATATTGCCTGAGATTGAGAGGCGAGAAGTCTCGCCTTAGTCATGATGTTCTCCTGCATTAGTTTTTCCTTGCGGTTCTTGCTGATAGTCACTCCCAGGTATTTAAAGCTGTCTACCAATTCAATTTTGGTGTTATTTACCGCCCATGTGAATTTCTCTGACTTCCTTTCATTTCCTCCCAAAGACATGATTTTGGTCTTTTCCAAATTCATCAGGAGGTTATTCTCTTTGAGGTAAGAGTCAAGGTTATTTATCTGTCTTTGGAGGCCGATAGGAGTTACATCAAAGAGGATTATGTCATCAGCGTAAAGCAGTCGTGAGATTTTGCTAGCTCCCAATGTCGGTGGGAATGTCCGGACTCTAGCTTCATACTCTTTGAAGTCGGCCCTATATGCGTTATACAGGGCGGGAGCTAAAGGGCATCCCTGCTTTACCCCTCTTACTGTCTTCATCCAGGTGGACAGAAGACCTTGGTTGTTGAGTCGGACACATATTGTGGTTTCTGTGTATAAGGCCTTTATGGGTTCCAGTATCCTTGGGTGGCAGGCGTGGTGCTGTAGTTTATCCCATAATTGTTGCCTATCTACCCGGTCAAACGCCTGGACCAGGTCGATGAATGCCATGTAGATCTTGGGGCTGCCCTTGAATACCTTGGCTTTTAGTGTGCTCACTGCCAGAACATTAGCCAAGGTGCCGACGTTTTTCACGAACCCCGCTTGGAAGGGATCTGACAGACCAGTCGCCGAGATCCAGTTCCTAAAGTTGTCCAGGATTAAGGCCCCAAAGAGCTTTCCTATGGAGTCTAGAAGAGCGATCGGCCGGTAGTGTGCAGGGTTGTCTTTACATCCTTTTTTGAAAATAGGGACCAAAATCGCTTTCTTCCAGGATGATGGAATGGTCGAGAGACTAATACAGTTTGAAAAAACTTCCTGGATGAAAGGGGCCCAAAATTCCGATTTGTTCTTTATATCGAAATTGGTTATGCCATCGGGTCCTGCCGCTCTGGATCCGTTAAGCTGAATTATTTTCCCTTTAATTGTGTTCAGGTCCGTTGGAATATCCCACAGTTCTCCAGAACTAGGTATCCGGTTCTCTATAACCTTATCCCGGAGTCCATATAGGTTTTCAAAGTGAGATATCCAGGCTTTTTCACCAATTGTGTTTTGTAGTGCCTGGTTTGCTAATTGAGAGTTGCCTTTAATCAGTGACCAGAAGTCGCGTACCTTTTGGCCACTAATAGCCTTCAGCATGTTTTGCGCGTCTGCCTGGTACCTATTTGCCTTGGTTGATTTCAGCCAAACTTTGTAGGCTTTTCCTGCAGTAGCGGCTTCGACTTTCTTACTTGGTGACATAGTTTTTGCTGCCTCCCGTTGAAGCTTTCTGACCTCCTTTCTTCGGGTAACTAGTTGTTCATTATATGTGTGAAGTGGGGCTTTAGATCCGTATTGTAGCACTTTTTTTTTTCCTGTGATAGACTGTGAGTAGGGGGAGATATTCGATCCTGCTTGATGGACTTAGCTGCTTAATCAGCTTGTGTTCCTTATATTGGTTGGTTATTTTGGAAATAACTACTTCTGACAGTCTCAGTCTTATCCCGCTTTGGTTTACTAACAGATCCTGTGCGCCGTGCTCCTCCTTTCTTCTCCTTGACTCCCACGAGAAAGTTAGTAGATTATGGTCGCTGTGCTGTGTTCTTATAGTTGTAAGGGGTGAGCACAGCGGCAGGAAGCTCTTGGACACCTGGATGTAATCAATTGTTGCTGTTTGGTTTCCTCTTTCCCAGGTTGGGATGTCTTCAGTTTGCTTATCGGCCCTTTGCCCCAGGATATGCATCTCTCTTGTGTCAAGGAGGTTGTGCCACATGCTGTTTCTGTCTTGGGGTTCTTTGGAGTCGAGAGTTAGGTCCGTATTCAAATCTCCGGCAATGATCACATCGCTCGAGGTAGATGTTATTAGGAAGTCATCTATTAGGCTCTCAATTTGTGCGAGAAAAGTGTCATTGTTCACTCGCTTTGGGTTCCAGTATACGTTAATCAGCAGGATTTCTGATTTATAATTGCGGTCTGCAGGGCCTTTCGGCCTTTCCCACTCCAGAAGCGTTGCCAAAAAAAATTCTGATGCCACGGGTGTTTTGGACAATGATAGTCCAGAACCCGCTCTTAGGGCCGTAATGAGGCCAGATCTAGGCCTGCCTCTCTCCTCTCTAAGGGCGGGTGAGTGTGCCATTTGAAAACCGTCCAGCGTTGGTGGCTCCATTAGCCACGTTTCCTGCAAACATAAAACGTCGAAGCTCCCCAAGTTGACATCTGAGGAGACCGTTAGATGGTTGAAGCCTCTGGTGTTCCATGATCCCAGTTTCAATGATGTCTCCGGGACTTCTGTAGAGATCGATACTTTCTCTGAGGAGCCACCGGAGAGGGCGTCTAGTGGCTACTTGTTATTGTTTCTCCTTCCTTCCCCAACAGGGTAAATTTTCCCCGAAAGGCTGCTGTCTAGTTGCGGTATATCCTCGGCTTGCTCCACACGTTGAAAAATTCTTGGGGTGGGGTTTCGCGTCGAGAATGGAACCCGGGCAGGGCTTCTCTGCCCACTCCTTCTCCTTTCTGTGTCGCGTCGATTGGTCAGATTGTTAAGCGCTCTCTGAGAGCGTTTTTCATCATGTTTGCTGAACGTTTCGGGCCTTGTGGGGGTTTTGTAAGGCACCGAGTCTTGGTCATGATCTTGATGTCTGGGTCGATGGAAGGACCGCTCCCAGAGAGGCGAGGTTGATCTATTGCTCTCCTTAGCATTTAGCAAGTCAAAGCCCAAGTTATATAGTCTATCTCTTGCATTCCAGATTTGATCTTGAATATAGTTCGATCCAATATGTAAGTACGAACTATCAGATCTTCCATTAGGGTTCAGTTCCAAAATATTTATGTCTTTTGTGACATCGATATGGGATAACCGACTCTTCTGGAATAATTTGAGTAGTGCCTTTCGATTTAGTGTCCATCTATCCTGTCTTTCTTGCGTTCTTTGGAGTTTAAATGTTCTTGTCATCATTTTTCTTTGCCCGAGCAGAGGTGGGCTGTAAAGGCGAGTAGATCTGCCCTCCCGCCGACCTGTACCCGACAAGGTGTGGACTCTGGATCTATAATGACGTTTGGGTTTATCTGGTGAAGGGCTTCTGTACTTTCTACTCTCTTGTTGGATCCAGGGATTTTTCGCCCCGGGGGAGCTGCGGCTTTGATGTAGGTTTCGGGGGTGGGCTTCCAGTTGGTTTCTCCCATGGGGTCTCTTACCCAGCGCTGGGCCTGGATTCTTGCTTACTCTTCTCAGGGGCAGAGTGGTTTTTGCCGCAGCCCGCGGAGAAGTCGAAGGAGAGTCAAGAAGCAAGGCCTTTGATTTTGGTTCGTCCTTATCTCTGTTATCACGAGTTTCCGTTTTTTTTCTTTTTTGGGCCAACGCTTGGGGAATTTCTGATTCTGATTCCTCAACCGTGTAAATGCTCATATTCAGTAGATCAATTGAGCTGCTGGAGCCCTCTCGCGATCTTTCTAGACTCTGCGAGGTCGACCGCGTCTTATCCGCGGGTTTTAATTTGAAGACTTGACGATTTTGAGTTGGTGGGGTAGTTTTTCCTTCGTTCCTCAAGACCTTATTCTCAGGTTTAGCCTTTTGTGTGGGCTCTAGCTGAGACTTGTTTTTTAGAGCTTTCTTCCCCTTAGCGATAGGGTTGCTTTGGCCTTTGTGTTGGAAAATTTCGAAGGTAGATGGAATTTTCATCGTGGAGAAGTCTATTGGTTTCACACATGATTGAATTATTGCGTTTTTTGGAAGGGAGAATGCCACTGATCCATTTTTCTTTCCTGATTTACTGGCTGAACGACTCAGAGACTGGCCGTTCTTTATGTTATTTTCCGGTTGGTCAACAGATTTTGCCGGGGAACGGTGTCTCTCTGTCAGCCAGTTCCCCTCCTCAATGTCCCCTTCCTCCTCACGACCTTGGGTCGTCACCATAGGTTCGTTCATCCCAGGTCGCTCTATAGTTTGTGTCCCTTGGGTGTTTGTTTGCCAGTTTGCCAAACTTAGGTTGGGAGTGACTGACTTTTCAACGGGCCCTGATCGAATCTCAGCAATCGAGATTTCCTTGTCATCTCCTTTATGATGTGAGTGTGCAGTGATAAAGCCCTCTAGAAAGGTCAGTTTGGTGTGCATGTGTGCAATCAGAGTAGTTTGATCTTTTAAAGTGTCACTGATTGCTTCATATAGTTTCCCAAACGGGGCCAATGCAATGGTGACCGAGGACAGCGTAGTCATGAGATCCTCTTTTTTCAGGGGCATTTCTTGCACTTCACTGGGGGGATTTTCTCCTTGCCATCTAGGAGCCAACTGAGGGCCCAGATCTTTGGGGTGTCTCGGGCTTGTATCGTTTGGGGGGACATCCCCTTCTGTGAGTGCTTCAGGACTAATCGCTATAAGGTGAGGAAATAGTGAAGCGGATGCATTGGGCGAAATAGGAGGGCCCTTATCCGGGGCTGGGGGCAGATGTGTCTCTTCTGTTGGGGTTTCCAACGTGCCCAAGCCCACTACTTTCTTCCTCGTATCGAATAAGTTGTCAGTAGGTAGGGTCACCCTTCTAGGGGTGTCGCTTCCCACTGGTATTGTCTTGATGTTTAACTGAGTTATGACCAGCTCTTTGTTCAACCAGTCGCTAGGTGCAGGAGCGGAGCCAGGTACTGGGCTGCCCTTCCCGGTTACTGCATCTGCGCCCATACTAATTGGATTCAGGGTCTGGTTCCATTGAGTCGGCAGATGTGATGAGTTATTAGCCACTTTCTCTGGCAAAAGAGTCATCTCAGGGGGAGGATTCAAGTGTAGAAAGTGCATTGCTCTGTCTTCCGCTATGGCCAGCAGTTCTGCATCTGAAATATCATGCCGTATTGTATCTTCCATTCGTACTTTTTTCCCAGAAAACTCTTTCAGAGTTGGTTTTGATTTTAAACCTTGAAAAGTGGAGTGTTTTTTCCCCCCCACCTGCCCTCTTTTATATGGGGGTTTAGCCCTTACCGCTCTGCGAGAGGATATTTTATGACTGCCTCCCGCCATTTTCGGCGAGATGCCGATTATCTGGTCGGCATTTGTTGCTATGCCCGTCGCGTCTGATCCGCTTGGTGGAGCGAAGTTCAGTGAGAGTGTGGGGTGGGGCGTTTCCGCCGGTGTTCAACGCTAGAGTTGTCAGCCTCGAGGGGGAAGCGCAGATTTGGGCGTCCCCATCTTCTGCGACAGATCCCATTATCTCCCGCACCTCTTTTTCTGCCTCTCCCCCCTTACCCGCGAATTTGCCCAATACATGGGTAGCTGATAGTAGGACACCTGAGTCCGGGGGTGTTCTCAGCTCCTCCTCACCCTCTGTGTTATGTATCATGACCACTATCCGCTTCTCCTGGGGTGCGGAGGGAAGTGACTCCGTGGTCCCCCCTGGACTTAGTACTTTCACCACAGGGGAGTCTATAAGTTGAGGCAGGTGCCAGGATCCCGTCACCCTCATCTCCTGTGCGGGCGAGTTAGGATGCTCAGGGCGTTCTCCTTCCGCTCCTTCAGCGCACAGAGGGGCTATCACCGGGTTTATTATTCTTCCACACCCGATTTCTCGGCCCTGAGCTGTGAGGGTGGGTGATGTAACTGGAGGTGTAGGGGGGGGCACAGGACACATCGATGTTACTGTAACAGCTTGGGGATTTTCTAAGACTCGTCCCGCCATTGGCGCTGTTGTAGCCAGGCAACCTTCCACACTATGAGATTCAATCGGAGGAAACCTAAAGTCACTTACTTCGTTCGTCTCAGTATGCCGGATGGAGTTTACCTGTGCTTCTTTTCCCGCATGTTTTATTCGGGAAATCCGCTGCAATCTCAGGGTTGCCAGTTGCTCTACACTTTCTGGCGAGGTTGCGCTGTCCTTGTTGTTACACGGTGGCGGGCGAGGTTTGCCGTTTCTTAACACGCGCTTGTCCTGGTCCTCCGCCCCAAATTTCCGCTTTGCGGGCTCCTCTATGGCTGCCATCCGCCGGGCCTGAGGGGCGATGGGTCGATCTGCACACAAGGTGCGTTCGTCGCAGGCTCGTCAGGCGGTCACGCGGGCCCGCGGACTGCTGACTGCCCTTGTCAGTCCCTACGCGGTCCGCTTCGCGGAGGGCTGGATGTTTGTAGAATGGAGGGCTCGGGACACGCCTCTGAGCACACGCCTCCAACAGTAGAAACAGTAGATACTGAAAAGGTACTCGAACACCAGCACAGCGTGCTGGTACTGCTGACTGCCCTTGTCAGTCCCTTCGCGGTCCGCTTCGCGGAGGGCTGGATGTTTGTAGAATGGAGGGCTCGGGACACGCCTCTGAGCACACGCCTTCAACAGTAGAAACAGTAGATACTGAAAAGGTACTCGAACACCAGCACAGCGTGCTGGTACTGCTGACTGCCCTTGTCAGTCCCTTCGCGGTCCGCTTCGCGGAGGGCTGGATGTTTGTAGAATGGAGGGCTCGGGACACGCCTCTGAGCACACGCCTCCAACAGTAGAAACAGTAGATACTGAAAAGGTACTCGAACACCAGCACAGCGTGCTGGTACTGCTGACTGCCCTTGTCAGTCCCTTCGCGGTCCGCTTCGCGGAGGGCTGGATGTTTGTAGAATGGAGGGCTCGGGACACGCCTCTGAGCACACGCCTCCAACAGTAGAAACAGTAGATACTGAAAAGGTACTCGAACACCAGCACAGCGTGCTGGTACTGCTGACTGCCCTTGTCAGTCCCTTCACGGTCCGCTTCGCGGAGGGCTGGATGTTTGTAGAATGGAGGGCTCGGGACACGCCTCTGAGCACACGCCTCCAACAGTAGAAACAGTAGATACTGAAAAGGTACTCGAACACCAGCACAGCGTGCTGGTACTGCTGACTGCCCTTGTCAGTCCCTTCGCGGTCCGCTTCGCGGAGGGCTGGATGTTTGTAGAATGGAGGGCTCGGGACACGCCTCTGAGCACACGCCTCCAACAGCAGAAACAGTAGACACTGAAAAGGCACTCGAACACCAGCACAGCGCGCTGGCACCGCTGACTGCCCTTGTCAGTCCCTGCTGCACTAATGATCAACCACATCTTCTCTCATTTTGGCATTCCAAAAGGATTGCGTTAGATCGAGGAAGCCATTTTACCACTGAGGTGATGGTGAAGATGTGGGAGATTCTAGCGGTCAAAAGAAAACTCCACATTGCCTCCCACCTGGCCTCAAGCAGGGGTGGGGGGTGCTGGAGAGATACAACAAAACAATTGTGAGTATCTTAAAGAAGTTCATGGCAGGCTATAGGCTGAGTTGGGACTTCCGATTGCTGCTTGTCCTGATGGCTATTATGTCTACACCATCTTCTGCAACAAAGAGGTCTCCATTTGAGCTCATGACCGGACAAAAAATTGTGTTACTATAGCATCTGCTCTATAGTAGTCAGGGGCAGACACTGATAAATGCGTCCACTACTCATGAGTACATTGAAAATTTAAGGAAGCACCTCCAGCATGCTTTTGCTTATGATCAGTATAATTTAGAAAAGTTGGCGGAAGGAATAAAGACCTACTATGATCTAAAGACCACCAAGAAGTAGGAAATAGGTGACATGGTTTACTTGTACAATTTTCAAACAAATCAGGCCAAGGAGCGGAAATTCCTCCCATCTTGGCGTGGTGCCTTTGAAATTGAAGATAAAATATCACCTGTTGCCTACAAGATCTGAATTCCAAAAGAAGAACTGACCGAAGAAAAATGGGTCCACATCAACCAGTTGAAAAGCTGTCATCCCAGATATGCTTTACGACTGATTAATGAGCCAAATGAAAGTCGAGCAGAGGAACCATCTGAAGAATGAAAAGGAAGGATGGATGAAAAATTGGATGGAAATATATACATATATATATTTCAGGGAGTAATTTACTTGGTGTTATTGTACAAATGAAGAAAATAAATAAAATGTGTTTTGTGAAATGGAAATGTTGTAATTGTATGTTGTTGTTGTAAATTCTATGTAAATCTTCCCGGGGAGGGGGGCTTGGCTTGGCGGCCGATGTAGTGAGACGCGCTGCCGAGGAGCTCCGGAGCGATCCTGACAAAATCCGATAAAAACTAGCATAAATTGGTTCCAGAAGACTGCCAAAGTCTCCCCACAGAGACAGGAACACCTGCTGCCCACCCGGTGAAGCACCCGGAGGAAACCAGGCGATGGAAAAGGAGATAGACCGCCGGAGCGGAATCGTCCTGTGAAATCAAAATGGCGGACGCGCGAGCTGTGGGAGGACCCTGGCCGCGTAATACGGAATGAACCGGTGAATCCACAAGAGAGGGACACATCACGCACATAACAAAGAAACCAGTGCGGGGTAGACCCGAGCCTAAGTCAACCCTGAGTCAATCCCACGACGTGGAGATCGGCGTGGCCGGTGGAAGTGGGACGTGGAAGCGGGAAGGCCCCTGACACAGTGAGGTGACATATGCAGCAGGCACGGGAAGGCCCGAGCCCGAAGCGACGCCCGCAACGAGGGCCTAACGAATACACCCGCCGGAAGAGAGCAATAATCCCAATATAAGGAGAGACCCGTAAACACCGGGAGCAGGGCGGCGGAAGAAGCAGGGGCTACGGCACGTGGAGCGCCGCCAAAACTGGTACCGGTGACGCAGGAAGAGGGCGGCTCCCCCGCGATGCCGAACAAGAAAGCGGAGGGGAAAACCAAGCAAGTAAGCATGGAGACCTTTACGACACCGTCCGGACACAAACTGTTGCCGTCAGCAGACAAAGCAGCAGCCGCGGATGACACATCACGCCCAGTGGAAGCCGCCAACGAAGGCACGATACTGGAAGCAATCGCCTCCATGAAAGAATCACTCGAAAACAAAATGGACACAGCAATCGAGGCCCTGAAAGCATCTCTAGAAAATAAACTGTATACAGTAATGGTAGATGTGGGCCTTCTCCGCCAGGACACGAGGAACCTAACAGAAAGAGTGACGGCGACGGAACAGCAGGTGCAGCAAAATACGGCAGGGTTGCGGTAACACAGACACAGATGTCGGAGGTACTACAGAGAATTAAGGTTCTAGAAAGGAGAGCAGAAGACGCAGAGGGGAGAGCGCGAAGGAACAACATCCGCATAATTGGAATTCCGGAAGGAGAGGAGGACAAAGACCCCACTGAATACGTCGAGAACATGCTCCTCCAGGAGGTCGGAGTAGGTGCACTATCTCAGGGCTTTGTGGTAGGAAGGGCACACAGAGCCCTGACTGGAAGACCCCAACCGGGTGCCCCCCCGAGGGCAATGATCGCTAGGATCATGAACTACAAAGACAGGGAGAAAATACTAGCGTTCTCAAGGAGTGGGGGGGGGGTAATCATCAGGAACTCCTCCAAGATCACAATATATCCAGACTATACAGCCATGGTACAGAGGCAACGGGCACAGTTCGGCCCAACAAAAGAACGCCTCAGGACCGTGGGGGTGAGATACATGCTCCTGTTCCCCGCTAAACTTAAGGTGATACACCAAGGCAAAACATGTTTTTTCGATTCCACTGAAGAGGCCCACAGTTGGATGGACTCACAAGGCTTCCCCCAGATGAGGCAGAGAAACGCTAACAATCCTGGAAATAGACCCGATGAGAAGTAACAAAGGCAACCTGCAACAAGAAAATAAGCATTACGTAAGTTAAATGAAGCTAGCAGTAAGCATGGAGGAGCAATCGGCCCCACTTTAGCTGCATTGGCTGAGAGAAGCGGCGCCCCCGGGAAGAATGAACTATCAGTTTGGATGTCAGTTTTAAGGCATCACGTTGCAGCGAGTCTGCGCCCATCACAGGAGCATGGCGAGAGAAGCGGCGGAGCCCGAGCAGGGGGAGGGTGACTGGGCGTTCGTTTTTCAGTTTTTGTTGAAGTTATGGACGTTGAATAGAGTGAATGGGCAGTACAAGGCACAAACTATGGAAGGACTATTGTAAAGAACACTGAAATAATACAGACAATAAGCGACCGGAGCAACATGGGACAGGACTCATGTGACAGCAGCAGCCGCTGCATCAAGAGGCATAGATCCAGGACCAGGACACAGAGGGAGATGGGCACAAGGAGAATAAAGCACAGGGTGCAAGGGCATGGCAGTGGGACAATGAAATCAAGCAAACAAAGGAGATCATTGGACCGGATGAACTGACGATAGCCACCTGGAATGTGAGAGGACTCAATGCGTATGTCAAGAGACTTAGGGTTTATGCCTGGCTAAACCGGATGAAAATCAAGATAGCGATATTACAGGAGACACACCTCACAAGAGACAGGCAGGCCAAGGTGGACAAGAAATGGGGAGGACAGATTTAAAGCGCCACATATTCAAGTTACGCACGAGGTGTACTAATATGGATTGCCCCGGAGGTCCCGTTCCAGCTACTCAAGCAGGAGACCGATACAGAGGGACCTGGTCAACACATATGCACCGAATACTGATGCAACAGACTTCTTCAGAAAGCTAGCGCCCAAGTTAGCGCAATATAGGGAGGCGACGCTCATCTGGGCCGGCGACTTCAACTGCACCTTGAATCCCCTCCTCGACAGATCTGATAATAAATACAAGAAGCCGGCGCCTCCAGCCAAAGAACTGTGTAGGATCCTGGAGCAGCTACAGCTAGAAGACGTATGGAGGCCGGTACATGGGGAGTGGAGGGGTTATACACACTACAGCGCACCACATGGAACATTCACACGTATAGACTATATATTCGTGGGCAGGGAATCACTACAAGATATCACGGGAATCACCATCAAAGCATGCACACGCTCTGATCATGCCCCAGTAGTGGCGACATGGGCACACATCAATAGGAAAGCCCCTATCCCAACGTGGCGACTTCGAGCAGAGGCCCTGAGGGAGGGTGAGTTTGAGGAACACCTCCATGAGGCAGTGTTGAGAGTGGCGCCGTATTATGGGACGCATTCAAGGTGGTAATAAGGGGAGCGGCAATAGGCAAAACAGGAGGATTGACAGGGGCGGCCATGAGGGAATTGAATGAACTCGAGAGGGGGATCATATTGAGAGAACAACGAGCGGGACTAGAGGGGGAGGAACCTGGAGAGCTGATAGAGCTGCGGACTAAATGTATGTTGCATTGGGAAAAACTAGGGAGGCTAAACTATGGGAGGTACCTACAGTGGTTACACGCGGAAGGGGATAAACCTAGCAGGCTCCTGGCCTGCTTACCTGACAAGAGAATAAAAAAGATCCCATAACAGTGTTAGAAGATCACACCGGGACAGAGATCAGGGACCAAGGGCACATTAACGCAATGTTTGCGCGTTTTTATGAGCAACTGTATGCCCCGAATCCAGAAATAGACCCGGAGGACATAACAGATGCACTGGTAGAAATAGGGATGCCGAGGCTAGAGGAGGAACAGGCCCAGCTGCTGGATGTACCCCTCACGGTGGAAGAAATAGAGATGGTGATCGCAGAGCTTCCCACCGGCAAAACCCCGGGCCCGGATGGGCTTCCAAGAGAATTCTACAAGACGTACAAGAGTGCCATTGCCCCGAAACTGCTTGAGACATTCCAAAAAGCATATGAGACCATGTGTCTCCCGACAAGCCTGTCGGAATTGATAATTGTCCTGATTCTCAAACCAGGGAAGCCCCCCAGGAAATGCGCCTCCTATAGGCCAATATCCCTTATTAATCAGGATGTCCAAATACTAGCGGCAGTCCTAGCCAACCGCTTAAAACTGGTAATACCCACGCTGATCCACCCGGACCAAACAGGCTACGTTCCGGGAAGGAACACGTCCTGGAACCTCCGCAGACTTCGCCATGTGATAGATGAGACAAATCGACTGCAAGACGAGAGTGTAATAGTGTCTTTGGACGCTGTCAAAGCTTTCGATTCTGTGTGTTGGGAATGGCTGATGGGTGTACTCACCCACTTTGGTATCGGGGAGGGGTACTTCCGGTGGATCTGGGTACTATACAAGGAACCCAGAGCAAGGGTGAAAACGGGGCGATTCATTTCCGAGGAGTGGAAGATACATAGGGGAACCAAGCAGGGGTGCCCGCTATCGCCAATGTTATATATCCTGGCTCTGGAGCCATTTGCGGTATTCCTTAGAGAAAAATATAAGACACCAGACTGGACATAGATGGGGTGCTCCACCAAATCTCGCTATACATGGATGATATGCTCCTATTCATACGTGAGCCAACCACTAACATACCCTGCCTCCTAGAGGCGATCGGGGCGTACACTAGGCTTTCGGGCATAGCGATCAATAAAGAGAAGTCCCCCCTCTTCCCCTTGGCAGGACTGAAACACGCCCCCCCCATTGTTTGCCGGACCTGGGTCTGACGTGGGCGCCCCACACATTTAAATATTTGGGTATAGGGATACATCATAATACCGCTGATACCCATGCATCCAACACGCTCGTCGCTCTAGAGAGAACGCAGCGGTCAATGACTTTCTGGGGGACACTACCACTGGGAATGATGGGAAGAGCAGCCCTCAAGAAAATGGTGGTGCTGCCCTGCCTATTATACTTCCTCACGAACATCCCATACAACATACCCAGGGCCTTTTTCACCAAACTAAATACATTAACGCGTTCATTCCTATGGGGGGGGGGGAGAAATAGGATCGCAATAAGGACCCTGCAGAAGGACTACGAAGAAGGGGGTATCAGACTACCAGACTTTGAGAAGTACTATTTAGCGGGGCAGCTGCAATTTGCAGTAAAATGGCTGGGGGGAGACAAAACAATAGACACTCGCATTTTCCAACCTGCACTGAAACAGTATTACCTAAGGGAAATACTATGGCTCGATAGACCCTGGCTCAGAACCCTGCCGAACATGCTTAACATCGCAGTGGACTTACGGAAAAGAGTGTGAAAACTCCAAGGGAGAAAGGATCTGCAGTCAACGCAAATCCCTCTAGTGGGTCTCCTGGGAGGGAACACAAATACATTAGCAACATACCGAGCACACTGGGAGGCTAAAGGGGTAGCACAAATTGGAGACCTGAGAAGGGAGGGAAGGTGGGCGGACTTCCACGAAATGGTAGATGAATACGAAATACATATGGGTCAATTCATCCTATATACCGGCATGCTGAGAAACATCACGGGAAGATGGCCAGATTGGGAAGACCAGGACAAGGAAACAGCATTAGATGTATGGTATGACATTGCAGAGGGAATGCACACAACCTCTAGGTTGTACGAACAGCTACTGAAGGCCAAGGACCCACAGGAACAACACACGAGGCAGCGTTGGGAGGAAGAGTTGGGGAGGCCCCTCAGCGATCAAGAATGGACTAGGGCCTTACGATACCCAAAAAAGGTATCCAGAAATGCAAGATTTAGGCAGGCGCAGCTATACGTAACGCACAGAGCGTACCTCACACTCATGAAGATGAATAAAGTCCATACAGGAGCTCAGAGCGGGTGCCCCCGCTGCTCGTAAGAAGAAGCGGACATGGTACACATGTTCTGGTCCTGCCCAGTGATACAGGAGTTCTGGGATGGGATGAGACTCAAGATAGCAGGAAGTGGACTTCAAATCCAGGCAGAACATCCTGAAAAGTACCTACTGGGCCTCTTCTCGAGAGGGGCTAAGCATGATTCGCATCTGGCAAAGATGAAAGATTTGATAAGTATACTGGCCAAGAGATGGATAGCAATGACATGGAAGTCAAAGGAGGGCCCGTGTGTGGAGGCATGGTGGTCAGACCTTCAGAAGTGGGCGCAGGCAGAGACAGTGGTGTGGACAAGAGCAGTGACAAGAGGGGAAGTTGAAGCTGCGCACAAGTTGTCTGCATGGAACACACTAATACAAGACCTCTTTGGCCACCCGGAGGAAGGAAACTCTAAAGATCCCTCGGAAATAGAGGATCCGTAGGTGAAATAGTAAGGCCAGCACGAAGCCCAAGAATAGAACATTGTGCGTACCAGACCTGGTGCTCGACTCCAAGGGAGGTCTGGACCGAACTGATATGGTCGCTGGGGAAACTATGAAACCACAATGGAAAGACAAAATCCATACGAAGTGCCAATAAGCCATCTATGTTAAAGTTGTTTGTATGTTATTGTTTGTATGTTATGTGTTTGTTGTTGTTTAAAAAAAACAATAAAGAAATTTAAAAAGAAGAAATCTTCCTGGGGAGAAATTGTGTAAAAAGTACTGAACTCTTGTTCGACCTTTTATCAGAGAACTAACCTCCTTAACTTCCAGCCTGGAGGTGAGAGTGGAATCCAGTGAGAACCCCAGGGACCTAGAAAGGAAGGAAGAAAGGGGGTGCCATGCCACACCCTCCAACCCAAAGACGAAAGGGAGGGCTGGAGTGTCCACTCCCAAGAGAAGAAAAGGAGGTGCCATGCCATACCCCAACCCAGAGATGGAAGGGGAGACTTGAGGGCCCACTCCCTGATGAAGGAAATTACGCCTAATTAAACCCCTCTCTGCCCTGCTCTTCCTAAACAAAGTGTGATGGAAGAACAGGGGGTGTGGAGCATGTGGGATGCATTTAAAGGCCCCAAATGGAAGTCCCTTTCACACGAATGGCAGGATTTTAAACACTGAAACAAAAACGGCCTGGCCTTTGTTTTTGTTTTTCAAGTAAAATGAAAAAGTGATGTGGAAAGGGGCCTACATGTCATTACCAATGGATAAGCAGCATTTTAATTTACAAAAGAAGGGGGAAACAGAAATCTCTGTCACATGGAAAACAATATTATTAAACATGGAAAACAAAAAACGGCCTGCGCATGTGTGTGCAAGTATAAACAGTTTGAAAAAGTAAAAGTGAAAAAAATATCACTGCTCACAGAAAAATGTCAGGAAAACAAAACATGATGGGTGGGTTGACAAAGAGCAATGCATATTATGTTTCACCCCACAAAACTCCAGTGATATTTGAAGGGACACTTTGTCTTCATGAAAAGAAATGTCAGCCCAAGGAAGACCTTTTTGCTAGCTGTGGGAAAAACTTCACAAGGGAAACTCCCACTCCCATCCTGGATGTCACATGTCACATCTAAAGACCAACTGCAATAAAAATGTCCTGCTAAAGGCATCGAAATTCAGTGTTCTCCAGACCTGTTGGCCCTGAAAGCAAAAGTTACCCGTGGCTGGAGCATGACTAATATGTGTGAAAATGGGGGAACTCACTTCAAAGAGCAAGCTTCCAACACAAAGGAGATAAAAAAAACTGTGGGCACAGGTTGACCGAGTGAAAACAAATGGCCGGAAGCAGAAGCAGGATCATTTGTCGCACATAAAGATTCACAATTTATTTAAAATGAATATTATCATTTAGGCCTTTTTCTCAGCAATCATAAGGCAGTTGGATTTCATCTATGTACCATTTTTTATGTCCTTTCCAGGAGATTTTGGGGATATAAAGTTCATCTTCCTGTGACTCTGGGAACTGTAATTTCCAGTTAAACTAGGTTACTGGATGATCTGAACATGTTCCAAATGAGAGAGTTGGTGAGCAAGTGGAAAATTAAATTAGATATATGCTTAATAACTTACATATTCATAACGGTTGTGCTTTCTGTTGAAATGGCAGAAAAGTGCCACATGGCCGTGCTACATGATACAGATTTAGGGGTCGGCTTGTCTGATTCCCCATGATTAGCTGAAACAGAAAATATGCTTAGTCTGGCAGTTGCTAGTAAAATTATGAAGTTGGGATACATAACTAGTTTTTGGCAAAAAGTTGAAAGGAGAACAAAGGATGATGACAAATGGGAATCGCCATATGCTGCTCCCGACCCCTAAACCAATCCTGACTTGGAGGCTGGGTTTGGGAGGAGAGAGAAGGGTAACTGTCCAATCATAGTGGCAGGAATTATTGCAGGGTACCTCCACAAGATTGTAACATTGGTGGTGTTATCACTGCTATGTAAGGAGGGGCTGCACTAGGACTGGAGACACACATAAAAAAGGAAAAGACGGAAAAGGGAGAGGAACAGACAGAAAAAGGAGAAAGGAGGACAGAGAGAAGAGACAGACCATCAGGAAGGATGCTGAACCTTACCATCTGACAGCTGAAAGGAGACACCAGAGGAGATTGCTGAGAGTGCATCTGGGTAAAGCTGTCTATCTCTAGGAAGGCCTCAAAGCTGACTGGGTCCTATGGTGGAGAGCAAGAGGCCATCTATGAGAGTAGAGCGACCAGACCCTTGCCCTATCTTTCCAGAGTGTCCTGAGATGCAGCTGGCTTTCGTGAACCTTAAACAGAGGCTTGCTATGTAAGTAGAACTGAGCCCTGGGAAACCAAAAGGTGGGTGAGTCTGCTTGCCTTGAATCCTTTCCCTTTATAGTGGGTGGGGGGGGGGATGTGTAGAGTCTTAGCCTATGTAACCAAAAATATTAATTTAATTATTTAATTAATTCCTCACTTGGCAGAACACTATGGGTGAATTTTGTTAAAATTTGAAATTAAAAGGCTCACTTCCCAGTGTGTTCTGAAAACTATAGCCTACAAATTAATTGGGTAGTCCTTGTTGTCCAGCTGACTCTGGCACAGGCCTTTCAGTAAGGGGGGTGGGGGAGAGAAATTCAAAATTCCCCAAAGAATTCCTATTTTTCTGTCTGACTTCCCAACATAGACCAAAGCGAGGGGGTGTCTGAAAAACAAACTGAGAAATCACCCTGTGTTTATTTTAAACCAAAAGTGTGGGCAAAATCATAATTACCAATCTTGAAAACCTACTGTTACCCTTTTAAGCCTGCAGGAAAATCAAAATCGCACATTATATAAGTGCCTTTGTTATTAATCAGTGTAATTATTTCATCAAGTGAAATTTGCAGAAAGTAAGAATTGTGATTGTGTTCTTTTTAGCTCCCTTATGTGATTTATTCATGGTGAGAGTAGTTGATTGTGTTGTGCCATGGATAAAGTGTTTTTTTTTACATGTTCATGCTAATTTCTATTACTTTTAATTTAAATAAATACCAATATATTTCCCGTACACTAGCCTGGTTCTTGGCTCATTGTTAGCTCAGGGGAGAGGGATCCAAGGGGCATGATATGCATCTGAGATAGGGCTAAAAAAATAATCTGTTAAATAGTTTGTTGCATAACAACTTGAGTGGGGAGGGAAGGAACTCCCCGTGCTGAGGGTGGCTTATCAATAAACCATTACAGGGCAGTAGTGAGAAGGATTGAGAAGGATGAAGGCAGACGGTGTCAAATATCTTGCAGATTTTGGAAGATAAGTAGCCTGTGAAGTCATGAGCCGAGAGTGAGGAGTGAGGAGAACGAGCAGGGCCATTTGTAAACAGGCATGGACTAGGGGTTCATGCATAGCTTGCAAGGATGAGAGTGGAGAGGGGGTATTAGGTTAGTTAGGTGAGAGCTGTTGTGAGGGGAAGCCAGGAGAGTAAGGCAAGTGGATGTTCTGCCAGTGGCATATGTTGAAGCATATTTGTCTCCTCAGCCGTTGGCTGGCTGCAAAGATTAACTGTCGAGGGCATTGCTGAAAAGCTGGTGAAGATGAGAGTTGGGAAGTTGTGCACAAAGGGAGATGCCCTCGCCAAATAAAAGAACAGAAATGCCAATTCAATGCAGTGGGAAGAGGTGGTGAGAGGGAGCTTTAAACAAAGCCTTCACTTGGCCTCGGTAGGCGGCTATGGAGTCTGTTTGAATTTTCTGTTGGGGATTGTAGAAGGAGGGGGAGGGGGAGTGGGGAAGCAACAGAGACAGTGAAATGTAGGTGAGAGCGGACACACAGTCATGGGTCACCAGAGGGATCAGAAGGATTGGGTGAGGAGGAGAGGACGCCGAGATTGACTGAACTGCCAGAACTGTGGGCTGCCAGGTTATGGAGAGCTAACAATGCTTCAAGGGAGCGCAGTCCAGTTGGGCGCTGTGGGCCTTGCTCGTGTTGTAGAGGTTGCAACTCCCTACAGGTAAGACTGGGACTTTAATGAGAAGAGATTGAATTTGGAGGTTAAGCTCATGGAAAAGTGGTTAAACTGCTGCTCCGTCTTGGTTTACGGGGTGGCCAGAAGGTTGCCATACACAGAGCGAGGGGCACGATAGGGGAGATAGTGACTTCATCTTTCATCTTCCTTACTACATAGCACCTTGAACTCGATTTCGGCTCATGCTGGGAGCCAGTGGAGGCAAGCTTTTTTCTAGGCCTGACACCGTGAACCCTGCATTGTTACAATCTTCGTTGCCCCGGGCATCCTGCATGTAGGCCTTGCCCCTTCCCGCCTCCCCCATCCTGGAAGGAACACTCGGACACATATCTTCATGTATCAGGCTCACGGTGCGCACTGGCGTGTTACGGGACCGCTCCCGTTTTCTTCTTCTTAATTATCGAATGCGTGGGCGGACCCACGCAGGCGCTTCCCCATCCAAAAGGATGATGTGCACCAAACCCACCAATCAACACACAGCCCACACTTCTACACAAACCACCAGCTACCTAACCACAAACATCCACCACCCCAATTCAACACCACCAGCTACCCCACTGCAAACAAACGCCCCCCTCCAACGCACACCACCAGCCACCGTACCTCAAACACACACTCCCCACCACCCAAAACACCATCCAGCGAGCTGCCGAGACCGGCGCGCAGACACGCGGGACCCCGGCCTGTACGCCTGCACATGCGCCTCAGGCGAGGCTCCCACTACCCCGCACCGCCCCGAGGTCCACCGACTGCCCCAATCCAACACCACTAGCAACCCCACCGCAAGCAAACACCCCCCACCAATGCCCACCACCAGCTACCGTATCTCAAACACACACTCCCCTCCACTCAAAACACCACCCAGCGAACCCCGGAGACTGGCGCGCAGACATGCGGGACCCCAGCCTGTACACGCGCTTCAGGCGAGGCTCCCACTACCCCGCACTACCCCCAGGTCCACCGACTACTCCCAATCTAACACCACCACACCAGCCACCCCACCACAAACAAACGCCCCCGACCCCTCCTTTACCTCTTACAACGCGCAATGGCAGAACGTTGCCGTCGCGCCACGTGACTACATCACATGCATCTTTTTGGCTTACTGCCCAAAAACGCAGACTCATTTAAAAGTGGAAAAGGTTGCTTTAATGTGACAGGCCAAAGCTTACAATTAAACGCTTACCTGGCTCCATGGCCTTACAAACTAAAGAAATATTTTAAACAACCAATTAAATAATTAAACATTTTCCATTTTTCCCCAACAATTAAATAATTAAATAAAGCCATTTCCTCCCTAACTATCCCTTGGACCCTACCGTCTCCTTATCCCTTTTCCAGGCATCCCGCTTTCTCCCCGGGGCCATGCCCCTCCAGGCTCAATACCTTTTCCACCGTGGTGGCCCGCTTGTGCAAACAGCGCCACCCCATCCTTTCCCGTGTCATTCCCCCATTGTGCTTCCCTCCCCCCACATCAAAAGGGGCCATGCCCCCAGCACCAGAAAAACCCTCCCCCGAGGTGTTCTTTCTGCCCCACCCCCCCCCACCAATTTTCCTACCTCCAGCTCCTCAACCAATCTCCCAACCAAGAGCTCCAGTCCGCCAGATAATGATTGTTCCCCAAACTGGAAAGTTTACCCATCCTCTCTAAATCTCATCAATCCTTTCTAAACCTGTACTGACACCGATGTACAACATTCTACCATCTCTCTGTTTAACCCCTTCCTTGCCCACTCTATCGGACCCTCATTTTTCGCTCCCCTCCCAACTCTCTGTGGCAAACACTTAGTCCCCCCCTACAGTTGCTTGAGGCCACACTTGTCAGACCCCTATCAAAAAACCCTTTATTTTCCTAAGAAGGGGCACCCGTATCCCTTACCTGATCATTTTCCCCACCAAGACTAATCACCCCCCAACTGGAGGCCTATAGTTTTCCCCCAACCCCGCCAACATAGGAAGCGACTGATCCCAGCCCAGCCCCCCAAACCCGGACCATTTTACCACAACATCTTATAGTTGCACCCCAGTTGCCTGACAACAATCCTTATCTCAGCTTCTTACCCCGCCCACTTAACCTTAGAATGTCCCAAAACCAGATTTTTGACATCTGACCGTACCTCCTGGACGCATCTGAAAAAGAAATTACAAAATCACTTACAAATCAACAACATCCTAATGAATGCAACACTCCTGCTACCTACTGAAAAATTGTTATAACGACATTCCGTCTGACCCGGTCCCGGGCATACCCTTTGTATCTCCCTTACTCCCAGCGTCCCAACCTATTCACCTACTCCTCTGAATAGCCCAGCCTGCTACCTTCAGCTGCTGCACCCCTCCTAAAAGAATGAGTTACCAATCTCCTAACCTTTCCCGCACCACTAGTAACACCTTCCTCAGTACCCTATCCTTTCTGGCCATCTCCTTAACCCTCTCCGGAAACCCCCAAGGTCCTCTCCTACCTGTTCCCCTATATTTCACCCCTTCATCTAACCTTTCCACAATACACCTAAACCCACTTAGCCCCCCCTTTTCCCCTAAACTATTACCCTCTTGCTCACTCTTGCCCCCACACCTTCCATCACCTTATTCATTTGGCCCTGCGTTGCCCCACCTGCACCGGGGGCCCGCGTGCACCCCTGTCCATGCAGGCCCTTTACTTTCTTACACCCCTCCCCACTGCACCAGGGGCCAACCTGCACCCCCGTCCCTGCAGTCCCTTCCATATAACTAATCTTCAAGCTCCTTGCGACCATTACCCCTGTTTCCCACCTGCACCAGGGGCCCTAGTGCACCCCCGTCCATGCAGGCCCCTTTTCTGCCTTACTCCTCTCCACCGCTGCACCAGGGGCCAAACCTGTGCCCCCGTCCATGCAGACCATTCCACATAAATTCCTCTTCCAGCACCTTGATTCATTGCTTCACTTTTTTCCCCCAGCTGCACAAGGGGCCCTAGTGCACCCCCGTCCATGCAGCCCCATCTCATCACTTCCCCCTACTGCACCAGAGGCGCTCCCGCACCTCCGTCCATGCAGCCTGAAGCTTACTCACCTTGTCGTGCGGCAAGCATGAGGGCTTCGCCACCGTCAACCATGCCCTCCAAACGATGGCCACCACTCCTTAACCATTTCCACAGTTACACCCCCCTGCGGCTCTCCCCTACCTTCGATTCTTCCTCCTCACCCTTCTCCTACCCCCTTTAAACCGCCCCCAAAACCTTCATCAAACCTTGTGCCCCCCCCTCCTTATCCGATAAACTGAGCCCGACCTACCACCACACCCCAATTCACCTGGCATGAGGTCCTTCCCCACCACCTCCTTGCCCCGCTCCTTGCCCTGACCCACTGTCCATTGCCTGAAAACAATCCGTAACTGGATGCCGACCCGCACACCTGCTGCACTCGTGTTTAAATTTGCACATCCACCTCGTGCATCCTCCTTTATTGAACGACCAACATGCTGTCGAGGGCTGTCCTCTGCCTCCTCTCCCCACCCCCTCATGGGCGGGGCGACCAAGAAAGGGCCGGAAAGGCACAGGCAGCCCACTTGCTGTGTGCAATGTCGGAGCAGGCCTCGTTGGAGCCATCCATTGCAGCCAAAGATCCATGTCTATCTCCCCCCAGACCGCCTGACTGTCCTCCGCCATTCTCGCTCTGAATTCCTCATCATACCTTACCCAGGAAAACCCCCCAAAACTCGTGAAAGCCTTCCTAATGACGTCCATGTATTTAAGCAGGGCCACACAACGCTCTGGGAATTTTTCACAATAAACACTGGCATAAATGATAAATGCCGACGTCCAATTCTCAATAGTCACTGGGACCCTTGGCCGCGAAGCCAGTTCCCTCTCTTCCTCCTTAGACCCCTCCTTCGCTCGCACTTCCCTATGGAGCAATTTAAAAACATCTACAAAATCCCCCGCCTGAATCTTCTCCCTGGTTGCTGCCATCAAGTGCGCCCCCAACGGTTTTGTTATTCCCATGTATGGCAATTTTTTCTCCTTGCCTTTCACTTCAACCTCCTTTCCTTTTTCAGTTTGCACCTCGAGCACCAATGGCTCCACCACCTTGTCCGTTTGGACCTCCACTGAGCAAACGCTTTTCTCAACCCGCTAGACTCCAATGGCCTGCACACCAACTTATTTCCCTACCCCTTGCAAACCAGCCCCTTCCTTTCCCGTCACCCCCCTTTCGACTCCTCTCTGCCATGCAGATGACCATTCCCTTTCTCGCTCACCTCTTTCCACGCCGGCCGTCTGCGGTCTGGCGTCCACACCGATGCTCCTCATCTCTCTTAGAGGGCTCCTGCTGCGGGGACAAAACATGTCAGCAGACTCACCCAGCCAATAGTTCCCCCGACCTCTTGCCCCCGACCACCCTGCACCTGCTTTCCCAGATCCCACCTCAAACTTCTTCTCTCCTCCCCCCTTTCCCTTACCGCCCTATAACCTTCTACCTCCCATTGCCCCACATAATCCTCCAACCCCACTTCATCGCCCCTTAAATACCATTGCGGATGCGAGCTCATGCCCGAGTTCAGTTGATCTTCCTCTTGCGAGCCCGGGGTGTCCGCCCCGCCACTCCTTTGACGTCTTCACGGTCGGGCCGCGGAAACCCCTGCCTGGTCCTCTTCTCTCGGGCAAGGAGCTCCGTCCTCCACCCTGGAATCCTCATCGCTAGGGGGCGTGTTGCACCCTCTAGGCTCTCCTTCCGGTGACTGAGGAGGGGCCGTTCTAAAACCCTCTACCTCCACCTGACCAGCGGGGGTTGCGCCGCGCCCTCCGCCCTCACTCCTCCTACCCGGGGGGGCATTCCGCGCCCCACTCTAACCTCCTCAATTGATGGGGACCTCTCCCGCCTTCTCCCACCTGCACTCTTCTGCAGGTATTTACCCCCTCCTCCCGTCTGCCCTGTCCCCCCCTTCTTCCCCCTCTCGCTGGCCCTACTCTGGTTCCTTTGAGCCACCTCCTTTTGAGCACACCCACCTTCCCTAGGGATATCCTTCACTCCCTCCCTCAATGGCTGCCCCCCCGAAATCATTTCTCCCCCTGTCTATCTCCCTTCTCAACTTCCTGCCCCTGGATTCTCACACCTCCCCTCTCCCCGCCGCAGGGGTGCAAGCCACCACTGCCGCGAGAGCCCCATCTGCCGCTGCTCTACGCTGCGGCCTACCGCCACTTATCTCCTCCTCCCCCGTGACCTCTCCACCAGTGACCTCCCCCACTGCCCCCTCCGACTGGGCCCTAGATGCCCTACTAATTATTTCCAAGGCCTCCCTCAGAGCCTTAGCATCCACCAGACCCTTCTTGCTGGCTCCCTGGCCCACCATGCTGCACTACTAATCTGGTTGGGCGCTACAATATATGTAACCCCTTGAAAATGTACCTAGCAAAACCTAAGCCCCCGAGCCAAAACTACCCGTGGACCTATAACCCAATTGAACAGCTAACCTTGAACCTAGTAAATCAGCACTTCACCACACCCAGACGCTAATATGACTTCCCCAATAAAATGCTCCAAATTATTATTAATTAATAGACACTTTCTCTTTTCTTTTTTTTTTTTTTAATTTCCCTATAATTACCCCCTAAAATTACAGGCCACGCCCCTGCAACCCCCTAACCCATTGACCTGGCAATAATGTGCCACCAGCCACAGAAAGCCCCCCCACCCCAAAACCAGAGGCCCAACTAACAGGGGCCGAGATGCGCCCGTGTCACACTGCCCCCTGGCGGCGTGTAAGCCCAACCACACGTAAAAACAACAAATGGACGCGGCCCCTTTAATGGGAGCACACTGCCCCCTCCGTCACGCGACGGCCACCGCACGCAGCCTTCCTCCCTCGCAGACGAAACCACACGGGACCGGGAGCTCCCCTCTCACAAAAACCTGTGTGCGGGATGGCAGAACACAAATACCAGCTGAACCCGCCCTCACTCCCAACGGCCCGCGTTCCCCTGCACCCTACCTAAACCCCCCCACTCCCTGCAGCACCGGCCACAAATGCCGCGTCACGATGCCGTGACTGGAAGAAAAAAACCCTACGCCCGCACACGGACCACGGGAACCAGAGCCTGACAAGAGGGAGTACCTTATCTACGGTACCCCCGGCTATAACAACAATTCTGAAATTAAAAGATTTTTTTTTTTTTATATATATAACTAACTATGACTAACCTCCCCCAACTTCTAAAACCCTGTCCCTCGCACCTACGCTAACCTGCCGCGCCGAAGGCCCAGCTACTCAGGGAAGGCTCGGGAGCAGGCGACAGGACTGACAATCATCAAGTCCAACCGTCACAATCATCAAGTCCAACCATCGCCTGCCTCCCGAACCTTCCCTGCCCTTAAATACCCTAAGGAGGCGCTCTGCCCCCCACGGCCACTCGCTGGCCGTGTGCAGCGCCAAAAACCTCCCTGGGGGGAAACGCTCCGCGCTCCCCCCGGGCTTTTTGAAATTTGTTGATTTATCACTCGTGTCACTTTGCCGTAGGTGACGTGCACGTTTTTCAGGCACACCTCAAAGTCATGGGTGGTTTTCTGTTGGGGGAATGGCAGAATATTTCATAAAACACACAGGAAAAAATAAATCCCACATGTTTTTCGAGCTTCCGTCTTCGTTCAGTGAGAAGTTACTCGGTCTTTGGAAAATGGGCTGGTAGAATTACCAAGGCAGGGAAATGAATCCTACATAGTGCATTTTACTTAAGTTAAAAAAATACACCTGGCAGAAAGAATTCCAAGGATGCAGTTTCCTCCAGATGACTCAATGCGTGCGACTAAAGCATGTCTTGCAATGTTTTGCGTTGCTGGGAATGATGTCAGGGGACAGGCGAGGTGATGTATAAATGGGCCGCTTTTGGAGTAGTGAAGTTGCCAGAAAGCGACAGACGCAGAAAAGCGCCATACTCCCAGTTGACAGCAGGAGAACGCCATGGAAGGCAGACTTTGTGTTGTCCTCTGCGCATGCCTGCTGTGCGCAGCTGCAGCCGAGGGTAAGAACGGGGGCCCCCAAGAAGGATTTCAGAGCACGCGCACCCGTCCGATTTTAATTTAAATGAACATGACTGGCTTTCAGATATGCATAGTGTGCCTTGAGAACATACAATTGCCAGCGTTGGGCGCTATTATTCCCAAAAGCTTCGTACTGTTAGCATCTCAAACAACTGTGAGGAGTTACATTCTCCAGAAAAAAAGTACAGTAATTTGTGAATGATTTCTTAAAAGTTTGCTCGAGTTGAAAATGTTTTTAAAAATGACTTTTTAGGTTACCGGCACTAGCAGGGATGTTAACTCCCTCCCGTGGTATTCCACAGACGAATCCGTTGAACTCTGCATGCCTCCCCGAGCGCGCCATGATTAAGCTCTCTGTCTAGAAATCCCAGTCATCATTGAGCGATGTCCACTTTTCCTGTTTTTCTGTGAAACCCCTCAGGCATGACGTTGCAGAGATCCGCGAGAGAGCTGCGCTGCCAGTGCCCCAACACAGAGCCCGCCTTCATCCACCCAAAGCAGTATGGCAAAGTGGAGCTGATCCCAAGTGGCGCGCACTGCGAAAACTTCGAAGTCATGTAAGCACTTTCCTTTTCCCGTTTTTAGTACAGCTAGGGAGAAATGCCATATGCGGGGACACACACAGCTTGTAGGTGTTGTTTGGTATTTGTCTACCCATTGAGTGCCAATGGCCATGCCAAGCTCTGTGGCAATTCTCAACCAGCATCGCACCGCCAGATTCAGAGTTTTAAAATAGCTTGGTTTTGTGTGGAGGAAATACCGCCAAACTTTAAATGCGGCCTGCAGTAGTTCTGCTAGCCAGACCATGGGCCTCACAAGCTTAGCACACGTGGGCTGATGCCTCCATGGTTTTATTAAAATAAGCGCACGACATCTTACTGCTTGTAAGACTCCGCGTTATGTGTGCATCGTGTGGCCTGACAGTCAGTGACAAAATGGCGCCTGAAACTACTGTCCAGTCGACATGTCAGCCAAGGTAAATCGACTTTTATAACACTGCTGCCACATAACTTAGCTGCCAGGGACTGAGGGTCAAGCAAATGCTCCTTTTGCAACACTCCTACCGGGCGGATGTCTGACCATTTCGTTCTCCTGTTTGCAGTATTCACCTCAAATCAGGAGAGAAAGTATGCGTTGACACCAAAGAGCCCTGGGTGCAGAAGATCGTCGATTGGTTTTCGCAGAGGTAAGAGAGATCATGTTGTCTAAATTACTGAAACAAAGTATCTAAAAAGAATGGAAAACAAACAAGCCTTGGCCAAGCCAACAGTTTCGGCTTTTGCATTTTACTTGTATTTTGTTAACACCTGATTACGGTTTTATAACACACCCTGTAATAAATAGATTAATCCTTCCGCGAGAAACATATTAGTGGGCAACGAACTAAACAAACACGGCAAGCTTTATTCTTTTGTCAAGTATGTGAATTTTGACAGTCCTATCTTTTTAAAATCAATGTTCTCTGCTGTCGAGCAGTCACCATAGAAACGTGCGCCTGACACAGAACAAGGCCTTTTGATGGGACTTTAGTGGGGCTTGGTTATATTTTGAGAGCCGTGTGCAGGGCCAAAGAGTTATTTTTATTTTGGGCCCACATTGGTACATTTGGTAAACCTCCCCGCAGACCAGTCACTGAACTTTATTCAAAAGCAGAGCATGGCTCAGTGAAGCAAATAAATATGACATGCAAAGAGAGTCCTGAAGAAAAAGACGGTCTCAGGAAAGGAGAACGAGAAAAAACAAGAGAGGGAAAAGAGGCCTAGAGATTCTGGGAAATGGATGGGGCAGTTAGAGAGACATCCCCTGGAAAGGACAATGCGTTCAAAGTTATAGAGACAGCATGATAAATGAGGGACAGTTGAAGAAACTGTTTGAGAGAAGGGATATTTAGAGAGACAACTAAGAAGAGAAAGCATAATTAGTGATGGTCTTGAAGAAGAGAGATGGCCAGAGAAATATTCTGTGAGAATGGACAGCCTGAGAGGGGAAGAAGAGTAAGAGATAGAGGAAGAACTCGATAGCAAGAGATACATGGGAGAGGAACATTGACAGCCGGAGAGAGGGGATCTTAGAGACACAGCCAGAGAGACACATGGCCGTGAGAGAAAGGCACCATGGATGACCGGTGTGGAGCTATGACACAACACAAAATGGCTGTCATGGGCTCCAAGCGGTTCAGAGCGCAACTAGAGGAGCTTGTGAAGATGACAATTGAGAATACAAAGACTGTTCAGTCTTTGAAGCCGACGATGAAGGCCTGAGTATATCAGCCACAAACCGGGTTCGGGGGGCTGTCCTGTGGGGGCCAGTTCCCTTTTGAGCAAGGGCCTGGGGTAGAGGGACCTTCACAGGTAAAGCTCAACCCAGTAACCCAGCTCCCCCACACTACTGGAACTCTGCTCTCAGACGGGGGTCCTGCCCGACTTATTGCTTGCAGGATGCCCGGTCACCTTTCATTCAAAACGGGAGGCGTCCATCTAGGACAAGCAGTTCCTGCAAGTAGTCAGGGAAGGATAGCCCATGACGTGCAGCAGAGTTCCATCAAGACCAATTTACTTCGGGGCACCAGTTGCAAGTTGTCTGGAGAAGAGTGCAACACTGTCCAAGGTGTGGTTGACTTCCTTCTGAAGGGTGCACTCGTCAAAGTACTCCTTGGAGAGGAAGAGAAGGGAATGTGTTCCTCCCTGTTTCCGGTAAGGAAACCTAATGTCGGATCTATTCCAGTGTTCCACTTGAAACAGATGAATAAACTTGTTGCATACAAGCCCTTCAGAATATCATCCCTCTTATTAAACTGGGAGCTTTTCTAGCACCCCTTCACCTGTGAGAAGAAGATTTTTATTAAGTACTTCTTTCAGCTCACCAGCAATTTCTAAGAATTTGACTGAACAATCTACATTTTCAGTTCAGAGTGCTGCAACTTGGATTATCCCCTTTACCCTTAATTGGGTTTTGCAATGGAAGGATGTAAGAATGTTCCCTTACTAGGATAACTTATTAATGACTGCCTCTTTAGTCCAGGGAGGGTAGCTCAGCGTCGATGTGCTCACCTTGGAAGCAACACGACACGAAGCAACACAAGTTCGAACCCCGGGTCGCACTTAGAAACCTCGGGGTTTTAAGTGTGTTAAAAATAATCTATTATATAATGTCTGCAAGGGATTATCAGTATCCTCCAGGAGCCTGGTGATTCTGAGTAAATCCAGTCCAATACCTCAAAAGATATTAACTTTTATTGGAGCTCAGTTGTCCCGGATTGAAGAAATTCTTTTTACAACCAAATTACAGGGTTCGGTCACAATCTCACTTGGCAGTTCTCCTCCAATAGGAAAATGGCGCAGTCCAAGAGTGATTTCACATTATGGGCTTCATGTCATTGTCCCCATGCATGGTTCCTTGGATACACCCTTCATTTGAGACCTTTTGGCAAAACACCAGCTAAGTCATTGTAACTCAACCTCTCAAAATGATGAGAGTTCTGGTGATTGCTCAGGTCTGGTCAGACCTGACATGGTGATTAACAGAGAAAGATCTCATGCCAGGGATTCCATTCACTCCTCCAGAGCTTCAAATACTCTGGACAGGTGAGGCTCAGGTGAGATCGAGAGCTACCCCGCACAATCAATCTGTCCTTGGGAAATGGGCCTGGTATCAGATAATGAACTCTTCTATTTGGCGGGAGCTGGAAGCAGTCCACAGGGCTCTGTTGCACTTTCAGTCAAAGCCGAAACACCAGGCGGGCCATGACGGGTTGGGCATTCATGTTGCTCGGGCATAGATAACCAGGCAATGGGATACACAGTGCCTTCCCTAGTTCTCGTAAGTCACTGCCAGGCAAGACATGCTTCGGCAGAATCCAACCTGTAAAATCTGAACGCGACAAATCTTCTCAGGAGGGGGAATGGGCATGGAGATCAGTTGATTTGTGCCCTTCCCTTGTCCAGAGACCCCTGTCTTCATCCGCAGATCTTCCATCAACTACTTGACAGATTGGGAGGGTTGGGGCCTACCTGGATTGACCTATGTGCACAAAGGAAATTGTTTGAATCTAATCTTTTGTACCCCACCACACTCTCAGGTATGGCAGGAGGATGTACTGCTGTTCCCATTCCCGCTGTGCCTACTGTATGTGCTTCCTCCAATTCTTGTACTGCCCATAGTTATACTGAAGATACATAGGGAGGAGGTAGAGGTTATCTTAGTATAACCAATTTGTAACTTGAACATAGTTCTAATTGATTTTGATACTGGCACAAGAGGGTCCCTCGTTTCTCCCTCTCCGACTCAACTGCCATGTGCGAGTGGCTTAGTTGCTATATGTCTAGTGCCTTTCAGTGTGGATGTTGAAAAGGTTAGTGCGGGGAGGTTAGTGGAGAGCCCGATGGGCAACACGGAGCATCCATCCAATGTGGTCATGGTGACGTTTCAGTAGTGTTGCCCTTTGGATAAGGTACTTGTGATGAGATTCCCGAGGCACAACAGAGTGACCTGGCATTTCTGGCAATGGACAGCATGAAACAACTGTTCCTTTTTTGAGAGTGAGGGAACATGGGGAGAAGTGCAAGGCCTAGGGAGTATGTAGCAAACATAGACATGGGGTGCGAATACCTCCCGGGGGGAGTTCAGCGTAGGCGTTCCAGAGATGCCAGAGTCTTGGTGTGATCCATAGGAATAGCTCAGCATGCTACGAGTCCTAGGCGGGCTAGCTAGGAGTTAGGAGCTAATCACTTGAATTAAATTGGGCACCAGAGAGCAAAACACAATAGTGAATGAATGAGTTGGGCGCAGCTGGCGAAATCAGAGTGGAACACCAGGGAGAAAAACCCTCTGACATCCACAATTACCGTAAGACACATAGGAGCAGAATGACAGTGGGCCATGCCTGTTTTTCATTTCTGGTACTAGAGCTTCAAAGGCAAAAAGGCAAAGGTTTGGCATAGCCCTCTTTGTGTCAACTTTAGGGGACAATGGGCAGCAATATAAGCGTTTAGTGAGTATTGGGGATAGGTGGGGGGGCATTGCGCAAGTCACGCCTATGATTGTCCGGCTTCTCTTTGGAAATGATAAATATAGGCCAAACACACATATTTCTGTACTTCAGTCGGACCTTCCTTTAGCCATTTCTAATTTTTCCAGCAACAATCTGCTTTTTGTGCCTGTTTCATTAGAGCAGAGGCTAGGTAGGGTCTTGGTCACAAGAGAGCTATACTTAAACATTTTCCTGGAAAAAGTAAATCTAAGGCCAGTGGTGGACCCGAATCCCCATCAGTAAATCCTACCCCACCAAGGGAGAAGATTTACCAAATGGAATCCAAGGGGATCAGCTTGAGGCCTCGCCATGCCATGCGCTGAACACGGGGAGTCCCACTGACTGATATCTGCAACACTGAAACGTGCTCTTTACTCCTCATATTAGTTCAGCGTCTTTGGGGCTAATGTGTGTCAGCAGTTGTGAAGTAAAAATTGTGAGTCAGCAACTTTTATCTAATGGGTAAAAGAAACCTGTCTCTTGGCTGTGAGACGTAGAGAGGGCATACGGCGCGGTATATCCTCAAAGATAATAACCGAGACTAGGAAGATGGAAGAGTAGGTAATCTTTGGATTACTGACTGGTAATCTGCATTACTCAGAGTCCAAGACTTCGTAGTACTAGTCCATTATATTCCCGCTCAGCCTAAGAATGTGAAAGAGTTTTATGCTCTAGTTATTATATGTATATATACATTTATTCTAGCGTCAAAGCCCATGTACACGGGCCAAAGTGTGTAAGGAAAGGCATTATGTGGTATATTTGATTGTAATTGGTTGCAATTAATGTTAATGGTAAAAAAATATTTGTTCACACAGTAGGACCACTATATATTTCCTGTGGCAACAGCTCCCTCTAGCAGGAAAAACAGGCAGAGCGGGCAGTCTCTACTCCGCATGACTGAATCGGCGAAACATACAACTGGCCTTTTATTATATAGGATATACTCATAGGAAAAGTTAGGGGCACGCCCACCTTAAGGGTGCAGAAAAAAAAGTAAGTAAATTATGCCATACAGCATTTTATACATCTCAAACAATGGGCCTCATTATTAGTTTGCCGGTCCGGAATCAAGGGTGCCGGTTAGCTCACTGGCACCCTTGTTTCCAAACCGGTAAACTACAAGTCTGCCTGCCGGAGCCACTGTGCCCGACAGGTCTGACCCTACCAGGCACAGCGGCCACGGTAGGCTGACTTGTCACGGGAGCACCGGCACCGTTGTTAACGATGCCGGTGCTCCTGTGTCCCCACTCCCATAGAGTCCCATAGGACTCTATGGGAATGGGGATTAATAAAATTAGTGGCGTTTGACTTCCCGGCCGCCGGACTTGTAATAGCCTGGTGGTAACGGAAAGTCAGTCGCCAGTAATTTTTTACGGGTCCGGCAGCAACCCGCTGGTAGCACCGGCAGGGTTACCGCCGGATCCATAATGAAGCCCAATGTCTTTAAAACAAGAGGATGTGTTTGGAACTATTTGTTGGTTATGAAGGCAAAATGTGGGATGCCTGTCTCTAGGGTGAAGACACACCCTCATAGATTACAAGTACTGCAATTAGGAAATCTTGGACAGGGAGTAGCGAAGATTACTTGGAACTGAGCCAACCATTTCAGGCACATATTGTTCTCAGCCACTTAAAAAAAAAACATGAGAATAAAGACAATGTAGAAAAGGTTCCCTACATGGTGAATTTGTTGAATCTAGCTTGAAGATACAGGTTGTGCGCTGGAATGTTTTTTAAACCCAATTGTTTACTCTCATTTCAGTGCTGCGCCAGGAAACAAATAAACAACAGTTAAGACATTTCAAAGAGAAGACGCCGAGGATATCTGACGTTGTGCAGGCGCCATCTTGTAGAAGATCCAAAGGCGGGCATTAACATGTGAAAAAAGTTGGCAGCGCGGGATATTGTATTGTACATACAATTTTAAATCTATGTGTAATATTTAACGGAATGCATTTTTGAGAATAGGCTTTTCTTCGATGTGGAGAAAAAGTTCAACATTTCAGAGGCGACATGCAAAAGGAAGTGGTCCTGTCTGTGCAATTCAGAGTTCAGATGAAAATGACCCTCTCCCTGTTTACATCAAAGGTATTAATTATTGCAGAAAAACACCTAAAATCTTCTCCGTACTTTTTGGTTACTCATTACAACATGGAAAATATTATTGCGAAAACATGACAGAATTGTTTCATCTGACATGCTTTGAAAGGGTGATAATGTTATCTTAAATATTGGTATTTATTTAAATTATGCGTTGTTTTTCTAATATGAAATCTTATGTTCTTGATGAATAGCAATTTGCTAAAATGTCTTTTTGTAATATTTATGTAAATGAGTGGACGGGGATGAAAGCTCTGAACCACGTCCTTAATGTTGACGTTCAACAGCATTTGCTTTCTTTTAAATTGACATCTAATAAATGTGATTTTTTTTGGACAAATGTTTGTGGCTCTCTGATTGGCCCTTACACCCTTCAAAAACAAGCACAATTTTTTTTAGAGGGCATGCAGGGAGTTATTCTTGTATCCGGAATGATTGCAAAATCACTTGTTCAACAGGCCACTAATTAAAATCACCTTGTGGAGTGTGAGGGTGCTTGGGTTTTCTGAACGAAACTGGCACTCAAAAAATATGCTCCAGCACAGTGATACCCACAACTGCCGGCCTAGGACTGTCGGATGTGCCACACTAGGCCACTGCCCCTTCCTCACGGGCAGCTGGGCGAAGAAGGCCCAAGTAAAACCATTCAGGCCACAGATTTTAAGATTTTGTTTTGTGGATTTGGGCAATGCTCTTTTTTATTTTAATACATTTTTATTGAAAAACAGATCAATGGCAAAAGTGCTGTCTAAAATGAAATCACTGGTCCCGATGCCCATTTTATCCAAACATGCACATGGATTATAGTTAATAGCATATATGTGTAGTATCAGTTATAGTGCATTCAAAGGTCATGTGATATGCAAATAGGGTTTATGAAATAACTTTATGTTGCTTTTTTGCATTTGTTGTGGACTCCTCAGATATCCTTTATTCCTGGGCATGAATCTGAACTTGGATCATGCATTCATGTAGCCGTCCGCAAATGAGCCACCGTAGATAACATGTGTTCGACATGTAAGTAGTAGAATATGTAATGTAAGTATCAGAAGGTTTGAGGAACAGAGAAAAAAGGGAGGAAGATAAAGGAAAAGAAAAAAGGTAGAAGTCTATCAGGAGAGAGATACTGGGGTGATCTACAGTATGCCATGCTAATAACATATGTATGGATAGTGGTACGGATCGTGTGTAACAATGACGTGATTGTGTGGTTTTGGCTACAGGAATAATCTGGGCTTCCTTATTTGTTGTGATGTAATTCATTTATGTGTACCTGGTAAATCAGGGGGTTAAATGCTATATTTTGGACAGACCTGGCTTATGGCGGTTTTCGTACTTCTGCTGTGAACATAATTGCTTGGCTTATTGTTTTTACTATGGATGTCCTTGAGGAAAGGCTAGACCTGATTAAATTTGGTGAGTGAGGATGAGTCTCTGATTATTGAGTTCCGCCATGGCTGAAACCCTGGGCCATTTTCTTGCTTCCAGCAGGATGGTATCATCTGTATGGATGCAGCTGGTGATGCATCTAAGGGTTTGGTGTCACTGGGATTTGGCAACTTTTTTTGCCATGAGTTTTACAATGTAATGTACCAGCGAGAATGACTGATCAGCTTTCAAAATCTTCATTGTATGACTGGAGACATTTGTTGGGTAGCCTGCAATGTTCGGACAACAGATAAGCACAGTGGTAGAAGTGTACCGGGAAAAAGTAGTGGAACTGTGGTCTTGGCAGGGGAGAGGCTAGCCAGAAGCTTAGTGCAACATGTGACAAGGGGCTGCGGCCGGGGCATTGCAATAGTCTGAGTGACTAGTAACTAAGGCTCCTATTACAACTTAACACTTGCACAGGGACACAAATCGACAAATCCTCTGTATAGAACGATGAATGTGGTCATAAAAAGTAGAGGAATGGTAAACAGCAAAAAATAAAAGTAGTGGAACACCGCTCCCGACCGTTCCCGCTCATTTCGATCACTAGAGAAGCATATGTTCTAGTGTGCCAATGTCACATGGTTTATTACACAACCAGTAGGAGGGATCAGATCACGCATTGACTTTGTGAATTGTGGCCGGAATCCAGAGCACTCTCTAAAGGGGGGAGACTAAAGTTTGGCTTTAGAGGTCTGGGGACTCTACTGTATGTTTCCTGACATTGTGGTCGGTCTAAGTTTAGGGAAGGATTCGGATCCCATTTTAAATCAAGAAGGGACTTCATATGTATGTTAGTAACAGTCCATACATGCCAATATTTTGCCACAGCTTGGAGCGAGATTTTTTAACAGACATCGGGAGAATTGTATTTTCCCATTGGAATGAATTGGGGTTAGACATATTTTAGGAGGGTGAAAGTAAAAAAAAGAGAATAATTTTTCATGAAAAAATCGTGAATCCTCCACCCACCCCTCCAAACCATGAGGGTTGGCATGTATGACAGTCGATTACAAAATCTTTTACTATAAGGTGCTTTCTCTGCGATAATGTATGGGCACTAAGTGCAGGATCAAGTGTGGCAGTCAAGGCAGCGTTACTCTGTGTGAAAACAGAATTCGGAGGGGGGCCGCTGTGAGGGGCCGAAAGCTACAAAAACCTCATGCTTGCACTATACACACGTCCAAAGTGCGGGCCGAAGTGTGGCCAGTCCAGACGACTCACACAAGAGGAGCAGGAGTAAAGTCCATGGGCGTAGCCAGGACTGTCGAACAAGTGGAGCTTGAATGTAATGTTGTTGGGCCCACTGCAGTGATATTAACCTCTGCAAATGCCCACATAGCGCACCTGAGTGAGCATTTACAGATTTTGGATGGGTCTTGCCCGCTCAGGCCCTACCCTGTCCAGAGGCATAGCCAGGATTGTCTAACAAGTGGGGCCCAAAGCTAATGTAATTGGGTCCACCACAGTGACATTAACATCTGTAACTGCCCAGACAGTGCTTCTGAGTGGGCATTGACAGATTATCGGTGGGCCTTGCCCACTCAGGCCCTACCCTGTCTAAGCCTCTGACCCCCTGGAAGCAGGGATAGCTAACAAACTAGTCACTTTGGTTAATAATGAGCCAAATATAATTGTGAAAATTAAACACAAGATAGGGGGATCCAACCCTCAATGGATAATCCAAATATTACAGCCACCAGCAGGACTAAGAAAGAGAACTATAAGAAACGACTTTGGCAGTTCTCAAAAGTAAATGGCTAGAAATAAAAGTTGTTATGTGTATGACATTGATGACTCAAGTGGCTGAAATGATTTATTAGTGTAAGTATATGTAGGGTATTCATGGGGATATAACTTTCATGAAGGATTTTGGAGCTTGTAGTCCACATATGTGACTGAGTCTTTTTTCTATATTCATCAATGAAAAAGGAGAAACGTCAGAGATTGCTGTTTTATTTGTACCAGACATTCATCTTGAGCACATCCTTGTGACTCGCGTTTGCACATGAGCATCTCATAGATGCTTCAGACAGCTCAATTTGGTCTCCAATTCAAGGCATTGTGATAAAGTTTAAGGTAGCAGGAGAAAATACGAGATGTGCAGGGCATGTTTTCATTTGCTTCATTGCAAATCTTTGTGAATTGGGCCCTGAGCATTAAGAATAGGGTTGAGGTCCTCGCTCCTTATAAGTGAAGTCTACCCTTCATTTTGCATTTGTTTTCAATCTGGCCCAAATTCTGTTCGTGATATCTCCGCTGGCATCAACTGATTGTAGACCCACAGAGCCCTTTTTAGGGTCTCTATTGAGCAACTGGTGTTCGCAGACTTGCAAATGGTCAGAAAATGTAAGGGGCAATCAGACTGGCTGCTTGGGCAAGACACATTCATAGCCAGGCGCAGGGGATCCTCCCAGATCCAGAATGAGCGCAGGAAGATCCCGAAATGATGGAAGGAGCCTGAAGCTCCCTCCAGCCGGACCCAAGCTACTCTGTGTGGGGAAAGCCGTATTTCCCTTAAAAAAAATAAACACACAACCTCTCACAATCCTTGATGAGTTAGAAAATACCTTATTTTCCTAAGCACCAAAACTGAAGGAAATAGACTAAGGCCCTGATTCACAGAACGTTTTACAATGGGTTTTTGCCATTTTAAAAAGCTTCTGTGAATTAGGCATTCAGTGTCCACAATTTATGGACACTCCCATCCCATGCCCACCTATATATAATGAAGAAAAACTTCAATCAATTGTTTAATCTTAACTAATTGTTGTTAATATAAAAAAATTAACTTTATGAGTATGTTGCTTTGTGTGTACATTCAATTTTGTTTTTACTTAGTGCAAACATGAGCAACTTGAAAATTCCTTATTACATCATGTCATTATTACAAAACCAAAACTAGTTACAATTCCAATTTACATTCAATTTACAATGATACAAATAACATAAAATATTCGAAACAAAGAGCTCTACGTGTTTCGAGAATTTCATCTCTTCTTCAGGAGCAAAAGAACAATTAATCTTCAGTTTTCATAAAGTTCATTCTTTATATTAACAACAATTAGTTATCAAGTTAAAAGAAACAGATTTAACAATTGATTGAAGTTTTTCTTCATTATATATAGGTGTGTATGGGACGGGAGTGTCCATAAGGTGTGGCCATTTAGTCTATTTCCAGTATAGAGAGTGACTTCTTATGCCAGTCACATATTTCTCCCATGCACCCTGAGTAGAGTGAAGCACCTTCCTAATCGGAATTTACTTATACTTACCTGGGCCAGAGTAAATTAGGTGTGCTTAGCCTTTTTGCAATTTTTCGTACCAAAACTGAAGGAAACATTTTGGATTGTGAGTTATTGCTGCACAGATCCTAGAAGTTCAGTTTATACAAAATTGCACACGAAGAACAGAAAACATCACTACGTTGAATGCAAGGAATCGAAAGCAAACACAACCCATTGGGCCTCATTACGAGGTTGACGGAATGGGTTTACTGGCACCGGTAATGGTGCCGTTGCTGGTAAACCCATTCCGCCCTATTACGAGGTCTCCTCGCGGGACCCGCAAAGGAGACCAGGGAGCTAACAACGGGCCCGTTATTAACGGGCCCGCTATTAATGGGCCCGTTGTTAGCTCCTTCCCCATTCCCATTGAGCCCTTTTGGGGATGTACCGGTATGCGGTAAGGGGGTAACTATGCCGCTAATTGCATGGTTACCTCCAACCTCGTAATGGGGGCCATTGTCCTGCTCCTGTGAATTGAATGCCATAACAATTACAAAACTGCAAACGTCCTGCAGTGGAGGAAATATAAATGTATCCACTACCTTAACACACTTATCAGAAGAACTCCTGGCCATATATTTCACCTACTAGGAAAGAAGGGAGACTCAGTGCAGAGAAGGGACTGGAGATAATGCTGTAAGGGCAGTGGGGAGACTGCCTACATATCGAGGCCAAGTTTAAAAAAACAAATCATAGCAGGGCATAATGTAATCCTAGAGCCCACATGACACTGAGCACATTGCCCAACCCTAGAGTAGCCCAGACCATACAGCCCATGTGCAATCAATGTCTAGGAGCACCACCCAGGGGAAGGGAGACCGTCTTTTGAGAGGCAGCCAACCCTGTCAAGCAGAGTCAGTCTGTGGGATCGCTAGAAGGAGGAGAACAGCAGATCCTGGATATATTCAATTGTGTAGCCCTGGAGTTTGGAGATCCCAATGATAGAGACTTGGCAGGAGAAACCGGTGAGTGGTGCACATTAAGATTTTGTACAGAGGAGTCAGATTTGTCTGTGTTGGGAAAGGGGAGTGATTTTTTTGGAGAAAAGGAAAGATCCTGGAGAAATAACGGAAGTAAGTATTAACACAGAGATGAAGAGGCAGACTAAGCTTTAACAGAAGAGAAGTAGGTATCCTCTGGGAAAGAACAGAGACGGATTGCACCCTCTCTGCACACTTCTCCTTGGAGAGGAAGGAGTGAGAGACTCTGTGGGAACAGAACGAGGAAGGGACCTTCATGGAAAGAGAGAAGAGGAGGGAGGTAGATCCTGAAAGGCAGGAGGGGGTTACTATCTTAGAGAAATATGAGGGAGTGATTGTTTTGGAGAGAGAGATTGTGTTGTTAAAGGACGGGGGTAGTGGTAGTTTGAAGCAGGAAGGAGAGCCTATTGTACAGGAGAGGAGATAGGAGAGATTGTTTGGAACAACAGAGAAAAGAGGATACCAGCTTGGAGAGGAAAGACATGGAAGGTGGTAGGAGGAGGGAGGAGGAAGAGAGGGTTATCATCTGGCGGAAATGAGATGTTGGGGGGAGGTGGCACACCATCACAGAAATACAGCGGACTAACGTAGAGTAACAGTCCTGCAATGAACTGTTGTTGGAAGTCTCTCTACAGTCTCCTTTGTGGGTGGACCCACAGCTTGCAGTTCAAAAACCTCTCTGTGCCGTGGAGCGGGCGTGGAGTAACGGAGAGTAACAGTCCTGCAGTCCTGCTTCCGGACTGCGGGATTGCCCTACCTTCGCTCTCTAGCATCTACTTGAAGTTCCATAACCAGCGGGAATGTCGGAGGAAGGCTGCCTGTTGCGAAGCACCCGTCGGCGGGAGGAAGAGGAAAGAGCAGCAAGATCCTCCCCGCCGGATGCAGCCACAGAGAAATCCACAGAGCTTCCTCCCACCTACTTTCCATGGTCAAGCGCGACCCTAGTTTTGACAACACCTGAGACTACCAATCATGGAGGCACCAATGCCGTGGGGCATGCCTAAGGGCTCCAGTTAGGATTTGTCATTCTCCTCCCCTGTTACCTCAGCTGCCGTTCCAACCCAACCTTTTTGCTCCCCTAGTGTCAGGCTGTCCTGACCAGTAGAAACAACATTTCAACACTTCTTACTTTCTTGTCCCCACAGTAACTACTGATCACATGGCCGAAATGTTACCTACGGACATAACAAAGAACTCTGTTTTGCCTTTGTCCCTGTTTTCACCTACCCTACCTCAAAACAAACCGGAACTTAACGCATGGAAGGATCCCTGCTCCCCTCAATCAAACACGGGCCCCGTCCACCCAATCGCCTTGTGTGCCCCACATTATAACATCTGCCCAAATCCACATCACTCTGGATTTAGGGAATGACGCTCTCTCACCGGTGGGAGGGGTTTTGGCAGTCCCTGTTGGGCATGGGGACTTGGCGGATCTTGGTTCGGACGACCGCCTGCATCCTCCCTCCTTGCTCAGCTCAAGCGCAGGCGCGAGTGGTGCTTAGCCAGAGGGCGTAGTGGAGCTTCTTGGGGGGGCACCCTCTCTTAGTCAGGACAAGCTAGTGAGGTTGGCTTGCTCACCGGAGGCAGGGGGAGGGGGAGTCCCCCCCGCCGCCAGTTGAGCTCCCACGTCCCCCGGCTGCCGGTGCTCCAAAGCCCCTCTCTTTGAAAAAGCAAACTCAAGGAAAAAAGCAAATGCTTTCCAGTGCATCCACACATACAAAATGAGGGACTAACCTAAGAGCACGTAAACGTGCAAACCCGTCCCCAAGGAAATCACAAAAAACCCCAGATCGATTGTATACCTTACCATCTACCTCTGGTGAGACCAATGACAAAGCTTTACCCCCAAAGTCTACAAGCAACAGTAAATAAAAGGCCTTAAACCCGTCGAAGCGGGTCTGTAGGAAGATTAAAGGAAACTGCCCACTACTGTCGGCAGACCTGAAAAACATTTTCTTAAAGCAGAAATTGTCTGGTAATGACCCTTCCGGAACATCAGTTCACAACCTCTCAGATGCAGAACTTCTGGAGGGTGCCGCCAGTGCCATGGAAGTTGTTAGACTACCTTATGCACAGGCTCAACCTACAGTGAGCCATGAACCTACCATCCCTGCTGTGCAGTTGCAAAAGCACTTGACTCACCGCTCCCTTAGTCTGGAAACTTCCAGGCCAGCGGTCACAAACAAGAAGGCAACTGATATGCGAAACATCGTACCCGGCAAAACGTCTCTATATAAAACACTGGATCAAAGTGCTACAAAGCCAACAAAATTAAATCGCAACTCAGCCGAGGAAGGGGTGCCCAGCATAACAGATCAGTGTCTCGGCACTCCGACTCCTTCTCTGGCCAGTCCCTTAAAAGATGCGAGTTCCTCCGTCTTAGAGCCGGTGAAAGGCTTTACCACCAATTTACAGACCGACACCTCGGCACACCCAGTGGCCACACCCAAAAGGAACAGCAGATCCTCTAAGCTACCATCTCGTACTTTGTCCAACTTGGAAGACAATGAGTCGGTATTAAACTCTCCTCGACGTGGTGACAGATGATTAGAGGGCTACCTGGACCAAAGATCAAACAATACCCCCAAGAAACCGGACTTGATGTTCAATATGTCCACCATTACCATTGATCTCGCCCCCTTCACAAAATTATACGAAGGAATAAATGACACCTTGAGAGACCACACATCTTTCATAGCCATGATGCACACTAAATTAATCTTTTTTGGAAGGATTTATTACAGCTCTGGAGAAACCATCAGACCTGGCACCTAAGACCAAGACTGTCTCCCTGGACATGGGCTGTCAAACTACAAGCGTGTATCAACCGGACCAGAACACCAACCACAGTTCTGCCTTCACCAAATCAACTCCACCTTTCCAAATTGACCTCACGAAAGAAACATCTGAACCCTCAATGCAAACACCTAGCCTTTCAAATCCACTACAAGCCAACGAATTTCAAAAAACAAAGAACTCAGGCGAGAAATGTATCAAGCCTGTTGGCAGTCAAGCAAGAGGACCCAGCAATGGATGTGTAGTCCTGAAACTAGCAGACCAACTGCAGTATTCTCCCCCCGCCACCAAACCTGGATGGTGTCAATTGAAAACAGCATCGACGAGCCTGCCAACAATGACTATTGGATCTTTGAGAAAAGAAATTGCAAGCCTGCTGAGCAAAAGACCAGTACTGCAACCCACCCAATTGAGGATTCTACCACCTCAGGCCATGGACCCAAAGGAGTGGGATCAAATAGCCTCCACGATGACTGTCCATCTAAACGGGTGAAGGAAAAAGCCCTGGTAATCGAACGCCGCCTTCTATTTGGAGCTTTTTGCGATGTTGATGGCCCAAGTTATGATTCTCTTAGACATACAAGTGAATCATCAGATACCCTCACGGACCTGATCAACCTCTCACAACAACCAGTCGAGGAGCTGGACTCGGCAAACTCAAACCTAAATCTAGGAAACCGGGTTCTCCTGGAGTTCTCAAAAACAGCGGCAAGTTCGGTAGAAACCCCAGGCATGTCCTATTCACCTCGTTTCTTAACACTATCTGAAGAAAGAAAGAGTGCCATAGAAAAGGAGCAGCCCCCTGTTACTTGGCCTAGACAAGGTCAGCCAAGAATCATGGACACGCAAATCCCTGAGTCCAAATCCCTGGCCCTGGACCAAAGGGGGACTACAAACGAGTTGAAAAAGCTTTGACAAACCAACTTTGCCTCAGCGCAACAAAGATCTTCCCACCAACAAAGCAGGCTACGCTAGCGATCAGAGACAACTTTCTTCTAAAACCAGCCTGAGAAGCCCCACTTCACCTCGACGCCTTCATGAAGTCTCCCGGCATGTTCAAAAGGCTGGTCATCAGAGAAACGATCAAAGAGAGAGCAGGTCATTCAAGTTCGAATCTATACTGGACAAAAGTAAAAATCTGATCTTGAATCGTGGAACAATCGTACAGATCTTTCACAGCATTCCAAATTTGTGCCAATTAGTGTCTGACATCAAAATCATGGAATTTGGCATAAAACATCGAACTGACTGTGTCTTTCTCCACATACCATCTCAAGTGGTTCAAACAATGCTGCTTAACGAGACAGAAAATCTACAAATCCTGGGATTTGACCTAACATCCGCAGAACAAGTTAGACCCTCAGTCCCAACAAGGGAACGTTCAACAAACATATAACCTGACCAGCTTCAACACGCACGTAAGGAGCTCATGAATCCCACTCTGAGAAAAAACAAGCACCAGACGGAGCCGGAACCGTCGAATTACCTTGAACCATTGAACATAGGAAGAAAGCCGACTGGCCCCCGACCAGCCATCACGATCACCGTGATTCAAAAGAACAAGAACAAACATCAGGGAGGCCTGTGGAGAAAGAATCAAACAAACTCTTAGCTGAAGACTGGTCATGGATTCAAGACGCAATCTGCAAAAGGAAAGCATAGCCCTCCAGTCCGCTGCAATTGACCTCACAGGAAGCCCAGACTACATCACCTTGGAATTTGGAACCTCCCTGCACTGTTCAACAAGTTAAAGCAAAACCATTGAGGCTGACATGCTGGAATACCATAGGCTTTCATCACCTAATGTCTGCAAGCAATGTAAATTTGGGTGACTACGATATACCATGCCTACAAGAGACTTGACTAGTCAATCGGCCACACATAGACGGCTGCAATGTAATTGCAGCCTTGGCCACAAAAGGAGACAAGGGTTGCACGTATTCAGGCCTTTTGATAGCTGTTAGAACTGGAGTGGGCTTGTTTGTCACCAAAAGCATCCACTCTGACCTCTTTTGTTTGGCAATTATCATTGAATGTCAGCAAGTCAGCAAGGAAAAAGAAAAAAAAAGTGGAAACTTGCTAGCAGTGACATGTTACTGGAACCCGTCAGCGATGTCAGATGCTAAATTCATCGATCTGGTTACCTTATTACTTGACAGTGCCCTGGCAGAAAACGTGATTGATTTTATCTTAATTTGGGGAGACCTAAACATAGTCTTTGAACCCACAAAGCAGTGCACAAAGCCTCCAAAAGCAAACACCATGGCCTTACAAAGAGGTTTAAAATGGTCAAGATTCATGAAAGACAGAGGTTTTCACCAACTTAAAAAAGAGGAGGGTATTGACCAAACAAATATCCCTACATGGGAAAGAGATCTCCAATCCACTGATTTGGACTATATCTTCGTCACCTCCGATCTTTCCCAACTACTCAATCGTATCACTGTCAGAAGAACCATTAAAAGTGACCATAATCACTTAGAGCTAACGCTACCCCAGGTAAATACCAGCTGGCATTCTACAATGACGACTAGCATCGAGACAAACAACGCTGGCAATAGACTGCGTCTGAAACCCGAAGAAATTATAGCAATCACAAAAACATACCTCGTCTCGAGAAATCCAGGCAAAGAACCTCAAACAACTATCGACTACAGACCGCTGCTTATCCCATTCAATAGCAGCTCTTCAAACAGCAGCAAAAACATCACACAACGCCACTCATTTGACTCCATTTTACTTGAGAAAAAAAGAAAAATGAGGCACATCAAACGGCAGGCTGCAAAATCAACCAACCTTGACTTCAAAGCTAAAGTTGCAAGAACCATCAAAGAGTACAAATCCTGGATAATAAAACACAGACACATGCTACTGCAGCAAGACGCTGAGCAAATATTAAGAACTCTTAGCAGAAAAAAAACAAGCATTTTGGTCATTGATCAAAGGCGCCCTGAACAGAAATCACGAGGTCTCATCAAATAGCGTGAATGAGAGGACTTGGATATCCCACTTCTCCTCCCTCTTCACGGACTTAAACTAGCTCAGTGAATTTAGGAACTTAACTGAAGTTGGTTTATTGTGGGATTGTGAGTATGAAGCACTCGACATAATGGAAAAAATAAAAAAACTCAACAGGTCAAGGGCTCCCGGCCCGGTCGGCCTGACAAACGCCATCCTACAGAAACATCCTCATGAATGGTCGCTTTTCATCCAAGCCGTTTTCAGAGACATCTCCAAAGGAAGGCTAATTATAGTCTCAAGGAAACTAGCGGTAATAGTCCCAATCTATAAGAAAGGGGATAAGTCTGACCCGAAGAACTTCAGACCTATAGCGTTGCTGGACGTGATTGGAAAAATCTTTGGAACGTTCCTCTTGGAAAAATTTTCAGCTTGGACTTTAAACATCAACGCGATCGATCCATTCCAGAATGGATTTGTTAAAACTGTGGGCACTTCAGCAAACATTATGCTATTAAGCATACTGAAAGATAAGATGCATTCCAGCAAAGGCCAGCTCTTTATAGCATTTGTAGACCATGTCCAAGTGTTCGACAGAGTCGATCGCCAACTTCTTTGGACCAAGTTGGAAGTCCTAGGATGCCCTGAAGAAATAATGGGCCGCTTGAAAGCGCTCCACACTGACACCAAAATTCAAGTTCGGCTGAATCAAGCAGGGGTTTTGTCATCTCAAATCCCAACACACAGAGGAGTAAAGCAGGGAGGCCCATTGGCTCCAGCCATATATAATTTCTTCACCTCGGATATCCACAATTTTGAGCCAAAATTGAGATCTTTCCCACCCACCATTGGAGGGGTGAAAGTGACCCACCTGGTTTACGCGGATGACCTCATATTAATTGATCAAACAAGAATTGGCTTGCAAAGACAGCTGTACAGTCTGCACAGATACACCATCCAGAACCATCTTGAAATAAATCAATCTAAGACCAAGGTAATGCGTTTCAAACGAGGAACTCAGAAGACTGAGCCCTTCACATATTCTGTGGACTCAAACCCAATTGAAAAAGTTGAGACATTTAAATATTTGGGAACCATTATTAAGAACAGCGCGGTTGAGTCTCTGTTTCTCGATGACCCACAAGCCAAGCCCAAACAACTAGCCACCCAAGTAAAAATCGAGGATGTTAAATTTGGCTGTTTTTCTCTGGCTGCCGCTATAACATTCTATAAAGGGAAAATAATCCCATCCTAAGCACCAACGGTATTCTGGACATCCCTGCAGAGATCTGGGGGCGACTGGAACCGATCATCTGGAAAACAAAATTTAATCTCTCAGACTCAGGCCAAATCGACATGGTTCACAGAGAACTATCACTACCATCGATCCAAGTTGCAGTGGACTGGAAACGACTTTCCCTATATCAGAAAATAATGATACCAAACGGGCCAAAGGTGTTGGGTCTAATCAACAGAGAAATCATGAATAAACCGTCGCCTCGTTTGACTCATTGGGTTACCCACCTTAAGACAACTCTGGTAGACCTGTGTTGCTCGGAGGAAGACCTCATTGTATTAGGCAGACACCTCTAAATTGGTCAAAAAGACACAGCAAAGTGCTCTGAAACGAAATGATTTGCAGCCTTATCTCCTGAAATTTCCAGACCGTCGCTACATGGAAACCTTCATGAGAGCACACCTTAACCTAATTCAAACTAACGAAATTCTGACCATAAGAGTACAGAATCAATCATCTGGCTGCCGATTCTATAAGACCGCGGCAGAGACAGAGTCAATTCACCATGTGATGATTTACTGTCCGGATTTGATTGCCGAGCGTCAGCGTCAGCAGTTTCTAACACCTCTTTTCCACTCTTTGCAAACACTGGAGGACGAACAACGATGGTCTGTGCTGATGAGTGGTACTTCTACGTTATGGGTGATCGCAGTAGTTTGATTTATTCGGAAAGTATACCCATCGACTACTGCAGCCCTCCCTAACAACCCGTAAATTAAGAAATTAAGAAACTTAAAGGCAGGACATTTTTAGAACATTTACTTGATGGGAAAAGGAAACCCAACAGTGGACATATGGAATTTATATGTACGTTCGTCCTTTTGTAAAAATTGCAATGCAATTAAATTAAAATAAAAAAAATGTAAAAAAAGAAATAAAAAAAGAAATACAGAACATTGTGAGGCGGTTGGGAGAGGATTGATACCATCTATAAATTATCAGAAATCAATGCAGAATCAAACCAATAAGAATCAGTTCAGATAAATTTAATTCATAATTTAAGTCAATATCAGCTCTCTCCAGAAGAACACTTACTGTTAAACAAAGGGTTATCATTTGCTCCATCCTGTATCAATGACTGTGTGCAGGTACAGATCGATCTATTTAAATTTATCAGAAAGCTAAAGAAGTTCTTTGCCACACAAGTCAAACAATACTCCCCTATGACACCTGCCGCCGAACTATCAGAACTTTCATTGCAAACAATGATGAGTACACACATACTTATGTCTATCGATGAGTCAATGTCTGACAGTGAGTCTAATCTTCTTGATACCATGAAAGAATTAGATATTCAGCATCGTAATTTGACAATTAAATAATTTGCAAACAAATCCAAATTTACTCCTATTCTTTCAGATGATAATGTCTTAGATACTTTTCATCGGGTTGTGACTAATGATATCCACACATTGGTTGATCGCTGTTCTTCTCGTTCTCATCATAAATATTCCAATCTATCAGTAGCACAGCGTTCCGCCCTTCATAAATTAGCATCTAACGACTCCCTGGTGATTAAGGAGGCGGATAAAGGTGGAAACGTTGTAATTATGGATAAAGTAGACTATATCTCTATGGCACTCGACCATTTGAACTCTCCAGGTTGTTATGCCATTTTGAAAAATAATCCTATCGCACATATACGTAATAAAGTTCACTCTTTAATTGATAAATGGTATAAACTAGGCATTATTACAGATGTGGAAAAATGTTTTTTGTTCTCTGATCAACCTACAATGCCAACTGCCTATTTTTTGCCTAAGATTCACAAGCCGTTTGACAAGATACCTGAAGGTAGAGCCATCATCAGTGGCCAGGGTGGAATTTTGGAACCTATATCAGTTTATGTTAATGAATGTATTGCACCACTGGTCCACTCCACACCCACATACATACGAGATACTATGCATATTCTTGATATTCTTGCACAATTGCCTTGTACTTCTGAAGTATTATTGGTCAAACTTGATGTCAAATCACTATATACTTCTATTGATCATCATAAAGCAATTGCCAGCATTACCTATATTTTCCGACACAAATCAGCATCATACCATCTTCATATTGAAATTATCAAAGAATTTCTTCTTTGTGCTTTGCAAAATAATGTTTTTCTTTTCAATGATACTTATTACCAACAATTGATTGGGATTGCAATGGGAGCTAGCTTTGCTCCTTCTGTGGCGAATATATTTATGCACCAATTTGAAGAACAATATGTGTTTCAGAACAAAGTTTTTTCACACTTGATATATCTTTGGAAAAGATACATTGATGATGTTTTTATGATTTGGACTGGCAATGTGGAGGAACTAAGTGAGTTTGTAAATTTTCTAAATGCTAACAATTGGGGTTTGCAATTTGTACATCATTATTCCAATGATTCTGTGGATTTTCTTGACTTGAATATCTCGATGTCCCCTACAGGTTTTATCACTAAAACTTTTCGTAAACCCACATCGGTTAATGCAGTTTTACACTCATCTAGTTCTCACAAACGTTCTGTTATCAACAATATTCCAAAAGGTGAATACATTAAAGCTAAACGGAATTGTTCCCTTAATGCTGACTTTGGTGCGGAAAAATTGTTTATACATGACCAATTTGTACAACGTGGGTACCAACCAAATCTTCTCGCTAAGGTTGAACGTGAAGTGTCTAGTATGAAGAGGGCTGATTTACTTAAACCTAAAACTAGAACAAATTCAGCTAACACGCCTTTTAATAAAATCAGATTGATTACTCGATACAACAGTGATAGTAATGAGGTGTAAGCTATATTAAAACGTCATTGGCACTTACTCCACCTTGACAAGGATCTTACCAAATTATTGGAACCAAACCCATCAATAGTATTTAGTAGAGCTCCTACTCTCAAAAATCTTTTATGTCCGTCCTTTATGGCACCAGCACTCACTGCCAAAACATGGTTAGATCAAGGGCGCTTGAATGGGTTTCACAAATGTGGGAGTTGCAACATGTGTTCACATACATTTGAATCTGAGGCTCTTGATTTTGGCACAACAGGCAAGCATGTAATTAACTCATTTATTAATTGTAACACTAAGTTTGTAGTGTACTGCATCATATGTGTTTGTGGCTTATTCTATATTGGGAGCACCATCAAGCCACTCAAAATTCGGATCTGTGAGCATTTGGCCTCTTTGAACAAACAGGATGCTAAATATCCATTGGCATTACACTGGCAGACTCTACACCAGTTGGATGACTTCAAGGACTTAAAATTGATTGGGTTGGCTCAAATACGTCCTTTAAAAAGAGGTGGCAATATGGAACTTAGACTCAGACAATTGGAAGCAAGACTTATTTGTAAACATAGATTGGTTAATTGTGGACTTAATTCCGATCATGAATTTCATGTTTTCTTATGATTTACTTCTTATTTAAGTTTGGTTACTTGTGCCATTGACATTTAGGTAGCTACACTTGACTACCGTGCTCTTTATGCTATTTATTTTTATTTTTATTTTCTGATCGAAAAGGTAGCTAACCTGATTGTGAGTATGCCCCGTGATGAATTAATGGGTGTGTGCGGTTGATTACACAACCTAGGATGACATCTTTTTAGACCGCTAAGATTTATTCTTCTTATCACAACAATAATATATATAATTGCGCCAGATGATTCGGATCATTTTTTCAATTAAATTGTAGTCTCAAGTGGTAATTCAGGCTTAGTAGCACCAATAGGTGTGTGTGTTGAGCACATAACCAGGATTCACTACTTTCAGTGTGCTCATTTTAATTTTATTTCGTATCAACACCTAAATTATGCATGTAAAAGCACTAACATATCCGCTTCAATCTTATAATTAATTGGTGGATCCTAGCGTTTTAATCACGGCTCAGGAGCATGTCACTTGACTGTAGCCGGTCCTCTCCCTCACCTAATATGGCCGCCGCTGGATCTTCTGTCATGTTGATGTCTACGCGATCTAGTTTTCTTCCTTAACTACATGAGCAGCACTACGCGCGCGCGCTCTCCCTTGGATACTGTTGTTGCCGGAAGGCTGGTAAGCGGTCTGCATGTTCTTTTGATACGGTCCCTGTGTCTCAATCAGGCGCTTTCACCTAATTCCGAGCTTGTTTCCCCCTTTTTCTCTCTTGTTAACTGTTCAATCATCTACTGACATTGGATACGTGATTCATCCTGAATTGGTTGATTACTGCATCCTTACGGGCAACAATTCCCTTTCGTACGTGGATTACTGCAGAATTCCTCTAATTGTTATTGCAATTGCAAGTAATATCAAGGTAATTACTTTTTATATTAAATGTCGTGGAATTTTGGTTGAGCTATGGACGTAATAGCTATGGCAATCAATAATCTTTGTGAATTTTTGTTGTACAGATTCTTCTTGGACAAGGTTCATCGGTAAATATATCTAGCCAGTCTTGACTAATTTAGTTGATTCGGTATATTAATTCATCTATGGTTGTTTGATCACCGCACGCACTTATTTTCTTACCATGTTGTTTTGTCATCCCTTTTATTGGTTTTGGAACCGGATGGATCCGTTTATCAAACGGTAATTGACTGTATAATTTTAAAAATGTTTCACTATCATTTAATGTCATGATGTTAACTTTGTTGTCATGTAATACACATTTATTTTTTGGCCATTTTCCCTTCGTAACCCCTTGGTGTTTGCCCAATTGATATGATGTGTATACAATAATGGACATGCTATTGATTGTATATTGGCAACTATGTTCAGCCTTTGAAAAAGAGCTTTGCTCGAAACACGTGTCAGGCTGTGGAATGGAATTAAAAATATAACTCAATTGTTATTGTATTATTGTTAATTGGCGCAGTTCACTGATTACACTTAACCCATCTATAAAGAGAGAGTGAGTTTGGAGGAGAAATTTAGACTTATGAGAAGGAGGAAGGAGGAAGATACTGTTTGAGAAAAGAGTGAGGTGGATACCATCTAAAAGAAAGAAAAGAGCTAAAAAAAAGGGAGTCATCAATTTAATGAGAAACGAGGAGATGGAGACTGAATTGGAACTTTGTCTTGGGGAGAAGGAGGAGAGTCCAAATGTAGGTAGATAGCATGTTGTGGAATGTAGGAAATATCAGCTTTGGAGCTAAGGGGGGATTACGGTAAGATGGAAAGACACCAACATAGGAGAAAACATTGGCAGTAAACTGGAAAGTAGAAACTTCAAGATGGCGAGCGAGATACTAAATCACTAGAAAGGTGTATAGAACGGGACTATCATCGGAAGCAGAGAGACCACCCTCTTAGGTAATAAGAATATGGAGAATATGGAGGACCACATGAGTCCATGGAGTAGCATAAAGGGGGCGTAGAGGTGGGAGGAGGTACACGACAATCCTGTTATTCCAGGGAGCAGGGAGGATAGCATAGAGCTAGCTAGGACAAAGAAAGGGCAGGAGAGACCATTGAGTGGAGAAGTGGATGGGTAAAAGTACGACTGTGCTACTCCACCATTCTGCAAAGATCGAACCCTGCGGAGAAGACATTTGCCATTGTCCAGAGGACTCTCAAAAAACCTATTACCATTTGAACCGTAGTCCACAAACCAGGAAAGCCTTCTGCCCAAAGAAGAGGTAGGAGAACAAAAGACCCTTAGTCCTTCTGACCATCAGAGAGAAGTGATGTGATTTTACAGGACCTCCTAGCCCAGGTGGGGGCATTTGGGAACTGGCATGTGGGGTGTCGAGGGGCTGCGGGATGGCAAAGGTAATGACAAAGTGATTGGCTGCCTGCCTGCATGAATGCCCTTCGCCATGATTGGATGCTTGAGTATGACCCTGCGGAATGAATGGGAGATCAACAGTATATCTGAGGACCTCTCACTGCTAGGAATCGTGTTCAGAAGCTGAAGTCCACTACGAGTAACTGGAGTAACCTGAAGCTTGACCTTGAAGCCCTGCTGGATGAGAAGAATTGCTGTTGCTCTCCTTCACAATCTGAAAGCTGCTGTGTCTCCAAGGACTGACCCAGAGAGGACCTGGTAAGGCGCCCTCTTCCCGAGCTACGAGGGAACATCGTGCACCAGCTGATCTTTGCCAAAGCTCCCTGGTAGACAGACCTTCGACAGGCTGCCGACCCGAGATGGGGACTGCTGCGGAATCCCAAGGAGAAGTGCCCAGACTGTTGTCTGCCACTGTCGACGACTGGCGTTGCCAACTGGAGCCGCTGTGCTCCCGTTTGCCTAAGAACTTTCGAATGCAAGGACGCTCTCATCCGCATCGCCGCCGTCTTATCCAGCTGGAGAAGGCCTGACCATCGACTCGCCCAGGAGCATCCGCCACCCAAAGAACACAGAGACACCGACAACTCGACGGCCTTGCTGGGCCACAGTTCTTCAAACTCTTTGCGATCCAGAACTATCGATACCGAGGTGCCCTGCACGCCTCTTCCTTGCAGGACGTTTACGCTTCCCGTCAACGAGCACCGCTAGGAACAAAGCTGCCACTTCACCGTCGTAGCTCACTCTGTTCTCCGACGGACGTTCGACGACCCGTGACTCCTGCCTTAAAGGGAGGGCACTCAAGAAGGGCCGTCGATTCCCCGACGAGGAACGCTACAACGCCGGGTACTTTGGGGTTGCAGAACTATTGGGAAGTCTCTTGTGACCAATATATGGACTGAGCTTGTATCTTTATTCTACCTGTTGCCCAGGTGGGGGGATCTCTACACAGAGCTGTGTTTGACGGTAGTGACCAGTATTTCTGCCAATTGTTCTTATCAACTGCTTTCCTCTTTTCTCTACTGTTGGTTTCCTTTATGACTTGATTTGTGTGCCATTTAGCCGTACTGTTAATGCACTTTTTAGAGATCTAATGGTAACTGTGGTACCACGTACAACTGTATATATTTGTCATTATAGATAACTGAGTACAAAGTGCGTTATCGTGATATTGTATATAACCTTGAATATTAATTATATAAAGACTGTGTTTTAACCGATACAGTGTGCGGACATTCCTTTGTGGGTGCTTGGGGACTACACTGTACTGAAGAACCAGCCCGCATCACCTCCCGAGAAGCTAGGCCTTGATTGCTCGTCCATTGCTACCTTATTGAGAATCTGGGCTGGGGTCCTCTGTGCCTCTCCTCTACCAAACAGAGAGCAGAGGTACAGACACTCCCCCTCTGGTCCCTCACAGTTATTTCATAGGTTTATCAGTTGTAAGGGCCGAGGTGTGATCTGGTACAGATTGGTTGAGCACAGGTAACATGACTGTGGTTAGGAATGGAGTTGTTTGTTCCATGTAGTGATGGGGGCAGCGTGTGGCCCAAGAGACTGAGGCTTTGGTGAGTCGTGGGTGATGCCCTTGAGGACTCGTGCTGGGCATGTGCAAGGGTGCCAGGATGCTCATAGTGGTGTGGCAGCTGTTGCATGGGGGAGCGAACATCTATGGCATGCGATCAGCTATGGGTGCATCGGGCTGGGCACAGATATTCACGGCAGCGCTAGGAAAGCGCATGGTCATCGCGGGTGCACTGGATAGGTCGGGAAGACTAGGGATAGATTTCAGCAGGCAGGTGTGGATACTTGCAGAGCTCCACATCATAGTACAGTGTAAGCCTATTGATGTTGGCGACAGAGCTTGTGCAAAGGCCAGAAGAGAAGCACTATTGTTTGTGGACATGCACATAGGAGCGGATGGTGGCAATGAGATCATTACATGAATATTACAATTAGAATCAGCGGGCAATCAAAATAAAAAGAGGACAAACACTAAAACAACAGGAAGCGTTCATGATTTTGAGTCATACCCTCCAACAACAAGGATTGTCCCTACATACAACACCACTGGTGAATCTAAAAGACAACATCATTTGAATATTGGTGGATAACACCGATCCTCAAGGTGTTATTTTAAGTGTAGGCACCTCTATTGGAACGGTGGTTGATTCCCAATACTAAGATCAACACTCGACAGGGGGGACATTTCTTGGTGTATCCTTCATGCCGTTATGGGTAGAAGATGTTTTCTGTGACATAGAAAATTAGGTAGTATTTAGAGTTCATAATACCTCTCTCATATCCATGGAAACCCCATTCCAAGAAAACACCATCAAAAGAGATCTCTCAATCCGACTGGAGGTCACTTCTGAAATGTTAAAACCAGAGGTATTTTTGGGTTTCCGGTAGATGGTTGAGGAACAGATCAGTCTGGCTGATGCCTGTGAGACCAAAGAACAATGTAAACAATGGAGACATTTATTCCTGTATTTCAGAGTATCTTCTCAGTTGACTCCTATGATTTGATTGTGGGCATACAACTATCCATTCTACAAAAATACCAATGGACGCTGAAATGGCTCCTATGTTTGTGAAAACAATACCGGTTCCCTCTCACGTTGATGGAATCACTCACAGAGATCTTCAAAAATCTGGAATCCTGTTTCATATTTCATCCTATTCACAGTACCTTTAACAACCCAGTACTGGGGATCCTAAAACCCATTGGATAATAGAGACATTTTGCTGATGTGAGGGAGTTGAATAAATGGGTCCACATGTCAAGGTGCTCTCTTCCCTCTATTGACCAAGGATTGACACAGATCCAAGGATCAAAAGTATACTCAACCCTTGACTTGACAAATGGTTATTGGACAGTACCTGTGAATAGGAAATATCAGTTAAAGCTTGCATTTACCATCAGGGGCAACAATATACTTGGACACGTCCGCCCTTTGGATATATCAACTGAGGAAATTAGTTCAACATTTTCCTTTGCAAGGCAATGCCTGATCTGAGTGACAGAGGAGAGTTGGCCTATGTGGTTGGTCTGTTGATAACTGTGGAAGAACATCTGGCAGAAATCAGATATGTCCTTTACCCAGTTGCAAGAAGCTGGTACGAAATTTTCTTTCCAGAAAGCCAATAGTGCAAAACCCCAGTGAACCTTTTGAGACATGAAATTACAGCTGGGGGTCTCAATCATGAGGAAAAGAAGGTTGAAGCGTTACTCAAATTAAAGAACCCCACCACTCTGCGTGAGTTGTGACACCTCCTTGGACTGACTAATTATAGTAGAAAATTAATTGAGGATGATGTAGAGATCCCTCAACCTTTTGTCTACCTATTTAAAGCTGGGTAATGTGTGAGTGGGATGAAGCACAATCCGAGGCAGTGAAGCAATTGAAAAGAAGCCTGTACAAGGTCCTGGTTTGGCTTAGCCCCTCAAGAATAAGGATTTTTCTTAGAGACTAGTTTCTCAAATACCTGCTTGATGGCGGTGTTATACCAAAAACATGACAAAGTCAATAAGGTAATCTCCTACACGAGCAAAACATTACCCCCCATAGAAGAAAAATTCAACGATTGCAAAAAAGCACTTCTGGCAATGGTATGGGCATTGAAAAACTACTGCCTGTTTATCCAGCGAGAGCACATAGTAGATACCTCCCATCAACTATTACAATATCTACAGAGTGATAGAATATGACAGGGAATGCCTCTAATCCAAGAATCACTTCTTGGATTCTGTCAATGCAGGGCTATCCTGTGGAGGTCAGGTACAGCAAAAATAAGAAGAGCCCGCTAGCTGAAGCATAGAGCACTAGGGGACCACTTCGGTGGTGATAGTGCGCGGTACAAATGTCCTTTAACATTAACATTAAAATTAACATTGTGTGAGGGGTCAGGAATTAAACCTGGACACAGGTTAGACATGGTTTTGGCTAAAGATTATTATTGATAAATAAAGGGGTTGTGAAAATGCCTCGCTGTCCCTGCATAAGAGGGGTTTCCCTACCTAAACTCAAAATGAAGGATCAGTCAGTGTCAGAATGTCCAAAACAAAACTGTCCTGTGTCCAAAGTACTATTTTGACCCTCACATTCTAAGGAAATTAATTTTAAAGTGAAAAGGATAATGTCTTCATCTTTCAGTGTTTTAGAAATGTTCAAATGGGAAAAGCAATAAGTAACGCCAACAAAACGTCTCTCTAGGATATTGCTCCTTCTCCAGAGGGTGTCTCCCTGCCACCAGGATCCTTCTTCACCTTTTCTTAACAATGGCAGTTCTTCTTTTTCAATTCTATCAATACTAAAACTCATACACAGTTATCTTTTGGCCTTTGAGTTATCATGATACCTGGTGTACTCTCCTGTCAGGGTTTCTCTGTTCTCCTATATTCATACACTTGTAGTTGCCTGGTAAACTTGCCTGTAATTGGCTGATATACTCTCCTGCCAGGACTTCTTGTATTCATAGACTTGCAATTGCCTTGGGCTTTTCATTTGTGTGCTTTTGTCTGCACTTCCACTGTTGACAGTTCAGCAGAGGAGCCCTTCTGGCTAATTCATTCTGTACATGGCATATTGCCTTGTTAGTGTTTTTCTCACACTTCAACTCTTGGTATTTCATCACCTTAGCCTTTTTGGCTACTTCACTTTGTCCGTTATATATTGACTTGTTACTGTTTCTTATATATGCATTTTGTGCATATGGGCAAACTTCAAATGTTCCCTTCTTTAGCGCATGCACTTTCACTTTTTCTCTTTCGGACTTAATAAACATCTTTCTTTCTCTGTTTTATTTCATTCAATTACTCGCATGTGGCTTGCTCGCCAATACGCCCGGGTGTTCCCTTCATCCCAGCATGTAATCCCTGGCTCTTCGTGGTGTTCCTTGTTCTTCTCACAGCCAGCTGATAACAGGTTCTGGCTGATTTCTTCCTCGCACAACTCGGCTTTCCAGGTCATGTCTTCCTGCGGTTCCAGCTGGACTTCTCGTCTTTGCACAGATGTCCGTTAAGTGCCTCACTGCTTTCTTCTATTAGCAAATGCCCAGAATCCCTGCATTGGCTTCTGGCATTGCCACGCCTGTAGTCTTCCTCACGCAGTTTTCCTCTTCTCAGCACCTGAGCCAGTTGGTTTGACCATCTTTCTCTCAACCCATCCGTCGCACATAGAGAAGCAGCCCGCTCCCACCAGCAGTCTATCATGGTTTCTAGTGGTCCTGCTTTAAATGTCCCAAGCACAGGTGCATGCTCCCAGCAACTTGAACATTGCCTGTTCTCAGGGCTTTTCCTGCTCTGCATTCCTCCACTCCTCTTCCTTGTCGCAGTGTTACATTTTTTCTGGGAACAGTAGCACTTTTAACTAGTTTGCACGAAAACATTGGAGGAATGTTTTTAACAGGTTTTTAAGGCAAGTCAATGTTTGAAAGTTGGTAGATTGGAATGAGAGAGATTCAGCATTCTCCTTTGAGGGAGAAGGGGAAACATCGCAATAGGCAATTAGAGTGTTACAAATGGGAGATTCATCCTGCAAGGGGAAAGGGGGATACCATGTTGCATCTGCTGATACCATCACCCCCTCTCAAAGGTTGTCTCCCCCATGTGATCCTCCCTCATATAGCTGCCCCCAGCGTCAGGATCAGGTAGCGACTGCCTTCCCTGGGCCATATGAGGGGGAGATCTGTGCCGGAAAGGGAGTAATGATATTTTTGGATTCATTACAATTGGCAGACTTACATGATAGTGCTGAAGAACATTGTCTCAAGGATGCACGTCTAATCACCAATAATAATATGGAGACAAACCTAACGTTCCTGCACAAGGTATATGAAGAAAACACGTGTCGGGTTATTCCACAGTTGATGTGGATGGGTGTTCCTACCATATTACAAAAGACAGGGAGAAAGACTTGGTTGCTGGCATTGGGAACTCTCGGGTAAAGGATCTTCCCAAACACACTGATGTTTGTAAAATATGTCCCAAAGTAGTCAGGTGGCAGAGCTGATGGCAATTTATCAAATCCTACTCACTGCAGTAAACCACCAACTCACAGAACAGGTGATTATCACTGATTCTGAGTATCTGCAAAATGGGTTTGCGGACACCTTATTAATTGGAAAAACAGGGGCCTGTTTTGTGCAAATAATAAATTGTTAAAACATGGTAGATTGACTATTGATGAACTAGTGACATTTAATGCAATAACCATCTTTTGGAAAAAGATCAAAGGTCATTCCAAGATAGAGGGTCCTGATAAAACTGGAAATGGCTTGGCTGATTAATTGGCCAAAACAGGAGCTCTATGGGGGGAATTCATCGATATGGAGCACCGCCTGGGAGAAATACAGGTCACAGAAGTGACCAGATCACGAACATGTGCCGACAGTGATTTTGCAGTTGCTTAGTGGTGTGGAGATGCTCCTGATGCAGACTTAATCACTGATCAAAAAGAGGATCCCATTATTGGGAAGTTCTATGCTTAGATGATCCAGTCAGATTACTCCTGAAAGAATCAGGCTGTAAATGAAATCAAGACCTAAGTATTCTGATGAAATGTCAGAATATGTTTAAGATTCAAGATGGACTATTGGTGGGAAACCCCAACATGGGTATGGTCTATGGGTGGCACCCACCTGATTCTGATGTCTGATGCTGAACCATTCCCATGAAATGGCCACTGCCAGTCATAGGGTATTTCAAAAGACTCTTGAGATACTGTGAGAAGTTGCTTACTAGCCACACATGGGCCAGGATCCCAATATGTATTTAAAGGTCCATCTTGTGTGTGCTCAGATCCAAGCGAGTTCTCCCACACGCATAGCTCTTTACAGAAAAGAGGGATGACGTTACCATGGTCTGATTTGTAGTCAACTTCATTGGACCCGTAAGCCATTTTTCCAGTGGAAACACATAAATGTTGACAGTGACATGCCTCTTCACAAAGTGGATTGATTGCTTTCCAACTCCGAATTGTAAGGCAGATCAAGCTGCCACTTTGATTATTAACCACATCTTTTCTCGTATCGGTCTTCCCAAAAGGATTGAGTCTGATAGAGGTAGTCATTTCACCTATGAGGTGATGACAAAGATATGGGAAATTTTAAGAGTGAAAAGAAAACTCCATATCGCCGACCGCACAGCATCGAGCAGGGTACGGAGAGATACAACAAAACAATTGTGAGTATCTTGAAGAAGTTTGTGGTTTATTCTTGACCATTTTTTACATCCGATTGCTGCTTGTTCTGATGGCCATTTGATCTCCACCTTTTTCCACTTTCCAACAAGATGTCTCCATTTGAATTAATGACAGGGCGTAAAATGATATTATCTCAACATCTGCTTTACTGAACTCAGGAGCAGATGTTGATGCATACCTCAACTACTCATGAGTAAATTGAGAACTTGAGGGACCATCTACAGCATGCTTTTGCATATGCCCAACACCATTTGGAAAAGTCTGCTAAAGGTATAAGGACATATTATGACTTCAAAACAACAAAACCGAAGTACGATATAGGTGAGAGGTTTTATCTATATAATTTTCATGGAAACCAAGCCAAGGAAAAGAAGTGTGTAGCTTCTTGGTGAGGTGATTTTGTTATTAATGATAGAATTTCTCCTTTCGCATATAAGATCCGAATCTTATAAGGAGATGTGGATGGGGAAACATGGGTGCATATCAATTAATTAAAAAGCTGTCTCCCTCCAACAGCTTTGAGGATGATTGAGTAGCCATCTGAAGTTAGGCCTGAAGAAAATGATGAATAAAATCGAAAGAACAGAAAAAGAAAAAGGAGTAATAAGGAAAATGCATCGGTAAAAAATCAGCTCAATGTGTGAGAGAATGAATGAATGAACATTTTAGTATTAATTTATAAGTAATGTAAAATTATTCTGTGTTAGGAGGTACTATTTTGTAAAAACAATATATGTGTTCGTGTATCACCAAACCAGTCTTTCTACCACTCTTTGTAGTTAATTAATTGAAAAATTGTTTCCAGAACCGCTGGACTGGGGAAGGGTATCAAAACTAGGAAAGAAAACAACAGTACGAGGAGAAGATCCAGCTGGAAAATAATATTTCAATAATTCCCCGAATGGAAATTGATAGTGCTGGAAAAGACTAATTCAAGATTAACCTGAAAAAGTTGGATCAACTCCCTTGTTCTCTCCCTTTTGCTGCCGCAAGGGGTAAGAGCAAGGGGGGTGGGATTTGTAGGGATTTGTAGGGAAATCTAATGTTAAAACCAAACATGTAAACTGTGGCCTGCGTCCAGCATTGTAAAGTGACAAAGAATGGAATTCCCCGAATTCCCCGAATGGAAATTGATAGTGCTGGAAAAGACTAATTCAAGATTAACCTGAAAAAGTTGGATCAACTCCCTTGTTCTCTCCCTTTTGCTGCCGCAAGGGGTAAGAGCAAGGGGGTGGGATTTGTAGGGATTTGTAGGGAAATCTAATGTTAAAACCAAACATGTAAACTGTGGCCTGCGTACAGCATTGTAAAGTGACAAAGAAAAATACATTTGCATTTTCTGCTGCTGTTTGTGCTTATTTTCCTTTACAGAAATCTAGGGTCATGGTTATGAAACCTACAGATGTTGAACATGTGGACTTTTCATAAGAGTTGGTTAAGCCAGTGCAATGGATTAACTGCTTTGTTTTTGGTGAAAATGTCAAATCTAGGGGCATAGAAAAATACAACTTTAAAAGTGTCAATTGGTGAAACCAAGCTGAATCAAGTGACAGCAATAGGTTTGAACTCTGACATCTGCCATTCTGTTTAATTCACCTCCCCCAGCAATGAGATGTGAAGACAGATTACATGCTTTCTCGAGAAGTTGGAATTCATTCATATAGGTTAAGCAATAAGGATAATGATGGTCTCTGGTCACAGGGAGGCGTAAATTGCTATCAATTCTAGGGTGGCATTTTTATGGCCTACATATGTGTATGTTGGGCTTAAGATAATGAAAAAATAAATGGGAGTTCAGCTTGACCAGCGGATCTGTTTTGCCCAATCTGCTATTCGATCTCGCAGTACTATCTTGGAGGGAGGCACTGACTTTGGAAAGGGTACCTAAGATCCCCAGACCCTGGAAACCCCCAAGAACTTAAAAAGACTGTATTACTGCCAGGCATAAGTCATAGATACATTTAGCCCTGGACTAACAATAAAAACACCAGATGCTTTGTTATTGACAGATCCAGATGCACTGTAATATTTGGTAAAAAGACAAAAAAATGTATTGGTGAAACAGCATTGGATTCATATTTCTGATGATATCACCCACACGGAATGTCACAGCAAGCTAATTCATTCAGCTTGAAAATGTATCTTACTGGCCCATTACAACCGTACCATTTTTACTAAAAATCTTAGACCGACAGGCATACCTTCAAATTGAGAAATACCTAGAAGAAAACAACATCCTGGGACTTAGGCAATCCGGTTTCCGACACAGACATGGGACCGAAAGGGCTCTCCTAGATTTAATTTCGACTATTGTCTAAATGGACAACATGAAGGACAAAGGAAAACTTGCCCTGCTCCTACTACTTGACTTCTCGGCTGCCTTGGATTTGGTGGACCACACCATTTTATGCAACTGCCTCAGCCGCACAATTCTCAGCCAACGCCACCCTTTGGATTAAATGGTTTCTCTAAGAGAGAACTATGAAGGTCTTCTTACCTAAGGCAGAAGCGCCACCCACACCAGTGACCTGTGGAGTACCACAAGGTTCATGTGTGGCTCCCTCTTTTGTATCACGAGCGCCCGTGGCAGCTGAATGAATTTGGGCATTGAGCAGATTGTTCAAATTTGGTTACTTTAATATTGTATTATAGTTATTGGCAAATCCCTGTAGGGATAACAGAGGATGAACACCCAGGGAGCATGTCGCAGTCTATTTAAGTGTAGATTAGAGACCGCTGTGTTTATATTTATCAGATCAAGGTGTCCCTTAGGAGAATGGAATGCTGCCCAGCGAGCATTATATTTAAAACAGATTAGCATAGGATTTATTTGTACTGACCTTCATACAGACTAGGAGAATTTTTTCCATGTACGTAATATGTAAATCAATGGTCCTTACGTGATCTCCTTACAATAAGAACTCTTAATAGATCCTTAGCTTCAGTATATTCCAGGAGTGGTTTTCTACTTTGACAATCCAAAGGATGTAAAGTACGTAAATCTTCGGATTGTGTGTTTTACCTACAATGGACATGTCATCACATGATTATTTCATTATCACGTGGGGCAGTAATATGAGACAGGCACCATGTTTACAAACGGTCATGTGATCTGGATGATTAGGTGATGCATTAAAAGATTTAACATTAAAGCATTGCGGGACAAGAGGCTGTGTTTGCAGCCAACGCGCTATTCCTGCGTTGCGTTTAAAATATGTTTTGAATTATAGGTATATATGTGTTTTTGAGGACAACACATTATTTACGATTGTCCGTGAAGAGACGTACGCCTGGGCATGTGTTCTGAGTTACAATCATTTGAGTTACTGAGATACTCTACTTAAAACGCACCGCGGGACGGGAGGCTGTGGTTGCAGCTGTTTCGCCATCACCGCATTGCGTTTGGGATACTGTTGAGCTGTGGGCAAGTAAGTCTGGGAAACTTGATTTTAGTTTTGGGATTGAGTGAGTTTGGTATACAGATAGGGAGTATTAGGTGGGGGTTGTTACGTATTAGTAATTAGATTATTCTTTTCTACAGAGTGATTGCAACATTCTGCTAGACGTTTGGCACAAGACCACTGAGGAGGGTCACCCAACTAGCCTGCCATCAACGATTAACCAGTGGCCAGAATACAGAAGTGACACGCTAGTCAGAGTTGACTATATAGACCCTGGATACTTCCAAGGTCAGTGAAATTTATATCTTGGGTGGCTCAAAATTCATTCATAGGATATTGGCGCTCGCCGTGCCACAGAGACAAAATTAGTACAAATCTTTGTTTTTTGTGAAATTCATTTAAGGATACAAGGAAATTAATACAACATCACATCAACACTTGAAGAAGGGGTGAAGATAACCCCGAAACGTGTAGTGGATGAACATTATGTGATTGTGATTGTGTGGGGATATAAAACCCTTTTTGTGAAATGTATCTTTGAAAGTACAAACTCAGCAAATTCTGCTGAATTTTTCCCTGAAATTTTTCTAAAGGACATTGCTTTTTGTTAAGAATCTTTTGCTCTTTTATTTGATGAAATATTTTTGATGTGCTTAATGAAATATTTATATTCGGATTGTCAAAAACATTGTATGAGTTATGAATACAATTATCTACTAAAGACATTTACGGAGTATGTGCTTTTTAAGTTTCTTGAAACTTTGATTTAAATGAGGTAATATTCTTCTGAACAGATTTGAATACTTTGAAGCGATTTGTTTTCTCAATTAGAGTGACCAGGTACATGCCCCATAGGCTTTGTGAGGCATAAATTGAATTGGTATTTTGCTCCCACTTTGTATAACATATTTACAAAGTCACTGTTTGACTGCTTTCATGGACTGGGTGTCTCGTATACCAACTATGCAGACGACACCCAGGTCCTCATACCTATCACTGGAGACGACACCACCGATACTACCATTCTCAACGCCATCTATCAAACCATACAGGCTTGGATGGCACATCACGGTCTGTGCCTCAATGATGAGAAGGCAGAGTTGCTCCTCATAGGCTCTCAACTCAGGCTTGCCAAACTTAGCTCGGCATTTCAATCCTTCAACATTGATGGCAACACCATCCCAGTCTCCAGCCATGGCAAAACCCTAGGCTTTTACCTAGATTCCTCCCTCACTTTAGTAAAACAAATGAATGACACTGCCTCTGCCACTTTCTACACCTGCAATTTGATCAACGCCTGCAGGCCCTTCACCTCGCCCGACAGCTGTATCGCTCTGGCGAGAGCACTAGTGCTAACCAGACTTGACTCCTGCAATGCAATATACACCAGCACCTCAATGTACAACATCAACAAATTATAGGTCCTCCAAAACAATGCCATCAGAGCAGTGCTTAACATTCTGAGATCAGCACACATCTCAGAAACCAGACTCAAACTCCACTGGCTGCCCATTCAAGAACAAATCTGGTTTAAAACGCTCACATTGACACACAAGTGCCTCTACTGGGTAGCCCCTGACTACCTAGCCGACAAAATAACTAAAACCCAATCAGTCCGACCCACCAGAGAAGCCTACAAGCACTTCCTGGTCACACTGAAATTCAAGCTCCAAAAAGCGGGAGGCAGCAGCTTCCCCGTGACAGCGAGTAAACTTTGGAATGAACTTCCCATTCATCTCAGAGCCCAGGATTCCTTCCGGATCTTTCACAAACAGCTCAAAACACATCTCTTCACACACCAACTGCACAACCAATACTAATCATCTTGATCTCCTTAGCTTAATCTCACAACCACTTAGACCTCTGTCGAAGTGATAGGCCTGAAATCTAAATGCAAAATGTAACTATGCAAATATGTAAATATGAGTAGACTGTAACTTCAACAGTTGTAATATTTTCATTTAAGTAACCACCTAGACCTCTGCCTAAGTGTAACGTAAATACACAATGTAAATGCACAAAGCAACTATGCAAATATGCAAATTTTAAAGCATGAATGTAACCCTATGCTACAAATGTAAGTTTTCTCATGTAAGCAAGCGCACAGATGCCTTAGGGCTTGGTGCGCTTTACAAGCAGCAAAAATAAATAAAGCAATAAGATGGACTCAAAATTATTTTTCTAATGAGAGCCATATGCCCTACCGCTGCAGTGATGAGCCATTCACTTTTAGATGGCAAAATAATTTGTATATAAATGATACCCTAGGCATCACAGACAGGGCATTGGCGTGGTTTACCTTACTTCATTTCAAACAGACCTTCCCAAGTGCAAATGGGTCCTCTTCTCTCCTCCACCACACTCTCTACCTGTGGCAACCCTCAGGGTTCCATTCTATCGTCATGGCTCTTTAACATCTACCTGGCCCCTCTGGCCTACCTGATCACTTTCTCACCTCATTTCCAGTGTTATGCAGACGAAACATAGCTCTCCTTCAAGCTGCCACCCTCTACCTCCTCCTCCCCCTCCCTCATACCTGACTGCCTGGCTGCTATTCAGGCATGGTGCTCTGCCAATGTTCTCTACCTTAATGCCAGTAAGTTTGAGGATGGCATAGAAAGTATATCTAAATCCAATTTACTAAAATATAACTTTATTCTCATACAATACACATATTTCGTGGTTGCCACAAACAAAACAAAGAAAATATTTTTGAAAAACAATCAAAATAATGATTACTACTAACCTTTCCTACAATAACTCTACTCCATCTCACACACTCTTTCTCACACATTCATAATACTCCTTAACTGTGTGCACAGTTAAGGAGTATTATCAATATGTGAGAAAGCTCTTGGTCCATTTTTTGTGTATACATATTGCCTGCCTGGGAGACCAAGAGCGTGCCAGGTACCCTTTATTTTCTGTGATTAATGCCAGTCAGACAGAGATCATACTCACTGGGATGCCTGCTCCTTTTTTCTCCCCCTCTCTCTGGGAAGACTCCTTGGGTCCCTTCCCCTTCGCCCACCTGTGAGGCAAAAAAACCTTGGGATCATCTTTGACTCCTCTCTCTCTTTCTCTCCACACATCACAGACCTTGCCAAGAGAGCCAACTTTCAAGTCCATCTTCTCAGGGGCATTCTACCTTTCCTCACCTTACCCCAGAAGCTTAACATCTCCTGAGCCATGGTTCTCTCTAGGTTTGACTACTGCAACAGCCTCTTCATCAATCTGCCTCTTTCCTCCCTTTTGGGGGGGGGGGTTGTTCTACGCGCATGATTCCCTCATCCCGTCCACCCCATCTTGTCTTGCTGCACCTGGAAACACTTGTGTATAGGCGCCCTAAAAATGTCCAATAAAATAAAATAAAATATATAAAAAAGTAAATGTACAAGTGAGTTAAACAGAAAAATATGTAACTCAGTAATCATTTGTGATATCATGATGAAAATTGAATTGTTTGATTCATGCACGAGAGAGAGATCTGGTGGTCATATGTGTGGAATTTACTATTTCAGAATGTTACAATGTTTAATGTAAGAAATCTCTGAAATGACATCACAATAAATGGGAGGCATACTGAGTGTAGAAGTTACCGTCTTTAGACTGCCCCCTTCATTAATATGCCCTACTATATTGTATGGCAATTTATAGAGCGCGAACATAGACCAAAAAGGCACCAAGGCGCTTGTAGAGGACATGTGAGGGCAAATCCAGGTCTAAGATTAAAACAGGCGAGATTTTAATTTCTTCCGAAATACAAGATATTCAGAAGTGTTACGAAGGCCCAATGGCAAAGCGTTCCAAAGCATAGGGTCCAGTACCATGAAAGATCTTCCTCCAACCCAGGACAGTCGGTATCTGGGGACACACAGAAGGGATTGACTGGCAGAACTAGAAGGGATTGACTGGCAGAACTAAGTGATCTACTAGGCTTGTATGGAGTGAGCCTAGACCGTAGGAATTGTGCACCAGCATTGTGAGTGGCTCGATGCACCAGACACAGGATCTTAAACTTAAACTGTGATGTCACTTTTGGAACACTGTCCAATCACATACATTGATCAATTAGATTGGGGAAAGTATATGCAAGAAGAAGAATTGATAACAATAGGAAGGATAAGGAATAGATGGCTCTCTTTTTGGACCAATTTTGGATTATTGCCAAGGTCCTTTAAGTGATCCATAGTAGGAGTTAAAGTCCCTGCCTTCTTCAATCGAAGAAATAGCAGACAGGCTGTGGGTGAGAGCTGATTCCACCTTGATGACTGATGCCCACCTATTCCGAGAGGGGGAGAATTGAACCAGTCCATAAGAGGGTCACCAAGTACCTGTGATAAAGCCAAAGGACATTCATATGTGAGTACGATCTAAAGGGGAACAATTTCTTGAGGGGAGTGTTACTATGCAGGGAATTAGAGCAAAACCTGGTCCCTATTTTCTGTAATTACAGAGGGGCGGGAATATACATTGACTGTACATCCTATGAAATAAGTAAATATTTCATAAGCGTATGTGCTTCTGGAATTATCAATATGATTAAATAGATCCTATGGTGTGTATATGGGGAGATCCTTTGGCTCCCATTCTGTGCAATGTTCAAGCAGAGACCAGCGTAGGCCATCTCAATGTATGAATACCTAGAAAAATAATATAATTGAACTAATTCCTGGGTATACCATCAATCAGAATATTGTTGTTAATGTTATGTTGTTCCAGTCAAAAGGGAAAGGGTAATTCATTGCTACTCATTCTCACATTTTTACACTGCACATTGAAATTGAGAAAGGTACCCTTTTACCCGATAATTAAGTAGAAACATCATTGAAGGGAATGAAGCCTACATACGTGATGAGCCTACATTTTCCTTTCTTCAAGTAATTTATTATATACATGATGGTCCAGCAGTTCTCGTAAGAATGCTGTTGAAATTCTGACATGTCTATTGAGTACGGTGGGATATCTATTTGGTATCTATTTGCAATAAGTGGAAGTAGCGAGAATTGGATAGGCAGGGATATTTTCAATTAATTTTATTTATTTTAACAAATTAAAGTCTTATGATGACCCCTCGTGCATTTTAATCAATAGTGCATGCACGCCCAGGCTAAACAAAACATTTAAGCAGTGATGTGTGTTACAAAAGTCTCTATTTCTATGACTGTATCATTGACAACTGAGCGGGATAGTGTGTTGCATATTGGTATTTTATGGATGTATAACTTTTTATATTCAATTATTTCTATTTAGTTAATTAATATACCTTCGGTGCAACCCAGTGTGTTTATTGTCCCAAAATGGCAGTAAAGGTGTCAGTAAAATACGTTATTAAATTGGCGGCCCCAGATTTTAAAAAATTACTTTAAGGAAAAATGTGTGCGCCTGGTTTGGCCTGTGAGTAAAGTTCCCTTGAATTAGATGCTGCTCGATTAAAACCTCCTACAAAACGGGTGTCAGACACTATGAAACGTTCAAAGGAGCCACTATTTAATTGATTGAATGTGTGACCCAGTGTTTTAATGGCAGGTACATCAGTCTCTCCTGCTCTGATATGCAAAAAGCCCCTTTTACACTCCTCAAAATACTTTATTTTAATGTCCCTAAACATATCTCGTAGAGCTCTACATTACCCTTTTTTCCATACTTCAAAAGAGCCTGTGTCTAGGGCTAGTGTAATTTGCAGGTTGTGGTGCATCAGTGTTAACGGGGAAGGGCATATGTAAGTCAGTGAGATTTTGGAGGCAAAGTGTGCCAAGTCTGAAATATTGTTTTTGTAGTTGTCGCAATGTACGCCTTGGTAGGTCTGTCTTGTTTATAGAGACTTGGGATGTCCCAAAACAGTCTGACAACCAGCGCATGCTCCATGTCAACCCAGTGTCTATCAGATTCTCTCTTTGCCCATTCTACCAGAGTTTTGAATGGTAAGGCTTCCCATTATGTACTGAAGTTGGGCATTCTCAATCTGCCCTTGTTCAATGGTTGTGTGAGGAGTGATGCTTCCCATCACTATGTGAAATTAATTAGGGATTGAAAGTTATTGCGTAGCTGGAGTAGTACATTACATTTCATCATCAACATTCTTCCCAACCATGAGATGTGTAGTGGAGACTATCTGGATAGGTCACCTTGGAGTTTATACGAGAGAGTTTTTATGTTGTGCACAAACATGTTTTCTACAGTATATGTCAGTATGAGTCCAGCGTTAGCCGTGCCGATAAAAACGGCACGGCTGCTGGCAAAGTCATTTTTTTTCCAGCTCCTTGGAATGGCCAATTACCGGGGCATTACACCCCTGGTGGACCAGGTAATTGCCCATTGCCGGGCGCCAGAAAATATTACTCCCCATTCCCATTTGAGTCCCATTGGAGTCCCATTGGACTCAATGGGAATGGGGAGGTCGGATGCACCGGTACCATTCTTGAATGGTGCCAGTGCATCCGACATGGTCTGGAGCGGGTGCCGTTCTGCCTGCCAGGTCAGACCTGGTGGCCGGGAAGGCACCCGCTCGCAGACTCGTAGTTTGCCGATCCGGAAACAACGGTACCGGCAAGCTTGCCGATACCGTTGTTTCCAGACCGGCAAGCTTGTAATGAGGCACTAGGTGTGCCATTGCCCATTTTAGTGATACGGTATCTCTGAGGATTTCTTTAGCTCTGCGTTCTAGGTTAAGAGGCATGAATTCAGATTTGTTCAAGTTGATCTTAAACCTGGATACATCACCATTGTCCTTTTCTGTTCCTATTCAGATTTGGGACTGGGGTAGCTGGTGATACGAAGGAGGCTAAAATGTCATCTGCAAACACTGTCAGTTTATGGGAGTATCTGCCAAAAGGGATGTCCATAATGTCTTCGTCTACTTTAATTTCCGCCGCAAGGGCTTCTGATGAGAGGGCAAAAAGAAACAGGGACTGGTGCAGCCCTGCCTTGTATCCCGCTCCGCACAATCTCTCAGTGATCTCCGTCCATTTACATAGATGATAGTGGATGGGGTGGAGTAACCAGCAAAGACCCACCTAACAAAGGTGTCCTCAAATCCCATCTAATGTAGTGTCTTTGCAGGAAGACCCACCTAATGCTGTCAAAAGCCTTGTTTGCATCCAGTTTAACAGGGCAGCCATGTATTTCCTTCTCTGGGTTTTTTCAATGAGGTTTATGCAGTATCTTTCTGACACTATCATGTGTGCGTCTTTCATGAATAAATCTGGATAGGTTCAGGTGTAGAAGTTGTGAAAGAATCATTTCAAGTCTAGACGCCAGAATTCTGGTCAATATCTTAGCGCCTGTATTAATGAGTGTGATCGGCCGGTATGAGGCGCACAGGAAAGGCTATTTTCTGAGCTTGGATAAGACAACAATATCTGCTTCTACTCATTTTGGCAAAGCAATCCAAGAGAGATGTGAGGTGAGAATCAATGAGGTCTTGAAGGTGTGATAGAAGTCACTAAAAACCCAACTGGGTTTTGTGGTGTATTATCCTGTAGTGATTTTAAAGCTTGTGCAAACTCTTCCTGTTGGATGGAGGATTCTAAGGTGAGCTTTTGAGCTGTGTTAAGGCGGGTAAGGAGGCAACCTCCTGTTGAAAAGTGGGGGCGTTCGTCCCAGGCCCCCATGAGATTTGGAATGCAGTAGAGGGCCAAGTCTGTGTTGTAAATGTCTGGGGAGAGTATAGGGGAGGAGATGTGCCAATAGAAGCTGCACAAGAGGGTAGATTACATTGAAACTGGGCGTGAAGATTGTACTAAACATATAACACCATTTTGGAAAATAGCAGCCATCTTTTAACAGTATGCGCAGGCAGGGGAAAGCTTGCGGCACGTGTGCAAAGCATGGGTACCCAAGGAGGGCACACCACCATATTTAGAAGCTGAACGGTTAGAGGGGGAACACATTGAGATGGAGGCGAGGGAAATGCTTACATGGCAGTTCATTAATGTGGGATTAATGAAAGGGGGGAATTTTGAGAATGTGGCGGCAATCGTCCCTGGACCCCAAGAGGTTTAGATTGTGGCAGAGGCCCAAGTCTGGGTTGTAGATGTCTGGGGGGTGTATAGGGGGATGGAGGTGCCAATAGAAGCGGCACTAGAGTATAGGTTACAGTGAAACTGGGTGTGTAGAGTGTACTAAACATAGAACGCTATCTTGGATAATAGCAGCCATCTTTTCATTTAGGCATGGCTTTGCGCTGCAAACACGACAGTAGATCAAAACACAGAACATAGAGATACACGTGTGAATGTGGGAACACGCCGTAGCCTGGCAGTAGTGGGGATGGCCAAATTCACAAGGATCCATAAACCTCTCATTTTTTCATATTGTTAGCACATGTAACAAAGAAAGAATGCCCCCGGCAAGGCCACGAGAGGCCGAGAGCTCCCTGCAAGCAGATATCCCACAAGAAGGAATGCACCAGCCTCCGACCTAGTTCGGCCCAAACCCTAAGTTATAGTGACCAGATGCCCCCATCCCAAGACCCTAACATTCCAGAATACTAGCCAGAGCAAGACCCCAGACCATACAACTGTTCGAGCACCCATTTGTTCTAACGATCGCAACAGAATATTGAATGCCCCTGTGATTTGTGCTGCAAGGTGCTGGGGGGGAAAGTAACACATTTAAAGCTCGGGCTGGAAAGACCTGGAACAGTGCTGACGCATCTGGGATCGAGTTGGGGTTTGTAAGATAACATGACCTCGGATGTAGCTTCTGAGCCCACACCTGCAGTACCAGGTGCACATTAGGCCGCTGATAGGGCATGGTATGAGTTGCATACTTAATGGCTAATTATCTGCCTGGCACCTGATGACGCAGTGAGAAGAGCCCCACATGAAAGAATATGGACAGGAGGAGGTTGGACCAATGACCTGGCATCCCATATAGAGCAGGCTGCCTATGTAAAGGGTCACACTAAACAGCTATGTGGATTTGCACCCTATGTGACGTACATCAGTTGTGATGCTTTTCGCCCTTATAAGCTGCCGTTGATGTTGGTTTCATTAGAGTGCACCGTGGTAGCAGAGTTCTTTGCTATTGCATACTTGACGTTTATGAGAATTAACCTTGTTCTCCTTGCAAGAGGTATGCTGTGTCTTTTTCCCTAGTTAGTTTTATATTTTTCCGGTGTGAGCGTTAAGGGGCTTCTCTACATTTTTGATGACCCCGATGTGATCCCACATTTTTCCGCACAAGACGGGGGCTTCCAGGCTGCATCTCTGGAGGGGCTGTGCCCATCTGCAGTGACCAGTCCCAAGCACACAACCAGCAGTGCTGTACAGGAGCGTTTTTCACAGATTCCTGTCTGCTCTTTGGAGCAGGCCATGGCTCCTTGGAATGTGCAGGCTGTTATTGGGACCCTGTGACGTAGAAGTTCGGATGAACACGCAGATGTGAATACCCTTCTTGCGGGTGACATCAACGAGGGGGAGAACACGGAATTGGTGTGGTTATAGTGTGCCGGTGAGGGAGCGAGAATGAATAGTGAGCTGGTGTGTCATTAAATTGAGGAGTGTGTAAATACCAGGAGAGAAATCGAAGTGTGGGATCCTTTACGAGCTAGAAGAGGTGGTGCCATATTTTTTATATGTGATAAGAGGATACAAAAGTAGGGGCTCTGTATAATTAGAGAGCTTGGATTTCTGTGTCCGATACATTTTGGGTGGGGGAATGAGATGAATTAGTGGTTGCTGTTTTAGCTTTTTAGTTTGTTGTTTTAGTGTATTGAATATTATTGTGTAACCGATGGAGGGCGAGGGATGCCCTGTGGAAGTGGCACAAGTGTGGAGTGTAATGTGAGAAAACAAAGGGTGTCTCACTTACTAATCCCTGGGAATCTCTCCCTCAGGTGGCCAGGGCACGGACATCGCCTTTGGATCCAGACCCTGGAGGTGGACCAGTGCGGGAGGATCACCTAGATGAGGGACCTTCGGGATTGGGGGTGAGACAACCGATGGCGGGACACAGTATTCTCCCCTTTCCTATGCCCATACTCATCCTATTTTTTAGGATTCTCCAATGTCCCAACTGCCCCCCCTTCTACATAAACACTTGGCCGAGGACGACTGAGTGTAAATAGGCTTGCCCTTACATATCTCATTGGACATGTCCCGTTAATCAGGTCAGGCAAAGTCAGGCCCTTAACCTTAATCACATACATTTGATACCCATTAGCTCCCCCCACACGAATAAAGGGCAGAACATAGAGACACTCTCTGAACAAGGCGAGACACGAGAAGGAGTAGATCTTCTGGGGCGAAGGCGAACCCACTGCAGCAAGATGACTGATCGGGGGACTAGAGCTAATGTGGAAGCCCAAGCGGGCTTCGCCCCATGTTTTGATCTGCCTTTTTTGATAAACTGAGCCAGAGTGTGTCATCCTGTTTATGGGGGACAACTTACTCTGTGTTGTCCAACGTGGGGAGGAGAGCTGACTCAGCCACCTTGATCCTTTATGTTATAACACTGACTTTCCTTTGCATACACATTCCCCATTACACACTTTTTGTATAAGAGATAGGGCAGGCATTCGATTTTGTTAGTATAGGCCATTTTGTTTTGACATAGACTGACTAGTACTGTGTTTTTTTTCAAGACTGCTCCCATCCTAATTATAGGGCAAAGTAGGAGTTTTTCCAAACCTCAAAAATTGAATAAAGGTTTTGAAACTTGTAGCTCGTCTGTTAGTGTCATACTTGTGGTACCATGCCTCCCTTACAGTGAGGAGTGATAAAGTATGTGGTGCAAGGGCAGCAGTTGAGACCAGGGGTGATTGGGGAATGGGAATGGGAACTTGTAGTGACATTTCTGATGAATTGTGTACGATTTACAGTGTAAAAGTGTATTGAATGTAACAATCATTAACATGGGCGTAATGTCTCAGTTGGAATATATGTATAGCGCTTTGCCGTTGTATAGGGACAACATTGAAAAGTACCACAAGCAGTGGTTGGTAAAGACACAGTGTGGGATGCCCCGCCCATGGCCAGAACAGGGTACAAACGACAGAGGGATATTGGATCACATGTCCATGTTCCTAGCGGCCAAGTACAAAGGTATAAAGCTTCAGAGGGGGAAGGAGATTTTAGACTTGTAGAAGATGGTGGCGTACATAGAGGATAATGTTGAGTACAGGCCCCAGAGTGGTGACAGCCCTGCCACAAATATAGTTCAACCAACAGCTTCTGGGGCAGCAGAACAATCATCAACTAGAGGGGGGCTCTAACCACTTGCCACCCGCCCAACCACAGGATGCATAAACCCAACATATGTGCCTACACCTGCCACAGCACCACCCCATAGTGCCCTAATGATACAACATCTAACACTGCAATACAGCAAGATAATAAGCTGTAGAAGGACTTAGAGAATGCATTAGAAGCAGCGCAAGCAGAACTAGCACGGTTGAGGGCTCTCAGGGAAGGGGAACCAAAGCAAGGGTGTGGGCTGGATGAATGGAGGGCTGGAGATATTTTGTTTAGGTTGGACAGCAGTGCCATAAAAGACATGCATATCGAGGAGGGAAAAAGCAGTGATTGAGGAGCGGAGAGTGCAGGTTATGAGACAGTGAGGTCTGACAGGGATGCAGGCAGGAATTTAGTGGATGGAGAATGGGACAACATGTATGAGTTAGATGATGAAGAGGAGGTACAGGAGGTGCCAGAAACTACTCCACGGGTGGAGAGCTTGTGGCCCCTTTTGGTGAGGAACCAGTTTGGGTGGATAGCAGTGGGTCAGAAAAAGGGAAGTCACAAGTGGAAAGTAAGGCGAGGAATGGGCACGCAGCTGCTGCTGCTCCACAGAGGCCCTGGGAGGGCACAGTATGTGCCCTGGTCGCAGATGGACAAGAATAACCTAATGAGGGTGCTCCCACCTCTTACTTCGGGTGCTGGGAAATAGATATACGTATTTGAAAAACACACTGCAGGGATCATGTTAGCTCTTGGAGGCATACAAAGCTTGCTTGTGGCTATTGTGGGAGATCAGGCTGCAGATGTATGGGTTAAGGCGGGATACCTAGAAGTTAAACTAGATGAAGACACACATGACGGACCCCTTTTAACAACATTAGAGTGCAGGTGTGGGACACCTTTTAGCGGGTATACCCCGACACACCAGACTTACAGTCCATTATGCAATACACCATGGGGGATGATGAAGCCCCACGCAGTATATTTTGAAAGTGCAAGAGATGTGGAGAGTAGAGATGGGAGACTAGTGGGACCGATCAGTTCCTCTTTTCTATTTTGTGATCAAAAGGGGATCACCCAGAGAGGTACAGAAGGCACTCGAAAAGATAGTGGGTATTGAGGCAAAGGGGTGGGGCAAAATACAGACTTTAATTATACACCATTCTAAAAGAATTATAGAGAAAGAACATTAAAAGGCACATAGACTGCAGGCTGAGGAAGAGAAGCTGCTACAAAAGAAATGAGTTAAGGCAGTAGTTGAAGGGGCAGTAACGGCAGTGACACAGATGAACTGTGCAGAGCAGGCAGCAGCGTGGCATGGACGGACATGAGGATAGCAGCGTTTTGGCCGGGAGGGAGACAAGGACAGTGGGCAGAGGTCTGCAGCAACAACCTTCTGAGTGGTACCAAGGAGGTCAGCAGCAGGGAAGAGGAGGGTTCAGAGGGGGCAGAGGAGGGTTTGGAGGTATTGGGCCGTGAAGGGGGCTAGGGCCAGTACAATGTACAATGTTGGCCATGCGGGAAGTGGGGTGATTTTGAAAGGGAATTCAGGAACAGAATGGCCACAGGATACAATCCATACACCCCCATAGGGCCAGTGCAGCAACCACAACCAGTTCAATTCCCGCCCAATGGCTACATCCATTCCATATGAAATACACCAGGCATACACACAACTACCTCCAATGCCCCCACAAGCAAAGCTGCCTGCCGTGCACAGAGCCCAAATGCAAACGACTCCACAACACCAGTCATATGGGGACCCGTGCCTACGGCCAACGCGGCCCCGAATGGTATTGTGGCTTCATACATGGGGGGTGAGTGCCATTGGATGAAATCCTTTCACGTTCCCATGGACAAACACATAGCTTGATTAGGACAGCCCACAGAAAGCTCTTGCGTGCCCAGTCCTGGCAATGACTACCCACCCTGACGAGGAACCCTTTGTGTGCAGCTCAGATAGGTAACACACAATTCATCTTTATGGCGACACAGGTACCACTTAATCAGTGAGGGAAACTTCCCACTATCAGGTGAAACTCTTGATAGCCAGGCTTCTCTGGGGCTGTCGCCACGGTTCCATACATGGAACAGGTAGCAATAAAAATAGGAGGGAAAGTGATACTTTACGGATAGGGGGATAGTGTGTGCCACTCCAGGGATGTCCGCAATGAGATCAATGGTTATAGTACATGTGAGAGGAGGGGAGGTTGTGGTTCGTGGCAGCCCAGATGACCTGGATATTTTCGTTTACGGGCTCACAGTTTTACTTGACGCAGTGCCCAAAATTGTTAAAGCATTTGGCGAGTACCATCTGATTTCAATTTTAGGCCTATTGTGACACCAGATTTTGTAGCAGGGACAATACTATTATTGGATTTGCAAGGGTTAGTGGTATCTGCAAAAATAAATGTTGTCATCTGAACTGATTCAGATGGGTGCGAGTGGTGCACTGTGTTGTGTATCAACCCCACTGTGTCTCTAAGAGAGGTGTCAGATGCAGAGCTGTTTGAGGATCGGGTTGATGATGGAGAGATAGAGCTGGCTATTTGCATTCCGTGTGAAATTATGGTCCATTACCGTGAAGTGCAATGTTTTTTGATGGCACTTGTTGCCCCACCCACTTTCACTGACAGAGACCTAGAGCAGGTCACTGAGCAACTATGGACAATCAGCGCCTACGATGTAGGGCTCTTACAGGGAGTGACCCCAGGGATGTCATTTCACCAAAATGTCAGGGGTAGCAGAAGTGACATCACATGACCCTTGACCTCCCAGTGACATCACAAGAAGTGATGTCATTTAACCCCACCCCCAAGTACCATCACAAGAAGTGATGTAATTTGACCCCACCCCACCCAGTAACATCACAGGAAGTGATTCTTTATAGCATGGTCAGACTCAGAGCTATCCTTTCAGCCAAGTGTGAAGCGTATACAATGGTGGTGATTGTTTGTGTAAAGTGGCTCCTTTGTCTCATAACCAAGTTGACTATGTGCCATTGCCACTTCCCATCTGCAAAGTTTAGAGGATTGAGGCTTCAATTAGTTATTTTTCTCCCAGTTCAAAATCTAAACTGGGGAAAAAATAACTAGAATTCATATAAAGCTCGCTTTCAGATGAAGCATTTCTATCCCCAGCACAACACCCAAATGGGAAAAAATAGCCTGCTCTGCACCCTCACAAAGATGCCACCGACCAATGGCACTCAAGCATGCTGCTAACAAAAGCACCAGATCAGCGCCAGTGTCGCACTTTCACGATCAAGCCAGCAAACTAGGTGAAGTTTACAGTGCTTAAAAAAAGGTTTCAAAAAAACAATGAGACATAGCCAGACAAAAATGAACAGTGCAGCAGCAGTCGAACAAAACTTGGCTGATTACCACAGCTTCTCTGCAGAGTTTATACTCCTTACCGCAATTCTTACTAAAGTGCACAGCTCACATAACACTGTGGGCTCCCATTTCCATGCACACATCAGACTGGTGGGTGGGCTTCCAGCTACATCTTACCAATTCTTCATGCACATCCCTCCAGATGTGACCCTGCTGCTGGGCCTTTATGCCTCTGACAACTTCACGCAGGGAAGCATGCTGCCCCTCTGGTAGCATGACATCTGGAACAAAGGCTGGGAGAAAGGAAAGGTGCAGGGAGGCCGGATGCAAGACAGGGCCCCGCCTGAATTCAGCCACAAACATCTGTGCGAAAGGCCCGATTACCGAGCGCGCTGGCTGAATGGAGAGGGTTTGTAAAAGAAACGGGCCCTTAAGTCAACCACCTGAACAGTTCCAAATGAAAGGGTAGCAGGGAAGCAACATGGCTGTCATTGAAAAATCTCTGTCGAGGACACCAGCTTGGTATCATGAATTTTAATTATGTTTTTTTCCCCTCAAATGAACTTTAAAGTTCACTTCAGGAAATGGAGGTGCATTCTTCAGCTCTATGTTTCCCGTGAAGAATTTGTTTGAATATACTTCCTCAGTAAAAAACATCATGGAGTCCATTTTATTTAGCATGGCTGCCGTTCAAAACTCTTTGCGTAGGAACATATTTGTACCAACTGTTGCTTGGGGCAGCTTTAAGACTGTAAACAGCCGCAGCGATAGTAATCTTGGTTTTTTAATGCCCCTGGTGTGGGACAATAACATTGATCAAAACTAGCAGCTGCAGAGTAAATGAACTCCTCAAACTTGCTCCCACTGTTCCACACATCACGTGGCCGCACACTAGCCAGGTGGGCCGGCCCTTTGGGTATTGCACAGACCAGACCGAGCCTACTGCAGTGCCATTCCTACCCTGCTCTGCCTGCAAGCGCAACATTTCCTAATAGGGCGACCCTGAAAACCAGATCTTTGGAACAAAACAATAGGAAATATGCGTTAGGTTTCATTGGCTGAAATATATCCTACAAATTCAACAGGTTCTCTCAAAACCAACGTTATCGCCTTCCATTATTCCCAGTGGGCACTGATGGCCTTATTCTCGTTGACAGAGTAGCGCATCCACGTGGTCAGGATGTTTTACCCTAATTCTGATGGTTCTTCTGTAGCCTTCGAGAACTGGTGTGTAAAAAGGGTAAATTATAATGTCCTCTGTTTTGGCCATTACCTGCTACAATTCACACTATCTTTACCCTGAATGGGTAGACCTATATAGAGGAAGGAGGATGGAAGGTGCACACTCTTGAGTTTGCAGAATCTGATTAGAATTCACAGTTAACAACAGTAACAAAATCTTTAGGGTGTGGGGGAGGAAAAGTGGCCCTGGCACAGGGTCACATAAATATACAAAGAGAAAAAAAGAGGATCCAATACGGAACCCTCCCGTCCCCTGCACTACCTTGAATTTGCGTCAATACGGCGCCTTAATAAACAGAAATCTACTGGAATGTATATCTACCCTCTCCATTTAAATGTTTATTAAGGCGCCGTATTGACGCAAATTCAAGGTAGTGCAGGGGACGGGAGGGTTCCGTATTGGATCCTCTTTTTTTCCCCTAGACCTATATAGAGGGCATAACGGGATGTCTTGTAACTCCTCAGCGAGCCTCGCAAGGTTGCGACAATCTTATCATGCTGCACCAACGTGTTCCCGCAATAACAACAGCAGTTCGCAAACCCAGGTTGGGATCACTCACACTCATGTGAACTGAGGAGCATATTACACTAGAGGCGCATGACGCCAAACCTGGGGTTTTAGAGCAGGCCCTCTGATCAACTTGGCATTCGAGAAGAGGTGTTCAGGGGCCGGGGTGGTCACTAAGTAGAACGGAATCACCTTCACAAAGGTTCAAAACTGCCCCAGCTACCGTGCGTCACACAGAGATCAGATAACACTCATTCAGAAGCAATGCTAATTAAAATCATAATGTGTTGCAGTGGGCCAACCCAGCTATTTAAAGCAACTGTCTCTTAAGGTGGCCTAGGACTAGGAGGCAGGCCAGGGTTCTGGGAGGCAGGCCCTCTGTCTCTCCGTCCCCTCCGTCCCCATGCTTGCTGCAGCTGAATAACGCTAGGGAGACCCGAGTCTGTGGACAGCTGGCGAGCGGGAGGCCGCTGGCACATATTTATTAAGGACACTCACCTGATATACATGTGATCACACACCCTCTGGTGACATGCTGTGGTCACAACATCCCTTGTCAACCCTAATAAAAAAAAGCAACAGCGACATAAAATAATGTTTGGCTTATTTACTTTAGGCTTTCATCTTTCCAGTCGTTGTTGTTCTCTTGCGGCCCTGGGCTTCGCTCTTCCTGAGCTGGCACCATGAGGGGTGGCAATTCAGTCAATTATGGACTGTAACCAGTGGACCCATATGGCAGCAGACTGATAACATAACCTGGGTGTTGGAAAACCATACCCTTTCCCCCCAGGTAATAACACAAACACATTGGTGATTGTTGACAATAAAGGGCAGTGGGATTTTTATTGCATGGTTATGGTCATAACAAAACATAATCATAATTACAGTAACCATAATATGCTGTACTTTTGGGCATCGGGTCCCGATGTTGCCCCCTCTGGCCCGTGCCGCCATTCCTGTCCCACGACAGTGTGGTCATTGTACAGTGACCTGTTTTCTTTCTCTTTCTTCTCGCCCTTTTTCTAGGGAGGGAGGGTTCTGGGAAAATGAAGAGACTCTGCGTATGCATGTACTCTTTTTTTTGGGTCCCCGTGCAGGGACCCAAACTGGATCGCTTGGGTCCCCGTGCAGGGAGCACAAACTGATTCTGGTTTTCTGCTGCAACAGCAGCTCCTTACATTAGACCCAGGGCTGCCCCTGGGTCTTTGTTGTGCCTGTGTGGGGGGCTGTGTTGCTTCTTTCAGGACCTTCATTGCTTCTTTCTTCGCGACCCCCAACACCCTCATTCCCCCCCCCTGTCACTTCCCATTTACGCTTTCCCTCCACCCCTTGTAGCTCACATTTCCCCATGCCCTCTCCCCGTCCACGCATTTTATCTAGCCCGCATCTGCCCCTGCTTGCCCACTAGTCATCGTGAGACTCGCCATACACCAAATCAATAAGGCAAATGGTTGAATTGCCAGGCAATTCTGGGGAAGCGTGCCTTGTGGGTATAACACGTTCAGACTTATACCGAGTCGCACCCCATTAAAACGCCTATTCAACACACCCAAGTACAGATAACGTAAGTTCTTGGCAGTCGGCTGAGGCTGACTCGTACGCAGCCCGCAGTGACTGTTCCAGTTGTATTTGGAATGGAAACCCAGGTTTTTAGCGGTTTTCTTTCTTTGCCTGCGTTGGAGACCATTTGCACCCCAGGGAGCGGGTGATGCCACGTATTGCCCATACCCTGTGCTGTGGATTCCGTTCCCATTAAATTTAAAGTTCCGGACAAAACCACTCCCCCCCAACCCCCCCAACGCAGCCCCCATGGTGTAGCCGTTGACCCCAACTCCCGTACTACATGCTGCCGACAAATCGGTCACAGAAACTGAAAGAATGAAAAAGTCCATATCTGCTTGTTCGCCAGCTCTCGTGGCGACTCACACCCATAAATTAATCGTAATCCACAAAACAATGCAAACCAAACTCACAATTCCATGCAGTCGTATAGCCCCGTGTGCCCTAAGCCGTGCATTCCGTTAACCTTTCTTAACATTCCGGACCAAACCTTCGAACCGCCCCCCCCGCCCACCACAGCCACCACGGTGTAGCCGTGTAGCCAACTCCCGTACCACGTGCTGCCAAATTAACGGTAACGGAAACTGCATGCTCGGAAGTGCAAATCTTCTAGACCGCCGGCTTTTGTGGCGATGCAAACCCATAAGTTAACCCCCGCTACTATCATCAACTTGGTCCCCCTACCTTCCCGACAGACAGGCGCGCACTAAGGACTAATCCTTCCTTCCCCGTATTCGTTGACCGCTCGACCCTCCCACTCGGTTGCATACTTGTGCCTTTGCACATTGTTTTCGTCTACCCGTGCCTGTGCCGCGCAGCCCCCACCACCCAGCCAGTATCCAACCCTCCCTATCCCTCGTGCATGCTCCTCCCCCCAACCTGTCCCCGCCAAACCCAACCATCCGACCGAGTACCCCACATACCCGTTCGCCTTCGCTCATCCGTACTCCCTTTCCTTACTTCCCGACAGGAACCGGATCAGCAGCACTGGAGCACCGAAGCTACGATCCCGAACTCACAACCCGGACGGGAGCAGGAGAACAGCAACGCCGGATACACGCAGGCAGCAACAGGACAGCAACGTCGGCGAGGAGCCGGCAAAGAGGGACCCCGCGACCCTTGTCCGTTGTATTTATGGCGCCCATGGGCGCGCAGGAGATGACGTCACCCACCCCTCCCCCTTCCCCTCCAGACTCCTCTGGCCGCCGTGCCGCGTGAGGCAATCGGCACTAAGGGGGGGCCCCCGCCGAGGGGCCCTCCTTCGTAGGGCGCGGGAGCCCGTCGGTGTTGCCAGCCCCACGGCCGGCACGGTAATTACCCTTGTGATGCCTAACACTGTTGCACCCTGTACACTTCCTGTCACTGGTGCTTTGCACCCCTTTGGGAGGAAGGGCAAGGTGTTATTTAATAGCTTGCCCTTCATTCTTATTGCTCCGGCTGGCGACGGTGATGTCTGCCTTTGGGCGGAAACATGTGATGGAGGAGGGGGAGAGAGGAAGCAGCTGTGTGTGAAAGCTCTGTGCTACGGCTGTCCCTGCCCTCCCCCTTTGCTGGCAGTCATGGGGCACAGGTTACCCGCCCCCGCCAGTTACACTTTGGCACTGGCCAGCACCCATGGATGGCGAGCATGTTTGACTGGGCTATGGGCGTCCCGTGTTTGGAGGTTTCCTTAGTGGGGCTCACTGGGACTTGCATTTTTTATCTTCCGGACCCATGCGCTTACCCGGTCCTTCCCCGGCCTGGCTGCATGAGTACTCTCAGGGGAGACCTGTGGCTGGCAACAGTTACCGTGGTGTTCACAGGGACGTCAAGCTTACCTGGTCCTCTAGATGCTGTCCAGCGTGGGAGCCCTGCAACTGTGCTCTCCTTCAACCTGTGCTCCGGGGAAAATGTCAGGGCAAGCCTCTCCTAGTTGTCCCGGGGCCCGATTCCCGTTCGTCAGTGGAGCGGCCCTCCTGCCGGCAACTGGGAGAGGCATCGGCTCACTAAATGTCACAGCAGCCAACGTTGTGCGCACATAGGCATCCCAAAAAGACGGCACAACACAGACGCTAGGAAAGAAGCACACTGGCTTCCTATCAAAGAGAGAATCATTTGCAAAGCCCTTGCACTCACACACAAATGTATTCACCAAACCGCTCCCACCTACCTCTCTGAAAAAATTCACCCCATCCTCACAACCAGACCTACCAGAACACCCTATGCGAACATGCTCACGGTGCCCAAATTCAAGTGATCTCGAGCTGGTGGCACCAGCT